>NC_041382.1:319366371-319649072 GCF_002162155.2 Triticum dicoccoides | reverse complement strand
GGGGCTTGAAGTTGTCCCAGAGGTGGACTACGTCGACCGTCGAGGGAAAGTAAGCGAGCTGCGTCCGCTGCGCCGTCGACTCACTCTCTGGCGGCTCCGCGCCCCCAGCGTCCTTGGCCACTCCTTTGCCTTGCTGGTTTTGGGTGCCATGGCGGCTGCGAGAGGTGAAGGGGGAAGGGCAGCGAAAACGCGGCGGCGGCGAGCGAGAGAAAGAGCTTGAGGCGGAAGAAGGAGGGGACGGCGGTTCCGAGATTGGAGAGAGCACGAAGGGTAAATGAGCAGCGCGCCCGCGGTTATTCCTTTTTACAGGGAGGGCGTGGGCCGCCTCTTTACCACGATGTGATGCATGCGTGCGGAAACCTCGCCACACCTGACCCCCATGTCACGCATGACCCCCACGTCGCACGTTCAACGCGGGTCGTGGGGAAGCGCAGCAGACAAAAAAGTTACTGCAGTAAAAATCCGCCCCGCCTGTCCGCGCACCATTCTGGACCTAGCCCAACAATGCGTCGCGCTTATGTGTGGCCCAGGCCCGGGGGTTCCTGTCGGTGTACAGAAGTAGGGGCTCTCCTTTTGCACCCCTTTACTTGTGCACGGGCAGTCAGAGCCGCGCCCATGGCCGCACTGAGCAGGGCAGAGGAGGGATGCCGGAGCACAAGACATCTAGATCAACGCCAAGACCAGGTGCACAAAGAGAGCAAGAGGGCGAGGTGGACTCCCCCGGCAAGATGCTTGCCTGGGTGGCTTCCGCAGCCCCGGCAAGATCCTTGCCGGGGCAACTTGCCTGACGCCAGCAGAGTGCGCCACCCTTGAGCCCAAGGGTTTCTGATGCCATCAGCCACATCGAAACCAAGGCTCGGGAGGCACCTCCATTGTGGCATGCAGATCTTTGTAAGATCATAAATATGCAAGATCGGATGAGAACCAGAAGACGACAGTCCTTGGCGAGGTCCTTGCCAAGGAAATACACGAGACCCCCGGCAAGATCCTTGCTGGGGACAACTGCGGTGCCACGGCAAGACCCTTGTCGGGCCCCCGGCAAGACCCTTGCCGAGGACATCTGCGGGGCCACAGCCAGGCCCACATCTGCCAAGACTCCATCGCCGCTCCCATGCAGCTGCTAGCTCAACCAGTTGGGCAGGCGTCTGCGTGGTAGCGCGCGGCCTCCACACTGACTCAGCAAGCACCTGTGTGGTGGCATGCAGATCTTCCTGAAAGCTCCGCCATCACGCCAGCCCAACAGCCAGCCAACATGGCGCTACAACGCCTCGTCAGCTCGGGCGCGTGTCGGAGCCAGGCGAGGCAGCGACAGCTGGGACGAGCTTCCTCGCCGTCCCTGATAAAGCAAGAGGGGCACGTCGGCAGCGCATTAAATGCGTTTGTCCGAGGGTGCCAGAAGATAGACTCAGCCGCGATGCACCTTTCCACCTCCTGTGTGGCACTGTCATGACCCCTTCCGTCTATAAAAGGATGCCCGAGGCGTACTAAGGGGGATTCAGATCTTTGGAACTACGGAGACACCATAGCTAGTTCAAGAACTCAAGAACACTCAAATATACATCAAAGCAGGACTAGGGTAATACGCGTCTCCGCGGCCCGAACCTGGGTAAACGATCCTTGTGCTGACCGCCAGACCCGCCCTTTGCACAACCCCGCGCCCGCCAACCGTAGAAGGGATCCCAGTGACGTCATAGGTGTCGTTTCCCACCGACAGGATGCTGATACGTCTCCAACGTATCTATAATTTATGACGTATTCATGCCATTATATTATCATTCTTGGATGTTTTACAATCATTTTATAGCAACTTTATATCATTTTTGGGACTAACCTATTGACCCAGTGCCCAGTGCCAGTTGTTGTTTTTTGCTTGTTTTTTACATCGCAGGAAATCAATATCGAACGAAGTCCAAACATCGTGAAACTATTTCGAGATTTTTTATGGACCAGAACACCCAGGATGGGCCAGAGCAGCACCTGGAGGGTGCCCCGAGGGGGGCACAACCCACTAGGGCGCACCTAGGGGCCCAGGCGCGCCCAGGTGGGTTGTGCCCACCTCTCGGTGGCCTCCCGCACCCCCTCTTTACCATATAAATTCGCAAATATTCCAAAAACCCTCAGGGTTAACCTAGATCAGAAGTTCCGCCGCAGCAAGGCTATGTAGCCATTGAAAACAAATCTAGACCCTTTCCGGCACCCTGCCAGAGGGGGGGAATCATCTCCGGTGACCATCTTCATCATCCCGGCGGCCACCACGATGAGGAGGGAGTTGTCCACCCTCGGGGCTGAGGGTTTGTACCAGTAGCTATATGTTTAATCTCTCTCTCTCTCTCTCTCTCTCTCTCGTGTTCTTGAGATGTCACGATCTTGATGTATCACGGGCATTGCTAATATTGTCCGATCCTATGGTGTTTTCCCCTCTCTATCTTCTTGTGATGAATTGATTTTTTCTCTTTGAGATTTTGCTGTTATCGGATTGAATACTTTTATGGATTTGAGAACACTTGATATATGTCTTGCAATTGAATACTCATGGTGATAATGGGGTATCATATTGATTCAATTGATATATGTTTTGGCACTCAACTCGCGGATTCCCAAGGTGACATTGGGGTAATCTATGCATAGGTGTTGATGCACGTTCTTGTCTTTGTTTTCCCGGTAGAAATATTGGGTTACTCTTTGAAGTTCTTTGTGTTGGATTGAGTATTATGAATATGAATTTGCTTTGGTGTTATTTTAGTACGAACTCCAGGATAGATCGAACGGAAAGAATAGCTTTGTGTTATTTTAGTACGAACTCTTGAATAGATCGAACAGAAAGAATAGCTTTGAGGTGGTTTCATAACCTACAAACAATTTATTCTTATGTTCTCCACTAGATAGGAACTTTGGAGTGATTCTTCATCAAGCTTTGAGGGATGGTTATATGATCCAATTATATTAGCATTGCTGAGAGGTTGCACTAGTGAAAGTATGGACCATACAGTGGTAAGCGTCGGTGCTATACAAACGGTTTTTAACCCCTTTCCGCGACGGCATTTGGAACCGTCGCCAAGTGAGTGTGGGCGATAGGGGGGTCCTTCCCACATGACCCAGAAATCATCGGGGATAGGCCCTCCTGGGACACAGGCTGGGGCCGTGTGCGATCGGGCGAGGCATCGAAACCCAATCATTTCCGTAGGTATGTACATCCCACACAGTGAATCCTAGAAAAACATTTCCGTAGGTATGTACATCCCACATGGTGAATCCCAGAAAATTATTTCCATAGGTATGTACATCCCACACAGTGAATCCTAGAAAAACATTTCCATAGGTATGTACATCCCACACGGTGAATCCTAGAAAAACATTTCCGTAGGTATGTATATCACACACAATCAATCCAAGGAAAACGTTTCCGTTCGTATGTACATCCCACACAGTTTTATGTGTAGGCTCGTGTGTGAAAGGTGTAACTATCACACACGGTCTGCCTTGGTTAACTGTTTGCTTTTGTCAACTACATCACACACGATTTGATGAAGAGAACTGTGTGGCATTGGGCTATCCATCGCAAGCGCTTTTACTTCTAGAACCTTTTGCAAAGGTCCATGACACAGTTAGCAGGTTTATTAGTTTACATTTAATAATTCTAGTATTAAGTAAATTCACATTTCATATCAAACAACTGTTTGCCAATTTCATACCGGCACATAAATATATTATAACATCACAATACGATAGCTACATGAAAACAACACAATACAACATATAGCTAGTTCAACTTCTAAGAAAAATATATTCATTTGCCTAATCGAGATCATCCAGGCTTGTCTTATCCACCTGTGCTTTCAGTTCAGTAAGAACCTGTTTTGCACTGGCCAACTGGGAAAGTGCCTCCTCCTTCGCCAACACCATCTTAGCAAAGTATGATTTAAAAATTCTGAGCTCATTCTCCACCTTCCTCTTTTTATCCCGCATCTTCAAATATTCTTTAGCATTGACAACAGTTTCTCTAAGCCTATGTCTGTTATCTTCCTCATACATGCTCCAGAGCTTCGCGGTACATCTTCAAAGACTATGGCCACTCTTGATCAACCCACTCCTGGTGAACACTTGGGTTCATCCTATAATATTTAAATCTAGATCAGTAACAATTGTAGGGGAAATGGGTTTATAGCAACATAGAAAATCACCAATGCTTAATTTGAAAAACTGAAGAAACATGTTAATTATGACATATCTTCTCTAAAAGATCAATGTCAAATGAATTAATTGCTACTGAGACAACAACCAAATTCTGGAAGATCAGAAGCTATAATTAAGTACAACAACGCTACAAGTTCTTACTCATGTACAATAAATAACAAATTGAACATTTTATGAGGAAGGTAAATATAACTGCAACAACATAGCGATTGTGTTTGGATGACAACAAATTGATACTAACAGGTATATACATGCACAAATTTAATAACATAGAACAAATAGCACGAAGGCCGTCCACTATGTATGCCAAAACTGGGGTAAAGACAATTGTTGCTACATCTTGCACCGGCGCCCTGCAGTGGCGAGCTGATGTAGCGGAAAAAAATCAGGGACCCGGACTCCGGAGCACGTAGTTGCTCCGATGCCCAGTTCCTTCTTGCCATAAAGATTTAGTATTTTACTACTTGGCTGCTCAGATGTGTGGACCAAAGTTGGGTGCACAAACTGCTGAAGCGGTGCCAAATAATTTTCTAATGGCACCGCTGATGAGATGGCAATAATTTAAGATACTAGGTACAAACTTTGACATTGTCTTAGGATGCATTTGGTTGAAGGTGTGGTATGAATGGGTTGGCACCATGACAGTGTCGGAATCACATCTAACAAATGATTTGTAACAACAAAAGAGGGTCTAACCTTCTCTGCACATGCCAGAAACTTCCTCCCACTGTCCACAGATTCAAATGCAACTAGCTTCACGCATGGAGATTGATGGTGACAACGAGAAGATAGATCTTTAGCCACCCTGCTCCATTCGTTGCCACTGATGGTCCTAGGGAGCTACAAGAGGAAGAAATGACGCAAATCGACCGCCGGGTAAAAATCCTTCATTCCAAGTCATAGCCCGAGAGAGATAAGAGAGGGATACCAGGGTGGTGAAGGAGTCATCGCTCGAGGAGGAACCGCTGGAGAGGTCTTTGAAGAAGACCATGGCGACCCCGACAGTAGGATGCGAGACGTCGAGAGTGAGGAAGCGGCTATAGCTTAGGAAGGATGAAAGGAAGGAGGAAACAGGGGAAATGTGACTTGTGGCCAGGGAGAAAAGGGGGTGGGTACGGGGGAGGGGTACGGGGGTAGATATTTTGGCGGTAGGCCAAAATTTTGGAAATGTGGAGGGAAACTTTGCGCGCGGTGCCACCGGACCATTCACTTTGAACAATTGTGTGCTTCGTTTGGACATTTGTATGCATTAATTGAGTTTTCAATGCATTTATGTGGATAATTCAAATTTGAACTACATGCACATGCTCTAATGCATATAATTTGGTTGAAAAATTCAAATTTGTGCCCTTGGTTACATGCTTAGGTCCCATGCAAGAAATGAGAAATGAATGTCAAACACCCTGCCACGGTCACTTGGCCGCAAACATTGAGATACCTGGTTTTTAAATTCTGCAAATGCGAAGCTCGTATGAAATTCATGGAGCGACATCAACATGTCGTGGTAAATTTTTTTGTCCCATTTGGGGTAGGTTTGGGGATTTGCTTCTCACAAACCAAAGCTTCTCACAACAAGCCTGATGGTTTCGGTAAGGAACGTCCCAACTTCAGGGACGAAACGATATCCATTGCCTCTTATTGCTTTCAAAAAATTTCTCATGTCAACATATAACAATAGGAGTGTTGTGTCAATTTTTGGGATTTTTCGGGGTTCGTTTGGACATTTTTATGCATTAACTGAGTTTTCAATGCATTTTATGTGCATAACTCAAATTTTAACTACATGCACATGCTCTAATGCATATAAATTGGTTGAAAATTCAAATATGTGTCCTTGGTTGCATGCTTAGGTCCCATGCAAGAAATGGGAATGAATGTTAAACACCCAGCAATGGTCACTCGGCCGCAAACATTGAGATACCTGGTTTTTTAATTCTAGTAAACACAAAGCTCGTCGAAAATTCATGAAACTTGGCATGCTATCATGGAGCGGCCCATTTGGGGCAGGTTTGGGGATATGCTTCTCATAAACCAGAGCTTCTCACAACAAGCGTGATGGTTTCGGTAGGGAACGTCCCACCTTTGGGGACGAAATGATATCCATTGCCTCTTATTGCTTTCGAAATTTTTCTCGTGTCAATATAGAACAACAGGAGTGTTGTGTCAATTTTTGGGATTTTTCGGGGTTCGTTTGGACATTTTTATGCATCAACTGAGTTTTCAAAGCATTTATGTGCATAATTCAAATTTCAACTACATGCACATGCTCTAATGCATATAAATTTGTTGAAAAATCAAATCTGTGTCCTTGGTTGCATGCTTAGGTCCCATGCAAGAAATGGGAATGAATGTCAAACACCCTGCCACGATCACTCGACCAAAAAAATTGAGATACATGGTTTTTAAATTCTAGTAAATCCAAAGCTTGTCTGAAATTTATGAAACTTGGCATGCTATCATGGAACTGGCATCAACATGCGGTGGTAAATTTTTTGTCCCATTTGGGGCAGGTTTGGGTATAGGCTTCTCACAAACCAGAGGTTGTCACAACAAGCGTGACGGTTTCGGTAGGGAACGTCCCACCTTTGGGGACGAAACGATATCCATTCCCTCTTATTGCTTTCAAATTTTTTTCTCGTGTCAACATAGAACAATAGGAGTGTTGTGTCAACTTTTGGGAATTTTCGGGGTTCGTTTGGACATTTTTATGGATTAATTGAGTTTTTAATGCATTTATGTGCATAATTCAAATATGAACTATATGCACATTATCTAATGCATATAAATTGGTTGAAAAATCAAATTTGTGTCCTTGGGTGCGTGCTTAGGTCCCATGCAAGAAATGGGAATGAATGTCAAACACCCTGTCACGGTCACTCAGCCGCAAGATACCTGTTTTTCAATTCTAGTAAATCTGCAGCTCGTCCGAAATTCATGAAATGTGGCATGCTATCATGGAGCAGCATCAACATGTCGTGGTAAATTTTTTGTCCCATTTGGGGCAGGTTTGGGGATATGGTTCTCACAAACCAAAGCTTCTCACAACAAGCGTGATGGTTTCGGTAGGGAACGTCCCACCTTTGGGGACGAACGATATCCATTGCCTATTATTCCTTAAAAAAATCTTGTGTCAACATAGAACAACAGGAGTGTTGTGTCAATTTTTGGGATTTTTTGGGGTTCGTTTGGACATTTTTATGCATTAATTGAGTTCTCAATGCATTTATGTGCATAATTCAAATTTGTACTACATGCACATGCTCTAATGCATATAAATTGGTTGAAAAAAAATCAAATCTATGTCCGTGGGTGCATGCCTAGGTCCCATGCAAGAAATGGGAATGAATGTCAAACACCATGCCACGGTCACTCGGCCGCAAACATTGAGATACCTGGTTTTTAAATTCTAGAAAATCCAAAGCTCGTCCAAAATTCATGAAACTTGGCATGCTATCATGGCGCGGCATCAACATGTCATGGTAAAAGTTTTGTCCCATTTGGGGAAGGTTTGGGGATATGCTTGTCACAAACCAGGGCTTCTCACAACAAGCGTGATGGTTTCGGTAGGAAATGTCCCATCTTTGGGGACGATACGATACCCATTGCCTCTTATTGCTTTAAATTTTTTTCTCATGTCAACATAGAACAACAGGAGTGTTGTGTCAATTTTTGGGATTTTTCAGGGTTCGTTTGGACATCTTTATGCATTAATTGAGTTTTCAATGCATTTATGTGCATAATTCAAATTTGAACTACATGCACATGCTCTAATGCATACAAATTGGTCGAAAAAAAAATCAAATTTGTGTCCTTGGGTGCATGCTTAGGTCCCATGCTAGAAATGAGAATGAATTTCAAACACCAGGGCACCGTTGATTGCTGGCAAAACATTGAGATACTTTGTTTTTCAATTCTAGTAAATCCAAAACTCGTCTGAAATTCATGAAACTTGGCATGCTTTCATGGAATGGCACCCGACATGCTGTGGTATTTTTCGTGTCCATTTTGAGAGAAGGCGCACTTGAAAAACAACCAACAAAGGCATTTTGAAAAAATAGCTGCCACTTTAATTTGTCAAATAGTTGTATAATTCAAATTGTGTGCGTTCTGTTAACCATTCGATGACGCCACAAGTCTTAGTTTTAATGGCTATAGGAGGTGCCTGCAGACAACTGCTTGACCTTGACTGAATGGGAGGCGTGCGAGCGGAGTTTGGTGCACAGGCTGACCGAGAGGCGTGCAAGCTGTCCTCCAATGCGCATGCTCACTAGGAAGCGTGCGAGCTGTACGCTGCACGGGCTCACTGGGAAGCGAGCCCTTTGACTTCCATGGTCGCTCGCCTTCCTCTCCATTAATGGCGCCCGAACCGCTATTTAATACGGGCAGCCTTACTGTTCGCCTCCCATTCCCCTCCCTCCCGCAGACCTCCACCAATGCCATGGTGCATAATGATCATCAGCCACTAGTTTCAAGTATGGTGAAGTCGATTGTGAGCCGGAGGAGATAGAAAATAAGGAGGAATCGGGCCTCATGGACATGCCCAGAATGAGCTGGCCGCGGCGGTTGCTGCCCCCGCTCCCGTCCCAGCTCCCATCCCCGTGCCTGCGCCAAGGACCATCCCCGTAGCATTGATGGGCTGGTCGCCGAGCACTATCGCAGAGCTGGAAGCCGCAGGCATGAGCGTGGTCTCCGCGGACCCGTGCGAGCTCGTGTACGTGCCAGCGCTAGCGCCCGTGCCCGTGCCCATTCCCATGCACACCCCCTCCACCCACCGTGGCGCTGGCCCCTGTGCGTTTGGCTGCACCCGCCATGCCCGTGCCCCTGCCCGTGCGCGCCCCTCCACCCACCGTGGTGCCGGTTCCCATGCGTTTGGCTGCACCCACCGCGCCCGTGCCTGTGCCCGTGCGCTCGCCCCCCTCAGCGGCATGGGACGCTGCCGTCGACTGCTACCTCTCAGCAGCGCCAGTTGTCGTCCTCCTGCGCCCCGCCTGTCGATCGCGCGATGACATGATGTTTGATTTACAAGTGAAGAACATTTTGTGCTGCCTTGAAGACTTCAACAACGGCGTCCAGGAGGGCGACAATGACAACGACGGTGCGGCACGCCGCCTCCGCCACTGCCGAAAATAGTTTTTTGGGGTTTTAATACTGTATCTCGAATTCTCGATCATATGAATATAAATCCGCAGTGTGACTGAATGAAAGATATGGTTTGAACGAACTTCTATTTTTCTCTCTTAATGTACAGACTTATCAAACGATTTTATTTTGAAAAAACTTCAATGGTATTTAAATATAAAACACTCATCGCAAACGTTTTAGTTAGAACACCCGTATGCAAACCGACAGCTTCCCCTGGAAGCCAAGGGAAAATGTGTCGAGCAGGATTTCTGCAGCTCTTGATTGCAAAACATTTTAGATAGAATATCCATATGCAAAGTGAGAGCTATGGTCTTCCCTTGCAGTGCAGGATTTGTGCATCCCTTCAACGCAAACGGTTGTTTTGCATGACCCGTGTGCAACCACGTAGAAACAATTAGGTAAGATTTGCATATGTCATTTTGGGTATGTTGCCATTTGTCAAACTGGAAAGATTGACATTTATTTATCTAGTAACATTGCCATTTGTCAACCTTGTAACACTGCGATTTGTCAAAATATGCAGCTAAAAATCACTATCACTATCTAATTTTTGCAACTAAAATCACTAGCACTATTCATATGGGCACCACTCGCAGGCGTGAGTTGGTGGGCGCATATGCAAATGCACCATTGATTACACACAACATGTCATCAACCCACAACGACAACGAGGATACACGTTGGATAATAGATCATTTCCAACCAAACATTCTAGCGACGTAAAGTTTTTATCACACAACAAATAACAAAGTGATGAAATGAACTTTAGCTCAACAACTCGTCGGCGTTGGAAACGCTTGCTTTGAACCAAAAGTGATTCTTTGGGAAGGGCCAATTAGTGTTAATCTCGAGACCAGCACTGGACTGATCATCCAGGCTGAAACGGCCTATGTGAGGACCCATATTGGGATGGTAGGGAAGCATAGCAATGTCCGAGGTATAGATACAATTGCTTCTCATAAATGGTAGTAACGTTGTGTCAACATCAGTTGGATCGCCTTCCACCATCGTGGGATAGTTTTGTCCAAGGAAGAGCGAGTTTCCTACAAGACTTTCAATACTAAACCAGGGAGAAGGTGTTGGCGCTAGTATAGTAGTATCCATCCCGAATACCCTGCAATGGATGTTGGAATAGGTCCGGAGAGTGTGACCATGCGAGACAACACCTGCTTCCTTGGCAACATCAGCAGTGCCCTCTATACAGACAATAAGTGGTGATCCATCAGAATAAGTTTCCAGGCGCCACTGAGTATATGGGTCCTGCTCGTCCTCATGCTCGTGATCATCAGCATTGTCATCTCCCCCTTGGTTATAAAAATTTTCAAGTATAGGTGGTGGAATGTTCACAGGACATTGGAAACACAATAAGGTTAATTAGTAAAGGGAAACTAGCTCACCCGCGTGCATGTGGATGAAACAATTATAATTACGGTGGAAGACAAACTTACCGAAAGAATCCGGATTCCATGCAAAAACAGTGCCATGAGTGGTGGCAGCAAACATAAGACCCTCGTATTGAATTGCATCACAGTACTCATCCGTGTACAAAAATTGATCTTTGAGCAATATACATCGAGGCATGGAAGTAAGGACAGCAACAAGCTTGTCGAAGATAGCAACAACTTCATGGTTCATGTAATCCCAAGAGCGGTTGGGAACTCGACAAATTGTTATCTTCCGTAGATGACAGTCATTGATGAGGACATCAATACCATTGTTACACCCACAGCCCCTATTGTTATACATACTAGACCAATTACTTGAGCTCACGCACGCCAATTGAATTATCAGGTACATTCGTTTCTTGGTGACGATTCTAATGTTCATAAGAATATGATGCTGCCTAAATTGTATACATTTGTTTTGCTTACAAATGAAGGGCCTAGCTTGGACAAGAAAGATGAACCTTGGAGCAAGTTCAAGCATGGAGATGATGGCATGCGCAAGCGGAACAAGAACGGAGTTACAAGTGATGATTCCAGGACCTTGAAGCCACCATAATGAGTGCATGAAGCCTTGGACAAAACATACAAGATGCCACTTCATAAGTTTCGTCCAGAGGCTATTCTATGTGCCGCGTCACCTTATTATTGGGCCAGGCCCATGTATTTTTGAAGTACTTAAGTATAGGCTGTTTTTAGAGTCCGTATGTGTGGGGAAACAAGAGTTAGGGTTGGTTTCGGACCCCTCCACCAAGGGCCACGAAGTTCCCCCTCTCTCCTCCATATATACAGCCCTTAGGGCATCGTTTAGACTTTGGGTTTTGTTTAGATTAAAAGTTCGCCATAGCTGCAACTTCGCGTACTTCGTTTGTGTCCAACGACCAGACCAAGACATCACAGAACCCCACCTAGATCAATAAAGCTTTCATCTTATGTTCGCAATATCCAGATTGCAATCTTAGTTTCTTGCTTGTTCTTCATTTGCTCGCAGGAAATAGACCCTCGTGGTCAGGTTGATCGTGCTCCGGCGTGGTCAATAACCCCTCAGAAGTTGGTTTAGCGATTGCTAAGGCGCGACGTCTCGCACGTTCGTAGTCGGATCGTGAAGGTCGACTCCCACAGAAACGATAGCCACCATCTCATCAAAACATCGGGACACCTTCGCCTCTATCAAGTGGTATCAGATTTCTAGGTTGCTCGGTGAGATTTTATAGTTTTTCGTAGTTTATATCGAGTCTGTCCTTCATACCTATAGTCCACGAAAAAGCCAAAAAATATATTAGGGTTAGTTCATCCTATCTGAACCAATCTGAGCCTTTGCATAATCTTTTCTGTATTTGCTGTGTTGAATTCGCGGTTGCATCGTCGTTTCTAGTTGCTGGTCTTAGTGTCTAGTCCTTTAGAGTTTTGAGTTCTGTTCACAAGTAGTCACGTCGTCGCTGCATCATCATCATCACCGCTGCCATATACCACCATCGTCATCACCGCTGCCATATACCACAATCGTCATCACCGCTGCCATATACCACCATCGTCATCACCGCTGCCATATACCACAATCGTCATCACCTCTGCCATATACCACATATCCACCGCCATCATGATAATCTGAGTCCACCTCCATCACCGATTCGCCACCAGTCTGTGTTCCACCGTCCTACATATATCTGCCACCAGTCTGAGTTTCCACCAGATTCATCTCCGCCACCAGTCCTAGTCCGAGTCCAGTATTTGTTGCTTTGTTTTTCGAGTTCCAGATCACCCGATACTCCGAGTCATGACAGAGTAGGACTCCCAAACGTTCATGCTACCCGTAGTAGAAAAATAGTTCCAAACTCAAAAAAAACTGAAGTCTAGAAAATTCTGGCTAGGCAGTTTTAGACCATTTGTAGACTTTTTTCAAAAAAATTGTTGCGGAGCAAAAAAAAGAGAAAAAAGTGCAAAAAAACCGAAAAAGTGAAAAAAAGAAAAAATAATCAGAGCATGCTCCTCCCTTGTTTACGTGCAGCGCCGTGATTTTGTTAGTGTTCTAGGCTCGCGTCTCTAGCACGGTCTAGCCTAGTACCAGCATAGTACCATCGTTGAGCGTTTATTCAACCTTGCATCTCTGAATTGATTATTCCTGACCCTTTTTGCTACCATATTATAAGCCTTCCCAGCTCCACATACATCTACGTCGTGCGTTTGACTCTCCCTGGTAATTGCTCTATCCAAGCTTTGAGAGTTTTGACTACGACGGTTGCCGCTCACCGCCTGCTGCTGGGTAAGAACTGCTAAGAATTTGAGATTTTCTTGACGGATTTGTGACATCCACCACCACCTCTTGTTAGTAGTCTGTAGGATCATATTCTTGTGTGTTTCTATTGCTGCTAACCATGGCAGGATCACAAGCCGACGAGACTGACTGGGAGAACAAGACGAATAAGGAGTTGCATGATAAATTTCAGCAAATGATGAGTGGACAGGTGCAAGATGTGCTAAACAGATTTGAAGAGGCCATGGAGAAGATAGATGGCACGAAGAAGACGTTGGAAACAAAGCTCGATAACAAGTTTAATGAATTGCTCGCGCATCTTCCACCACCACCACCGGCTGCCCCTAACGCACCTCTACAACAACAACAACAACAACAACAACGTCGCTTTCCAAATCAAGTGGGATGAGCACAACGCGTTCCCATTGACCCTGGGCAAAATTCTGGTGCCGCTGTTGATGATTCTGCCGCTGCTGCTGCTACTGCAGAGGTGGAGGACCATTACGAGGATGAGGTTGACCAAAATCAAAACTACATGCAACCACCAGCACCACCACCACCACGTTGTCCTCATGCATATCATCACAACGGTAGGGCTACACCACCACCTGAGGTACATGACTATCTTCCTAAACTAAAATTGAATATTTCACCATTTGAGGGTCGATATGTTCCTAATATATATCTTACTTGGGAGTTAGAAACTGAACAACGATTTAAATGTTTACAATATCCTGAGGAGAGACATGTTCCTGCTGCTGTTTGTGCTTTCACTAGCTTTGCATGTGTTTGGTGGTCTGAACATTGTAGATTATATCCTATTCCAGCTACTTGGGCTGCTTTGAAAACTGCTATGCGTACTCATTGGGTTCCACCATATTATCAATGTGACTTACTTCAAAAATTGCAGCACTTAAGACAAGGAAAAAATGCTGTAGAAGAATATTATCAGGAACTACAAACTGGCATGATTAGATGTGGTATTGTTGAGGAGAATGAAGCTGTGCTTGCACGTTTTACGGGTGGATTAAATAGAGAGATTCAGACCATTCTAGAGTATAAGGAGTATACTAATATCACTCGTTTATTCCATCTTGCTTGTAAAGCTGAATGTGAAGTGCAGGATCGACATGCATGGCGCGAACTAACTTTTCTGCAGGTCGATCTTCATCATGGACACCACGTGCATCCTCTACTTCCACTCCACCAGCACCTCCATCAGGTGCCACTTCCAGCTGTGATACAAGAAAGCAGGCACAACCACCACTATCTGCCAAGAGCACACCTGCCGGGCCTGCGCAGAGCTCTTCTTCTTCCATGGCATCAACAGGGCACACAAGTGATATTATTTGTCGTCGTTGCAAGGGAAGAGGACATTTTGCGAGAGAATGCCAATCTCATCGCGTGATGATTGCTACTGAGGATGGTGGGTATGAGTCCGCTAGTGACTATGATGAGGAGACTTTGGCTCTTATTACACATGAAGAACACGGTGGAGAGGATTTTGATCATGAGACGCAATACAAGGCTGCTGAAGATGCTTACAGGTATGAATGTTTAGTTGCTCAACGTGTTTTGAGTGTGCAGGTTACACAAGCTGAGCAAAATCAGAGGCATAATTTGTTCCATACAAAGGGAGTTGTGAAGGAACGTTCTGTTCGCGTCATCATAGATGGAGGGAACTGCACTAACTTGGCTAGCATGGAGATGGTGGAGAAGCTATCTCTCACCACAAGACCACATCCACATCCTTACTACGTCCAATGGTTCAACAACAGCGGCAAGGTTAAGGTAACACGTACTGTTCGTGTGAATTTTAGTATCTCTACATATGCTGATTATGTTGATTGTGATGTGGTACCTATGCAAGCATGTTCCTTATTACTTGGTAGACCATGGCAATTTGATAAAACTTATGTACACCATGGTAGAAACAATTCATAAGGATAAAAATATTACTTTGCTTCCTTTGACTCCTGAATCCATTTTGAAAGATGATATTAATAGAGCTAATAAAGCAAAACTTGAGAAAAATAAGAGTGAAAATCAGACTGTGGTGAAAGAATTTGAGCAACGAATGAAACCTAATAATAAACCATCTAGTGTCGCTTCTGAAATTAAATTGAAAAGTGCATGTTTACTTGCCACAAAATCTGATATTGATGAGCTAGATTTCGGCAAATCTGTTTGCAATGCTTTTGTGTGCAAAGAGGCATTATTTTCATTCGAGGACATGCCTTCCTTTTTGCCTCCTGCTGTCACTAACATTTTGTAGGAGTTCGCCGACGTCTTTCCACAAGACGTGCCACCGGGATTACCACCTATTCGGGGGATTGAGCATCAAATTGACTTAATTCCCGGTGCATCATTACCCAACCGTGCACCATATCGTACCAATCCAGAGGAGACGAAGGAGATTATGCGTCAAGTACAAGAACTGCTTGACAAAGGTTATATACGCGAATCCCTTAGTCCTTGTGCTGTTCCTATCATTTTAGTGCCGAAAAAGGATGGTACGCCGCGTATGTGCGTTGATTGTAGAGGCATTAATAATATTACTATTCGTTATCATCATCCTATTCCTAGGCTAGATGATATGCTTGATAAATTGAGTGGCTCTACAATATTTTCCAAAGTTGATTTGCATACTGGATACCATCAAATTCGTATGAAATTGGGAGATGAATGGAAAACAGAATTTAAAACTAAGTTTGGATTATATGAGTGGTTAGCCCTTCCTTTTGGGTTAACTAATGCACCTAGTACTTTCATGAGATTAATGAACGAAGTTTTACGTGCTTTCATTGGACGATTTGTTCTAGTTTACTTTGAATATTGATTTATAGCAAATCTTTGGAGGAACATTTGGAACATTTATGTGATGTTTTTATTGCTCTACGTGATGCACGTTTGTTTGGTAACCTTGGAAAGTGCACCTTTTGCACCGACCGCGTATCTTTTCTTGGCTATGTTGTTACTACGCAAGGAATTGAAGTTGATAAAGCCAAGATTGAAGCTATTGAGAGTTGGCCGCAGCCCAAAACGGTCACACAAGTAAGGAGTTTCCTTGGCCTCGCTGGATTCTATAGGCGTTTTGTGAGAGATTTCAGCACCATTACTGCATCTCTCAACGATCTTAGAAAGAAGGATGTGCCTTTTGTTTGGGGTACCACACAGGAAGAAGCCTTCACGGTATTGAAAGATAAGTTGACACGTGATCCTTTCCTCCAACTTCCTGATTTTAATAAGACTTTTGAGCTTGAATGTGATGCTAGTGGAATTGGATTAGGAGGTGTGCTATTACAAGATGAAAAACCTGTTGCATACTTTTCTGAAAAATTGAGTGGGCCTAGTCTGAACTATTTTACTTATGATAAAGAATTATATGCTCTTGTTCGGACCTTAGAAACATGGCAACATTATTTATGGCCCAAGGAATTTGTTATACATTCTGATCATGAATCTTTGAAACACATTAAAAGTCAAGAAAAACTGAACCATAGACATGCTAACTGGGTTGAATTCATTGAGACTTCCCCTTATGTCATTAAACACAAGAAGGGTAAAGAAAATGTTATTGATGATGCATTGTCCCGTCGTTATACTATGCTTTCACGACTTGACTTTAAAATATTTGGTTTGGAGACCATCAAAGATCAATATGTGCATGATGCTGAATTTAAAGATGTATTGCAGAATTGTAAGGAAGGGAGAACTTGGAACAAGTTTGTTCTTAACGATGGATTTGTGTTTCGTGCTAACAAGCTATGCATTCTAGCTAGCTCCGTTCGTCTTTTGTTGTTGCAGGAGGCGCATGGAGGAGGATTAATGGGACACTTTGGCATCAAGAAGACGGAGGATATACTTGCTACACATTTGTTTTGGCCAAAGATGAGTCGGGATGTTGAGCGTTTTGTTGCTCGCTGCACTACATGTCAAAAAGCTATGTCACGACTAAATCCTCATGGTTTATATATGCCTTTGCCTGTACCTAGTGTTCCTTGGGAGGATATATCTATGGACTTTGTTTTAGGTTTACCTCAAACAAAGAAGGGGAGGGATAGCATATTTGTTGTCGTGGATAGGTTCTCGAAAATGGCACACTTTATACCATGTCATAAAAGCGATGATGCTGTTAATGTTGCTGATTTGTTCTTTCGTGAAATTATTCGCTTGCATGGTGTGCCAAATACTATTGTTTCAGATCATGATACTAAATTTCTTAGCCACTTTTGGAGATGTTTATGGGCTAAGTTGGGGACTAAACTGCTTTTTAGTACTACCTGTCACCCCAAACTGATGGACAAACTGAAGTAGTCAATAGAACATTGTCTACTATGCTTAGGGCTGTTTTGAAGAATAATAAGAAAATGTGGGAAGAATGCTTGCCTCATATTGAATTTGCATATAATCGTTCATTGCATTCTACTACTAAGATGTGCCCTTTTGAAATTGTGTATGGTTTCCTACCTCGTGCACCTATTGATTTGTTGCCTCTTCCATCTTCGGAGAAGGTTAATTTTCATGCTAAATAATGTGCTGAATTGATTTTAAAAATGCATGAGTTAACAAAGGAATACATTGAGCGTATGCATGCTAAATATAAACTTGCTGGAGATAAGGGTAGAAAACATGTTGTGTTTGCACCTGGAGATCATGTTTGGTTACATTTGCGTAAGGATAGATTTCCTAATTTGCGCAAATCAAAGTAATGCCACATGCTGATGGTCCTTTTAAGGTGTTAGGGAAAATAAATGATAATGCATATAAACTTGAGCTGCCTGCAGATTTTGGGGTGTGATGCCCCCGATTTAATCGTACACTAATCATACACGCAAACGTGTACGATCAAGATAAGGGACTCACGGGAAGATATCACAACACATCTCTACAAATAAAATAAGTCATACAAGCATCATATTACAAGCCAGGGGCCTTAAAGGCTTGAATACAAGAGCTCGATCATAGACGAGTCAGCGGAAGCAACAATATCTGAGTACAGACATAAGTTAAACATGTTTTCCTTAAGAAGGCTAGCACAAACTAGGATAGAAATCGAAAGAGGCGCAGGCCTCCTGCCTGGGATCCTCCTACACTACTCCTGGTCGTCGTCAGCAGGCTGCACGTAGTAGTAGGCACCTCCCGAGTAGAAGTAGTCGTCATCGACAGTGACGTCTGGCTCCTGGGCTCCAACGTCTGGTCGCAGCAATCGAGTATAGAAAGGGGGAAAAGAGGGAGCAAAGCAACCATGAGTACTCATCCAAAGTACTCGCAAGTAAGGAGCTACACTACATATGTATGCATTGGTATCAAATGGAATAAGGGTATCATATGTGGGCTGAACTGCAGAATGCCGGAATAAGAGGGGGATAGCTAGTCCTGTTGAAGACTACGCTTCTGGCCACCTCCATCTTGTAGCATGTAGAAGAGAGTAGATGGTAAGTTCACCAAGTAGCATCGTGTAGTATAATCCTAACCGATGATCCTCCCTTCGTCGCCCTGTGAGAGAGCGATCACCGGTTGTATCTGGCACTTGGAAGGGTGTGTTTTATTAAGTATCCGGTACTAGTTGTCATAAGGTCAAGGTACAACTCCGGGTCGTCCTTTTACCGAGGGACACGGCTATTCGAATAGATCAACTTCCCTGTAGGGGTGCACCACATTTCCCAACACGCTCGATCCCCTTTGTCCAGACACACTTTCCTGGGTCATGCCCGCCCTTGGAAGATCAACACATCGCAGCCCTACCTAGGCACAACAGAGAGGTCAGCACGCCGGTCTAAATCCTATGGTGCAGGGGTCTGGGCCCATCGCCCATTACACACCTGCACGTTGCATACGCGGCCGGTGAGCAGACCTAGCAACCTCCATTACAAAGGAAGTTGTGTTACGCGGTCCAACCCGGCGCGCGCCGCTTAGTCGCTAATGTCAATAAGGCTTCGGCTGATACCACGACGTCGAGTGCCCATAACTGTCCCCGCGTAGATGGTTAGTGCGTATAGGCCAGTAGCCAGACTCAGATCAAATACCAAGATCTCGTTAAGCGTGTTAAGTATCCGCGAACGCCGACCAGGGCCAGGCCCACCTCTCTCCTAGGTGGTCTCAACCTTCCTGTCGCTCCGCCACAAAGTAACAGTCGGGGCTGTCGGGAACCCAGGCCCACCTCTACCGGGATGGAGCCACCTGCCCCTTCAGCCCCCATCTCCGAACAGTATCATAAGTAATGTAACAGTATAAGTATATATCATATGCCCGTGATTACCTCCCGAAGTGATCACGGCCCAGTAGTATAGCATAGCAGACGGACAAGAATGTAGGGCCACTGATGGTAATCTAGCATCCTATACTAAGCATTTAGGATTGCAGGTAAGGTATCAATAGTTGTAGCAACAATGACAGGCTATGCATCAGAATAGGATTAACGGAAAGCAATAACATGCTACACTACTCTAATGCAAGCAGTATAGAGGAGAGTAGGCGATATCTGGTGATCAAGGGGGGGGGGCTTGCCTGGTTGCTCTGGCAAGAAGGGGTCATCAACACCGTAGTCGATCGGGGGTACCGGCAGCGGTCTTGGGGTCTACCGGAAACAAGTAACAGAGGGGGAACACAATAAATAACAGAGCAATCAAATGTAACACAAAGCAAGACGCGGCAATACGTTGTGCTAGGGGTGACCTAACATAGGGATAGGCGATACCGGCGAAGGGGGGAAATATCCGGGAAAGTATTCCCGGTGTTTCGCGTTTTCGGATAGATGAACCAGAGGGGGAATGTTCCATGTTCAGCTAGTTAGAGGCATCCGACAGGTAAATGGACCGCATATTCCAATTTGTCACATTTTTCTGAGCAACTTTCATGTACAAAGTATTTTCATCCGAGTTACAGATTATTTTATATTAATTTTTAAAATTTAATTTATTTTCTAGAATTAACATATTATTCTAATTCGGGTTGACTAGTCAAAAGGGGATGTGTGGCCCACATGTCATAGACTATTTACCTAAACAAATAAATAAATCTAACTTATTTAAAGTGGGGGCCTACATGTCATCTACTACTAGACTAACTTAGCACTAAACTAGTACTACTAATTAGTCTCTAATCTAATTTGCACGGCCGGCCACTGGTGGGTGGTGGGTGTGCACACCCACGCACATAGCAAGGCCGCCGTGGCCATTAGTAGTAGCAAGTAGCGCGTAGCAGCGGCAACAAGTAACAATAACAGCAGTGGCAGAAGCTAAGCAGCTAAGCAACAGAGGGCAGCAGCTAAGCAGCGGCAGAAACAGAAGGCAGCAACAGGGGCTACGCTAGGAAGCAGGCGGCAGCAGGGGCGGCGCTAGGCGATGTCCAGCGAGCAACTGCAGGCGGAGGTGAGGCCAGGGGCGGGCGCGCACAGGCAGTAGTACACAGCAGCAGCTCACGCACGCACGTATGTACGCATACGTGTGAGGTCGGATGTGCTCGGGGACGGCAAATGGCGACCGAATCGAGGCAGGGGAAGGAGGGATCCGGAGGAGTTGCTCACAGGTAGACCATTGGCGCGCTCGGGGAGGGTCGGGGTGGACCGGAGAGGCGGTGGTGATGGCGAGACGACGACGGCCGGACGAAGAAGACAAAGACTGCGTCGGCTACGCAGCTCCCCGCCTCGTTCCAGTGCCCTGAACGGACGCGGTAGAGCGCTGCGAACCTCCAGGATGTGCTCCCGTATGTCGTAGAGGCCGGTGGACGCGTCAACGACGGCGAGGCAGCGGTGACCGCGTGAGCTTGGGAGCTCAAAATCGAGCCAGAGGATAGGAGGGACGATGGGGATCGAGGAGGGGATGAACGAGGGCGAGCTAGGGTTTCTGGGGGACATCTTAGTAGGCCGAGGGGGGGTTGCGGATGGCCGGCATGTGGCCCTGGAGCCATGGATGGCCGGCACACACGGCTCTGCCTCTCCCCTGTGAGAGGTAGGGGAAAAGGCCAGCCAGTTGGCTGGGCCAGGTACAGTAAAAGTACTGGGCTTAAGTTAACGGGGGGATTTCTCCCTTTTTTATCCTTTTTTGTTTTCCAATCTAGCTATTGTTTATCTAAATAGTTTAGTGATCAAATGATTTTTTTTAATTATGAAACTTTGCACGAAAATGATATGTAATATCCTAGGGTTGCACAAAATGTATTGAGGGCATTCGCAATTATTTGATTTTCGATTTGAATTTAAATGTGTTGGATAGGTGTTGTTGGGTCTGTTTCACATACTTTAGGGGCATTTTAACCACTCAAATAATGCTAGTTTATACATGAAAATATATAATGATTATTTTCAACCCAACGAACATTTTTGTTTTACCATTTAAAGAAATATTATTTTGAATTGATATTTAAATTTGAATTTGACTTTGCTTTTTATTTAGTGGCAATGTGCATAGTAATCATGATGACATGGCCATCATTAGGGGGTGATTATTGTAGCATGATTCTCGGGGTGTTACATGGGGTTAGTCCCACTTTTAACATTGCAGATTTGAAGCCCTATTTGAGTAAGGACGATGAACTTTCGTCAACACGACTTCATTTCAAGAAGGGGAGGATGATGAGGACATCAATACCATTGTTACACCCACAACCCCTGCTATTATACATACTGGACCAATTACTAGAGCTCGCGCACGCCAATTGAATTATCAGGTACTTTGGTTTCTTGGTAACGATTCTAATGTTCCTAAGAATATGATGCTGCCTAAATTGGATACATTTGTTTTCCTTACAAATGAAGGGCCTAGCTTGGACAAGAAAGATGAACCTTGGAGCAAGTTCAAGCATGGAATGATGGCATGCGCAAGGGGAACAAGAACGGAGTTACAAGTGATGATTCCAGGACTTTGAAGACACCATAATGAGTGCATGAAGCCTTGGATAAAATATACAAGATGCCACTTCATAAATTTCGTGCAAAGGCTATTCTAGGTGCTGTGTCACCTTAGTATTGGGCCAGGCCCATGTATTTTCGAAGCACTTAAGTATAGGTTGTTTTTAGAGTCCGTTTGATGTAGGGTAGAACCCTAATTGCCCGATCTTTCACGAAAGGAGTGGATCCCGCGAAGAACTCGAGGAGCACGAGGGGAAAACGAGGCAAATCATGAGGGGAAACACAAGAGAATCACTCAACCAACAAGAAATAGTCACACATGTGCTAGATCCTCAATTACATAAAGTAAGATACACGATCCACCATCAACTATGGATGATATACGGTAACCGGTCTTCTCCGTGAGGAGGTCTTGATGCTCTTCCCTAAAGAGGGGTCTTGAATCCGCTTGGGGATCTTCTCCGAGGAGGTGTGACCTCCGAGGAGAAGGTAACCATGTGGATGAGCAAAGCTCTCACACAATCATGAGCTAAACATTTGCTAACCCTAAAACGTAGGTAGGAGAAGAGTACTTATAGTCTAGGTGACGAAAGGGTACACGGGCCTCGGCCCAAGTGGCTGCGCGCAGGCAGGGCCGAAAGTTCCGGGCGAGGCCGGAAGTTCCGGGTGCTGGAGGTTCCGGGGAAGGTTCGGCCTAACCGGAGAGTTGGCATGGGCGGAGCTGGATTGGCATCCTGGGGCCGGAAGGTCCACGCTGGACGGAAGTTCCGGGCGCTGGAAAGTCCGGGATGGGTTCCGGGCTAACCCGAGAGTTGGCATGCCTGGGATGGGCGAAGTCGTCGGAGGCCGGAAGCACCGGGTCGGCCGGAAGGTTCGGGGGTCGGAAGTTCCGGGCTCTGGCCGGAGGTTCCGGGCTGTCCAGAGTGTTGACGCCAGTCTCTTCTTCTCCAGTCCTCGGCTCCGAGTCTTGATCATTGTACCTGATCACACATAGCACCTCGGACTTAGGCAGTAGCCATGTCTCACTTGCAGAGGGGGAAAACTCAAGTAGGAGTGATGTCACCTTGGATTGAATAGCACGTGCCCTAGCCCTTGTCATGGGTCCACTTGGAGCTTGGATAGTTGAGGGGCGTCTATGGGGATGGTCGTGGGATGCTCCGCATCATCTCCCCTCCCTTGGGGAAGATCTGTCCTCGGATCGGATTCTTCATCACCATGGAAGGGAGAGAGATCTTTGATGTTGAAGATGTCGCTCACGTTGTATTTGTCGCGCGGGAGGTCGATCTTGTAAGCGTTGTCGTTGTAGCGTGCGAGCACCTTGAAGGGTCCATCTGCTCGTGGTCCAAGCTTAGACTTGTGTTCTGGTGGAAAGCGCTCGTTGCAAAGTTGTAGCCACACGAGATCACCAACGTTGAATACCAGAGGTTGCTTGTTGACGTTGAGCTTGGTCGCAAGGCGTTGTACTTGGCGCTCGATGGTGTTTCTTGTATCTTCATGCACCTTCTTGAGATGTGTCGCCCGTGCACTTGCATCTAAATTGATACGCTCTTGGAGTGGTAGAGGAAGAATGTCCAATGGTGACAAAGGGTTGAATCCGTAGACGACCTCGAAAGGGAACTTGCCGGTTGTTGAGTGTCTTGCTCGGTTGTAGGCGAACTCGGCGATGGGTAGACACTCCTCCCACTCATTGATGTTCTTCTTGATGAATACTCGAAGTAGAGCGTAGAGTGTGCGGTTTGTCACCATCGTTTGGCCGTCGGTTTGAGGATGGTACGCCGTGGAGAAGAGTAGCTTGATTCCGAGCTTGGCGCATAGGGTCTTCCAAAAGTAGCTAAGGAACTTGACGTCGCGGTCCGAGACAATTGTCTTTGGCACACCAGGGAGACGCAATATTTCCCTACGAAAGAGATCAGCAACATGTGAAGCATCGTCTATCTTGTGACAAGGAATAAAATGTGCCATTTTGGAGAAAAGGTCCACAATGACAAATATGGAATCTTTCCCATTTCGAGTTCTAGGTAAACCAAGTACAAAGTTCATGCTAATGTCTTCCCAAGGTTGGTATGGAATTGGTAAAGGTTGGTGAAACGATTGACGTCCCGGTTGGTGAAACGATTGGTGAAACGATTGACGTCCCGAAACATCTTTGGCGAAAAGTAGCTCTTCGAGAGCATGGCGAACGTCTTGTCGCGTCCGAAGTGTCCCATTAAGCCTCCTCCATGAGATTCCTGCAAAAGCAACAAATGAAGAGAGGACTCGGGAATGCAAAGTTTGTTAGCTCTCATAAGATATCCGTCTTTTAGGTAATAGCGTTCCCAATATGTATGCGACAAACACTTGCATAAGGAGTAGCAAAAGTTGCATCGTGCTCATACAAGTCTTTGATATGCTCGAAGCCAATGACATCTAACTCAAGTTGCGTCACAAGCATGCATATGCGGGAAAGAGCATCCGCTACGATATTTTCTTTTCCCTTGATATATTTTATGACATAGGGAAAAGACTCAATAAATTCACTCCATTTAGCATGACGCTTGTTCAACTTTGTTTGTCGCTAACGTTACTTGAGAGTCTCATGATCGGTATGAATGATAAACTCATGGGGACGAAGGTAATGTTCCCATTCATGCAAAACGCGGAGTAAAGCATATAGCTCTTTGTCGTAGATAGGGTAATTGTGTTGCGCTCCGGAAAGTTTCTCACTTAATTAAGCTATGGGGCGCTTCTCTTGCATTAACACACCTCCTATGCCATTACCACTAGCATCGCAATGAATTTCAAAAGGTTTATCGAAGTTGGGTAAAGCAAGCACGGGAGCATGAGTAAGCAAATTCTTAAGCTCATTGAATGCGATATCTTGGGATGGTCCCCGAATAAAAGGCGCATTCTTCTTGCTCAAAGCATGCAAAGGCGAAGCAATGGTGCTAAAATCCTTCACAAAGCGACGACAGAAACCCGCAAGAGCAAGGAAAATAAGCACTTGATGCAAGTTGGTTGGTTGCGGCCAAGTGTTAATAGCATTGATCTTGGACTCCTCTACATGAGAAGAAACAACACAACCCAAGAAAACGAGCTTATCAACACCAAAAAGGCATTTCTGCATATTAGCATAGAGGCGCTCTTTTCTAAGAGTTTGCAAAACGGTGCGGACATGAGTGACATGCTCTTTGATAGATTTGCTAAACACAAGACGAAGTAAACCACAACAAATATACCAATGTAAGGGCGAAAGACATGATTCATAAAGTGCATAAAAGTGCCTGGTGCTTCCGAGAGACCCATAGGCATGACTAACCACTCATACAAACCAAACATGGTTTTGAATGCGGTTTTCCATTCATCACCTTCTTGTATGCGGTTTTGATAGTAACCACTAAAGGGAAGCCCGGTGCATGTAGCTCCCGCTTGCGCAGGGTTCGGGGAAGGGTCCGACCACTTTGGGTCTATAGTACGCAGCCTTTCCCTACATTTCTGTAAGAGGCTGTTTCCAGGACTTGATCCCGTGACCTCATGGTCACAAGGCAGCAGCTTTACCACTACGCCAAGGCTCCAAATATAGTGGCACCACTAAGTTCATCTAGCATATCATCTAGGCGTGGAATGGGATATCGATAGCGAACGGTGATAGCATTGATAGGTCTACAATTGGAGCACATGCGAAAGCTACCATCACATTTTGGCACAAGAATGACCGGTACGACACAAGGGCTCAAACCTTCACGCACATGTCCATGGTCTATGAGATGCTTTACTTGCCTTTGAATTTCTTTGGTTTCTTCGGGGTTGATGCGGTAGGGAGCTTTGTTCGGAAGCGGTGTTCCGGGGATGAGGTCGATGCGGTGCTCAATGCCTCGTAGTGGAGGTAGTCCCGGAGGTAGTTCATCGGGGAAAACATCTTGGAATTCCTGCAATAAAGAAGATAACACCAAGGGTAGATTGTGAGAGGTGTTAGTTTGTTGTTCCTTGTCATTGCACAATAGGACATAGTGTAGGACACTTGATGGGTTCTCACACACTTTCCTATCGCTCATCGTGGAGGCACTCAATTTGGGCTTGTGGCGCTCACTCTCTTTTTGGTGGCTCACTCTCTCACCATTCTATCCACGATGGGTGGCTTGCTTATCGGCGATCACTTGGCTTGGAGACATAGGTTGTAGCACAAACTCCTTTCCTTGCATCTTGAATCTATAGTGGTTTGTACGCCCATTGTGGACGACTCCTCTATCGAATTGCCATGGAGGTCCAAGGAGAAGATGACAAATGGTCATTGGAATGACATCGCACTCTAAGGTGTCTTCGTAGGCACTGATTTTGAAGGATACTTGTACTCGGTGCTCGACTTGGATGGTGCCAGAGTCACTAAGCCATTGCACTTTATATGGATGTGGATGCTTCGTCTTGGGCAATTGGAGCTTGGTGCAAAGTTCTTCACTTGTGAGATTATGACAACTCCCTCCATCAATGATGACCTTGACGGATCGTCCATTGATGCCGGCCTTGGTGTGGAATATGTGGCACCGTTGGTCTTCTTCTTGGTGATGTTGGAGAGTCAAGACTTTGGAGACAAGAAGTGCGGGGCTTGAGTCTTCATCGCAAAAGACTTGTTCTTCTTCATCATTCACTTGGCGGTGCATGGCGACTTGCTCAAGGGCTGCCATTTCGCCTTTACTCATGGAGTCATAAGTGCCATCGTCGTTGAAGACCATGGTTTGCTTGATGGTGCACTCGTAGGACTTGTGGCCTCGGCCGCCGCACGTGAAACACTTGAAGGAACTCATCTTGACGGTCTCATCGGTTGGGGTTGAGGATGATGAAGCTCTCGGCTTGAAGTTGCTCGTAGTAGGATTGCTTGTGGTTGGCAAAGCTTTCTTGGAAGTCGACTTGTCGAAGTTGATTGAAGAAGGCTTTGTAGTCGGTGTTGGAGTCGTTGAAGCTTGGTTGTTGGAGAAACCGTAGGACTTGGATGATAACTTGGCATACTTGAAATCATCTTGCACTTGGCGTTCCACTTTGGTAGCTTGGTGCACTAGCTCGATGAGATTTGAGTATGGTTGGAAGTCGGCGATCTTCTCGATGGGATGGTTGAGACCATTCAAGAAGTGTGCCATTATTTTCTCATCATCGTCCATGACATTTGCTCTTATCATTGCAATCTCCATCTCCTTGTAGTATTCTTCAACGCTCTTGGTTCCTTGCTTGAGTTGTTGGAGTTTCTTGAAGAGATCGCAGTTGTAGTAGGTAGGTATGAAGCGTGCTCTCATGACATCCTTCATTTTCGCCCAAGTAGTGATGGGTGGTTCACCTCTTGCCTCTCGGCGCTCAATGACTTGTTCCCACCAAATAAGGACATAGTCTTGGAAGTCAAGGGATGCCATCACGATCTTCTTCTCTTCTTCGTAATTGTGCAAACGGAAGATATTGTCAACTTTCAATGCCCACGAAAGGTACTCTTCAGGATCGTTGCTCCCGATGAACTTGGGCATGGTGAACTTGAGCTTGCCGTAGCATTGCTCTTCATTGTGTTGGGGTCGGGGATGATGACGCCCATGTTGTAGATGATTGTTCAACTCGTGGTGCTCTTGACGCGGAGGGTTGTCAACCTCACGTTTCTCTTGTCGTGGAGGATTTTGATTGTCTTCATGCTCTCGATGAACTTGATGGTGTTGGCAAGCTTGTGGAGGAGATTCGCGAGCTTGATGAGGAACTTGACGATGCATGCGAGCTTGAAATCTTTGTTCTCGAATTTCTTCGTGAAGTGCTTCCTCTTGTTCACGATCTTGATGTCCTCGGTCGGCAACCGCTCGACTCGAATCGTGTAGAGCTTGTTGCAGCGCAAATGCTTGAGCGTCATGGAGTTGTTCTTGATGTTGTGCCTCGACATCTTGTGCAATTTGGTGTAGACGCGCGCGTTCTTCCTCTTCTTGTTGGCGTTATCGTTGCCGTTCTTGTGCTAGCGCAAAGGCTTCTTGGGTTTGACGTCGTCGATGCTCTTGCGAGTCAGTGTCGCGTAGAGGATTGAGGTTTGCGTGATGCTCGTTGTGCGCGGCACGTCAAAGAGTGTTCGAAGACGGTGTACTTGAGCCAGAGGGGATGAAGTCGGAGTGGCGGCTTGAACGGCTCCTTCTTGAAGTGGAAGATGAGCGGTCGAGCAACAAAGCACAAATTTCGTCCATCCTTGCGTCATTCTCTTTCTTGTGATCATCGAGCTTGTGGTCGAAGTAGTCCCTTGTATGCTGCTCGGAAAGTCGCAAGTCGGTGGCAAGGTTGTCGATGCGTTCACTCATAGCTTGTTGCTCTTGATGCAAAGCACGTTGTGCACCAAAGAGATGACTCTTGGTGACGAAGGAGTTCATGTCGTTGTTTTGCTCCATGAAGAGTGGGTTGGTAGAAGTACTTGGCCTATCCATCATTCCTAAACAAAAGTGAGTGGTAGAAAGAGAAGAACGAGTACCAAATGTACCTTGACCGAAGTTGAAAGTGGATCGAGGATCACTCCAATGTAGGACAAGGAAATAACACAATTGGTACTAGCTCGTGTCGGTTTCTCACACCTACACAAGTAAAAGCTTTTGGTTGAGCTCGGTTAGGATGGTGGCACAAAATTTTGATGCAATTGTAAGTGAGCTTCAATAATGTTGGAAAAGATTCGCAAGATGCAATGTAACAAGTAGACCAAGCATATAAGGTACACGGAAACACACACGCAAAAATATAAGTGGGGTTGTGCAACCAAGGGTGAGCCAAAATGTGGAATCCACAAAAATGCTCTTGTTGCACAACACTAGGGAGACGCTAGCACGATTGCACAATAGGCGGATACAAGAACTTGTGCACAACCTACTTAGCAAAAATGCAACGACTTCTATCCCAAATATGTTCTATGCAAGGTGTTGCTATGAGATGATCCAAGATGATCGAGTATGACAATCTTAATGTTGTAAGATGCTATGGTTCTTTCTTAAAAGATCTTTGCTTATATTTCCTTTTTGCTTAAAAGCTTGTTTGGCTCTTTGATGTTTGAGCTCTTTCCTCATACAATGCTTGACGAACCAAGATAGTGATTGTGTATGTGGAAACAACTTTGTGACACAAGGGATGATACCAATATATGCAACAATGATGTATGTATGTGATGGGAGGTATGATCACTATTGTCCACAAGTCTCTTTGTCGACAATACTCAAAGGCTAGTCTCGATGGGTAAGCAACGCAAAGGAGTGAGGCTATGAAGGCTATAAATGTAATGGCAAGAGTGATATGTCCAATACCGAGAAGAGGTTACTGTTCTTGCTTACGGTTGAAGGTTTTAAAAGGATGAGATTGTGGTCGGTGTCGTAGTGCACGGTCTTCAGTATGTTGGCAAACATGCCACTGCACTGTGGGCGGAGTTGTCGAAGTAGCAGAAATTGTCGAAGCGGTGCTAACTTTCTGTCTAAGCCGGAAGGTTTGGGCAATACGGAAGGTCCGAGGTCCGGAGGTTCCGGTGCGGCCGAAAGGTCTGGTGGCCGGAAGGTCCGGGCGGGACCGGAAGGTCCGGGGGTCGCGAAACTGGCAAGAACAGAGAAGTGGGGATCGTGGACTTGGGCGGAAAAACTTGAGGAAAAACCCAAATCCGCAGGGGAAAAGCAAGGAAATTGGAGGAAAAGAATTGGGGCTATTTTTGGTGGGGATTTTTGGATTAGGACGAAAAAAAACAAAATTAGGCTAGAAACACAACAGGGGGGCTCCAAAATCATGATCAACGTGGCTCATGATGCCAAGATGATGTAGAGTAGAACCCTAATCGCCCGATCATTCACGAATGGAGCGGATCCCGTGAAGGACACAAGGAACAAGAGGGGAAAACGAGGGAAATGACGAAGGGAAACACGAGAGAATCAATCAACCAACAAGAGATAGTCACACATGTGCTAGATCCTAAAGTACATAAAGTAAGATACACGATCCACCATCAACTAGGGATGATGCACGGTAACCGGTCTTCTCCGTGAGGAGGTCTTGATGTTCTTCCCTAAAGAGGGGGTCTTGAATCCGCTTGGGGATCTTCTCCGAGGAGGTGCGATCTCCGAGGAGAAGGTAACCAAGTGGATGAGGAAAGATCTCACACAATCATGAGCTAAACATTTGCTTACCCTAAAACATAGGTAGGAGAAGAGTACTTATAGTCTAGGTGACAAAAGGGTACACGGGCCTCGGCCCAAGTGGCTGCGCGTAGGCAGGGCCAAAAGTTCCGGGCGCTGGAGGTTCCGGGGATGGCCCGGCCTAACCCGAGAGTTGGCGCGGGCGGAGCTGGATTGGCATCCGGGGGCCAGAAGCTCTGGGCTGGACGGAAGTTCCGGGCGCCAGAAGGTCCGGGACGGGTTCCGGGCTAACCCGAGAGTTGGCACGCCTGGGCTGGGCAAAGTCGTCGGAGGCCGGAAGCTCTGGGTCGGCCGGAAGGTCCAGGGGCCAGAAGTTTCGGGCTCTGGCCGGAGGTTCCGGGCTGTCCAGAGTGTTGACGCCAGTCTCTTCTTCTCCAGTCCTCGGGTCCGAGTCTTGATCATTGTACCTGATCACACATAGCACCTCGGGACATAGGCAGTAGCCATGTCTCACTTGCAGAGGGGGAAAACTCAAGTAGGAGTGATGTCACCTCGGATTGAATAGCACGTGCCCTAGCCCTTGTCATGGGTCCACTTGGAGCTTGGATAGTTGAGGGGGCGTCCATGGGGATGGTCGTGGGATGCTCCGCATCACCGTATGTGTGGGGAAACAAGAGTTAGGGTTGGTTTCGGACCCCCCCCCTCCAAGGACCACGAAATCCCCCCCCCCTCTTCCTCCATATATATAGCCCTTAGGGCGTCGTTTAGACTTTGGGTTTTGTTTAGATTAAAAGTTCGCCATAGCTGCAACTTCGCGTACTTTGTTTGTGTTCAATGACCAGACCAAGGCATCACAGAACCCCACCTTGATCAATAAAGCTTTCATCTTATATTCAGAATATCCAGATTGCAGTCTCAGTTTCTTGCTTGTTCTTCGTTTGCTCACAGGAAACAGACCCTTGTGGTCAGGTTGATCATGCTCCAGCATGGTCAATAACCCTCGGAAGTTGGTTTAGCGATTGCTAAGGCGCGACGTCTCGCACGTTCGTAGTCGGATCGTCAAGGTCGACTCCCACAGAAAACGATAGCCACCATCTCATCGAAACATCGGGATACCTTTGCCTCTATCACTCTGTCTTCTTGACGCCAAAGTGTCCCATTAATCCTCCTCCATGTGCCTCCTGCAACAACAAAAGATGAACAGAACTAGCTGGAATGCATAGCTTGTTAGCATGAAACACAAATCCATCGTTAAGAATGAACTTGTTCCAAGTTCTCCCTTCCTTACAATTCTGCAATACATCTTTAAATTCAGCATCATGCACATATTGATCTTTGATGGTCTCCAAACCAAATATTTTAAAGTCACGTTGTGAAAGCATAGTGTAACGATGAGACAATGCATCAGCAATAACATTTTCTTTACCCTTCTTGTTTTAATGGCATAAGGGAAAGTCTCAATGAATTCAACCCATTTAGCATGTCTATGGTTCAGTTTTGCTTGACTTTTAATGTGTTTCAAAGATTCATGATCAGAATGTATAACAAATTCCTTTGGCCATAAATAATGTTGCATGTTTTTAAGGTCCAAAAAAGGGCATATAATTCTTTATCATAAGCAGAATAGTTCAGACTAGGCCCACACAATTTTTCAGAAAAGTATGCAACAGGTTTGCCATCTTGTAATAACACACCTCCTTATCCAATTCCACTAGCAATACATTCAAGCTCAAAAGTCTTATTGAAATCAGGAAGTTGGAGTAATGGAGCATGTGTCAACTTATCTTTCAATACCGTGCAGGCTTCTTCCTGTGTGGTACCCCAAACAAAAGGCACATCCTTCTTTGTAAGCTCGTTGAGAGGTGCCGCAATGGTGCTGAAATCTCTCACAAAACGCCTATAGAAACCAGCGAGGCCAAGGAAACTCCTCGCTTGTGTGACCGTTTTGGGCTGCGGCCAACTCTCAATAGCTTCAATCTTGGCTTTATCAACTTCAATTCCCTGTGGAGTAACAACGTAGCCAAGAAAAGATACTCGGTTGGTGCAAAAAGTGCACTTTCCAAGGTTACCAAACATACGTGCATCACGTAGAGCAATAAAAATAGCACGTAAATGTTCCAAATGTTCCTCCAAAGATTTGCTATAAATCAATATGTCATCAAAGTAAACTACCACAAATCGTCCATTAACCTCATGAAAGTACTAGGTGCATTAGTTAACCCAAAAGGCATGACTAACCACTCATATAATCCAAACTTAGTTTTAAATGTTGTTTTCCATTCATCTCCCAATTTTATACGAATTTTATGGTATCCACTACGCAAATCAACTTTGGAGAATATTGTAGAGCCACTCAATTCATCAAGCATATCATCTAGCCTAGGAATATGATGACGATAACGAATAGTAATATTATTAATGCCTCTACAATCAACGCACATACGCGATGTACCATCCTTTTTCGGCACTAGAATGATAGGAACAACACAAGGACTAAGGGATTCACGTATATAACCTTTGTCGAGCAGTTCTTGTACTTGACGCATAATCTCCTTCGTCTCCTCTGGATTGGTACGGTATGGTGCACGGTTGGGTAATGATGCACCGGGAATTAAGTCAATTTGATGCTCAATCCCCCGAATAGGTGGTAATCCCGGTGGCACGTCTTGTGGAAAGATGTCAGCGAACTCATGCAAAATGTTAGTGACAGCCAGAGGCAAAGAGGAAGGCATGTTCTTGAATGAAAATAATGCCTCTTTGCACACAAAAGCATAGCAAACAGATTTGCTAAAATCTAAATGATCAATATCAGATTTGGTGGCAAGTAAACATGCACTTTTCAATTTAATTTTAGTAGCAACACTAGATGGTTTATTATTAAGCTGCATTTGTTGCTGAAATTCTTTTGCCACAATCTGATTTTCACTTTTATTTTTCTCCTCTTTTGTTTATTAGCTCTATTAATATCTTTCAGAATGGAATCAGGAGTCATAGGAAGCAAAGTAATATTTTTATCCTTATGAACAAGAGTATACTGATTGTTTCTACCATGGTGTACATAATTTTTGTCAAATTGCCATGGTCTACCAAGTAATAAGGAACATGCTTGCATAGGTACCACATCACAATCAACATAATCAGCATATGTAGAGATACTAAAATGCACACGAATAGTACGTGTTACCTTAACCTTGCCGCTGTTGTTGAACCATTGGATGTAGTAAGGATGTGGATGTGGTCTTGTGGTGAGAGATAGCTTCTCCACCATCTCCATGCTAGCCAAGTTATTTCAGCTCCCTCCATCTATGATGACGCGAACAGGACGTTCCTTCACAACTCCCTTTGTATGGAACAAATTATGCCTCTGATTTTGCTCAGCTTGTGTAACCTGCACACTCAGAACACGTTGAGCAACTAAACATTCATACCTGTCAATATCTTCAGCAACCATGTATTGCGTCGCATGATCAGAATCCTCTCCATCGTGTTCTTCATGTGTAATAAGAGCCAAAGTCTCCTCATCATAGTCACTAGCGGACTCATACCCACCATCCTCAGTAGCAATCATCACACGCTGAGATTGGCATTCTCTCGCAAAATGTCCTCTTCCCTTACAATGACGACAAATAATATCACTTGTGTGCCCTGTTGATGCCACGGAAGAAGAAGAGCTCTGCGCAGGTCCGACAGGTGTGCTCTTGGCAGATAGTGGTGGTTGTGCCTGCGTTCTTGTATCACGGCTGGAGGTGGCACCTGATGGAGGTGCTAGTGGAGTGGAAGTAGAGGATGCACGTGGTGTCCATGATGAAGATTGACCTGCAGAAAAGTAAGTTCGCGCCAATGCCTGTCGATCCTGCACTTCATGTTCAGCTTTACGAGCAATATGGAATAAAAGAGTGATATTAGTATACTCCTTACACTCTAGAATGGTCTAAATCTCTCTATTCAATCCACCCGTAAAATGTGCAAGCATAGCTTCATTCTTCTCAACAATACCACATCTAAACATGCCAGTTTGTAATTCCTGATAATATTCTTCTACAGAATTTTTTCCTTGTCTTAAACGCTGCAATTTTTGAAGTAATTCATGTTGATAATATGGTGGAACCCAACGAGTACGCATAGCAGTTTTCAAAGCAGCCCAAGTAGTTGGAATAGGATATAATCTACAATGTTCAGACCACCAAACACATGCAAAGCTAGTGAAAGCACAAACAGCAGCAGGAACACGTCTCTCCTCAGGATATTGTAAACATGTAAATCGTTGTGCAGTTTCTAACTCCCAAGTAAGATATATATCAGGAACATATCTACCCTCAAATTGGGAAATATTCAATTTTAGTTTAGGAAGATGGTCATGTACCTCAGGTGGTGGTGCAGCCCTACCATTGCGAGGATATGCATCAGGACGACCTGGTGGTGGTGGTGCTGGTGGTTGCACGTAGTTCTGATTTTGGTCAACCTCATCCTCGTAATGGTCCTCCACCTCTGCAGTAGCAGCAGGAGCGGTAGAAGCATCAACAGCGGCACCAGAATTTTGCACAGGGTCAATGGGAATGCGCTATGCTCGTCCCACTTCTTCTTTATTCTGGAGTGCTTCAACAATTCATGGTGGTGTTTCTCACCGTCATTTCTCGGATTTTGAAGACCGAAGAAGAGTTTTTCCTCAAAATCTTAACCATTCTCTCAGAGATGCGTAGTTCAAGCTTGATACCATCCTCTCATAATTGTTTTCTATTGTGAGAATTCTTTTCTCCTAACCGAAGCAATTCAAGATTCTTTTCAGTTTGATTCTCCGAAGGCCAACATTTCGGGATCATTCATATTCAGCTTTCAGCTCTCGTTATCCAAAATCTTACCGGTGCATCGTTCAAGCGATCTCTAATCAGTTCGTGATCCCTTCGTTCACTTGTATCTAAATTCTATCAAGTATCCTCGTTCATTTCATAATTCTTCCCGATGTTCCTTTATCTTTCCTTCGGTCATTTTAATTCTTACAGTGGTTCGTGCAAGAGTTCTCGTCCTTCGTTATCATATCAATTCATTCGTTCTTTCCAATCCTACCGGTGGATCGTTGAAGACCTTCTTAAGTTTGCTCCATATCTATCTTAATCCTTTTTCAACGAGGATAAGTAGTAAATATGTAAATTGTTGTTCAGTTTCTAACTCCCAAGTAAGATATATATCAGGACCATATCTACCCTCAAATGGTGGAATGTTCAATTTCAGTTTAGGGAGATGGTCATGATCATGTACCTGAGGTGGTTGTGCAGCCCTACCATTGCGATGATATGCATGAGGACGACCTGGTGGCGGTGGTGCTGGTGGTTGCACGTAGTTCTGATTTTGATTAACCTCATCCTCGTAATGGTCCTCCACCTCTGTAGTAGCAGCAGGAGCTACAGATGCATCAACCACAACACTAGAATTTTGAACAGGCTCAAGGGGAATGTGCAGTGCCCGTCCCACTTGATTTGGAAGGTGATGTTATTGTTGTAGAGGTGCATTAGGTGCAGCCGGTGGTGGTGGTGGAAGACGCACGAGCAATTCATTAAATTTGTTATCGAGCTTTGTTTCGAACGTCTTCTCCATGCCATCTATCTTCTCCATGGCCTCTTCAAATCTGTTTAGCACATCTTGCACCTGTCCACTCATCATTTGCTGAAATTTATCATGTATCTCTTTGTTCGTCATGTTCTCCCAATTTGTCTCATCGGCTTGTGATCCTGCCATGGTTAGCAGCAGTAGAAACACACAAGAATATGATCCTACAGACTACTAGGAAGTGGTGGTGGTGGTGGTGTATCACAAATCCGACAAGCGAATCTCAAATTCTTACCAGTTCTTACCCAACAGCAGGTGGTGATCGGCAACCGCCGTAGTCAGAACTCTCAAGATTGGATAGAGCGATTGCCAGGTGGTGTCAAACGCACGATGTAGATGTATGTGGAGCTGGGAAGGCTTATGATATGGTAGCAAAAATGTCAGCAATAATCAATTCAGAGATGCAGGAGCACTCTCTGAAATTTTTTTCCTTTTTTTGCACTTTTTTCCTCTTTTTTGCTCCGCAACAATTTTTTCCCGAAAAAGTCTACAAATGGTCTAAAAACTGCCTAGCCAGAATTTTTGAGTTTGGAACTATTTTTCTTCTTCGGGTAGCACGAAAGTTCGGGAGTCCGACTCTGTCACGACTTGAAGTATCGCGTGATCTAGAACTCGAAAACAGAGCAACAAATACTGGACTCGGACTAGGACTGGTGGCGGAGATGAATCTGGTGGAACTCGGACTGGTGGTTGTATATGGCGATGGTATATCTGGACTCTTATTGGTGGTGGTATATGGCGATTGTATCTGTGGACTCGGATTGGTGGTTGTATATGGCAGCGGTGATGTATATGGTGGGGTGGTGGTATATGGTAATGATGATGACGATGGTGCGGCGGCGGCGTGACAACCTGTGAATAGAACTCACAACTCTAAGGGACTAGACGCTAAGACCAGTAACTCGACACGACGATGCAACCGCAAATTCAACAAAGCAAAACTCTAAAAAGACTATGCAAAGGCTCGGATTGGTTCGTCTATGATGACCTAACCTAATATTTTTTTGGCTTTTTCGTGGACTATAGGTATGAAGAACAGACTCGACCTAAACTACGAAAAACTGTAAAATATCACCGAGCAACCTGGAAATTTGATACCACTTGATAGAGGCAAAGGTGTCCCGTCTTTCGAAGAGATGGTGGCTATCGTTTTAGAGAAAGTCGACTTTGACGATCTGGTGTAGGGTGGAACCCTAAGTGGAGATCTTTCACAAATTGGAGGGGCAATCCCCAAGAACAAGATGAACACAAGAGGGAAAACACTCAATTGACTAGATCCAATCACACATATGCTAGATCCAATCACACAGACAGAGATACAATGATTCAAAGACAACAAAGGAAAGATACAAGGTACTAGTTCATCCCAATCCTATGAGGAATGAGGTCTTGGTGATCCTATGATGGGGATCTATCCACTAGGGATCTTCTCCATAGGAGGTCTTGATCTATCCACTAGGGATCTTCTCCATAGGAGGTCTTGATCTCCAATGGAGAGGTCTCTCTCTCTCTCAAGAGGAGGAGTGGTACAAGGAGCAAAGCTCACATAGATCATGTCAAATCCTTTGCTAACCCTAACATATGGTCTAGGTACGGAATATATAGGCATGGGGACGAAGTGGATGAAGAGGAGGCCCAAATAGCAATCACAGCCGTCCATCCTGTAGGGCCCGTGCGCATGGGGTAAGTTGGGCCCGTGCGCACGGGGGTCCCATGGGCATGGTACAGGCCCGTGCGGACGGGGTGCTCCAGCGCCAGCTCCCTGTGTAGCCCGTGCGCACGGGGTCTTCGAGGGCTGTGGGCACGGGGTCGCCTGGGAAGTCCATAGTTGATCTTCGTGCACTCCTTCTTCTTCCTTGTGGCCTTGGGGTCCTTCTCCTTGGCCTCCGGGAAGCTCCTTAGCTCCTTGGTGGCGATCGCCCTCATACCTAATGATGCACAACGTTCCATGGTGAGGTAGCGACCAAGTCCCATAGATATTCATATAAATCTTGAAGAGGAGCGGGTTCACCTTAAGTCTCGTAGGTCCACTTGGGGCTTGATGTGCTATGAAGGTATACAAGGAGATGAACGTAGGATGCTCCGCATCATCTCTCCTCCCTTGGGAAAGATCCGACCTCGGATCGTGATCCTCATCACCATGGAAACGGTTGTCGTGGACGGACTTGAAGTTGGACGGAGTTGAAGACATGGCACAATCCAAGTACTCCAAGGTGTCTCCAGAGTGGTATACATGCAAAAAGAGAAAACACAAGCAACACTCGGAAATACAATGGTTAGCGCAGACAATTTGTCCATCATGTAAGAAAGAGTCCGTGCGGCAAGATTGTTCGTGACAAAGTGCATGAAGCTTATCAAGATTATCTATAAAGATATGCAAAGCATTCATGGGTGGAAATTCAATCATTGTGCACACATATGTGTTGCGAATATGATCAATGCAACCACGGTGCAAAATGATGTCATAGTGAGACGGTTTATCAATAGCATGAATATGGCAATGGATGCTCAATACGAATGAGTTATCATGCAATTTATGGTAGGCAATATGATCATGATGTATGAATATGACATCTAGAAGGATCACAACAAATTTGCTAAGGAATTGCACAAGCTCATATATCATGGATGACATGGAAATAGATGCAACAAGGCAATCATAATGTGAGTCAATCCATGCATAAGATGCAAATTTGTTATGGGTGGTGTTGTACCATAGCTCAATGTTGTGGTAGAAGTGGTGGTCCGATGGTGAGTCCACTAAGTCCGAGTGCTCCTCAACTTGAAGGTTCATGGGTTCCATCTCCAATGTCGGTCCTCCATCCAATAGATGTAACATGTAGACAAGAAGAAGGAAACAACAACGAAAGAGTGACCCATCCAATATGCATATTTGAGGATGGCTCAAAGGGAAGGAGTTCACCTTTAGGAGATTCTCGCAAATGTTGGTGTTGCACATCATGTATGCCTTCACATGACCAAATTGTCTCATGACGGTATCGCCTTGTGAATCCTTCAACATGAAATAACATGACAAACACTCGGAAAAACAAATGAGGTTAGTGGAGATGCAAAACCTATCATTCGTGTGGTAAAATACCCAACAAGTGGATGCATCATGCTCATCATAAGAAAGTACAAGGGAGCATTTCATAGTATGGAGGCATATGATGATGCGAGGACAACCAAATACAATATGCTCAATCAAGCAAGCATGCATCACAAGTAAAGTGTCCAAGTCTCCACGATCAATAAGCATAGAGGCAACAATTGGAGGCAAGCGACAATGAACAAAATATATCATGTGAGAGGCATGAACATATACGTCATCAACCCAAGAAAGCAATGAAGAATGGAACATGGGTGATGCGACAAAGCAAGCAATCATGGGAATCAAGGTAAGCAAGCTAGTATTGCAAAGATGCAACATACTAGAAAGAATCATGTCAAGTATGTCATGTGTGCAAATGGTGGGCATGAATAATGCACAAGACATATCACAAGCATGAAAGGAGGATATGAGCAAAATAGCATCAATAGCATGAGGCACATGATAAACATGGCAATAGCAACAAGGATCTCCACCAAGCATGCAAATACACATAGGAGTAACATAATTGTGAATCATGGGTAGATGCAAGCAAGGGTCACAATTACATGGCAAAGGCATAGAAGCAAGCATAACATGCAAAGTGAACACGGTAAAATGAGCAAGAGAGCGGTATATAGCCCATAGCCATGCGACAGCCAAGTGAGAGAGATGCGTGTAGTCGTTGCGCGAAAGGAACGGTGGTAAGGATAGTTCACGGGATCCCAAGTCATCTTTGCTCTCAAGAGCTCGTTTCGTCAACTCTTGGGATTGAGAGGTTGACGAGTATACGTGAGTACCTACACAAAACAAAGACAAAGGGAAAATTGTGTGTGCGTGGTAGATGTACACATCATCCATTAGGATGCGCACGTGCAAGTGTTGGTTAGCACAAAATAGCCAATGCTCAAATAAATGAGATGTGTGATATAGAAACATGTCATCCATCACGGTAGGTTTGTTGTTATGTATAGCATAATGGAGACTCAAATTGTGTAATGCATCACAAGAAATATGTAGAGCATTGTTATTCATGGAGTGCATATGGTGCAAGCAATTATGATAATCATGCAATGTATGGAATGCATCAAAATCTCCTAATATGTATGAGGAAACTATGGGGGCCTCCTCATGAGCATTAATGGAAACATCACATGTAGAATATTGACAACATTCAAAACAATGCATATTTGGAGCAATGTGATCATGGCATGGCATAGTAGATGAATTGCGCAAATCATGTAAAGGAAGCATGGCAATATCATCACATGAAAAACAAAAGCCAATGACCATCATCTCGTCATCTATGCCATAAGTGCAAATGGGATTGATTTTAATGGGGCATGCATAGTTACTATGTTGAGATTGAAATGAAGTAATATTGTAGATCTCACTCATAGCATATGACAAGGTTAATGGATTGTCAAACATGATGTGACCAAAAGAATTTTCACATGATATCCTATGTAGCATAACATCACAATTAGGCAACTCAACATGCTCATCATCATATTTATCATAAATAGGTAAGTCATGACATGAAGAAGTCGCACTAGCATGAAGCATGGGTATAGGTGTGTCAACATCATGCAAGCAATCATTCGTAAAATAGTCCACTAGTGGGACAAGAGAAGCACCATCACCTATGTTACCTTTGGAGCATCGCTCATGTGTTGTAGGTGAGGTGTCGAAGACCAAGTCGTGGTCATCTTCATCTTGATGGAACCATGTGGGGGGTGCATCATCGTCCACCATGGCCATCGTCATCTCCATTGGAGGTATGGACTCGTCCAGGATAGGCGTGTCATCATGTAGGAGACCTGGCACCAAAGAAAACACACTCGGAGTAGAGGTTAAGTTGTTAGAAATCATAGTGGCCTCACGTGCCATGTCAACTACCTCACTCACTAAGTGTGGTGGCTCACTCACTCCCTCTTGGATGCTCTCAAGTGTGGGGCTAGTGGTGGTCACACTCATCCTCTCATAGGAAATGCACTCAATGTTAAAAATGGTCGAGTCACTCATATCACTCATGGTGGGGTGGCTCTCCTCATAAGGGAATTGGGGCATCTCTTTGTATGTTGGTGTCGGAGAGATGTAGGTGCAAATGTCTCCATGCTCAATCATGTCCTGGTCGTAGCCGTGGATGAAGGCCGAAGATGGCACATCATCACTCTCCTCCAAGACCAAAGATAAGGTCTCATGTGCGTTCTCGTAGCTTGACTCGGAGTATGAGTCCAATATGGGTGTCATCTTCATGTTGTTGAAGAGGTTCATGCTCGTCGCCGTGGTCGAAGGGGATGGCCCTAGCTCGACCTTCTTGTCACCGTCTTGTTGTAGGAGGTCCATATGATGTGGCACCTCATAGCTCGTCTCCATGACCAAAGGTAAATTCCCATGCTCGGCCATATTCCTTGAGGGGCTTCCAAAGATGGAAGTGTCGCCCTCACTTGTAGGTGGTTGCCTTGGACTTGATGAACTCAATGTAGGCGTACTCGTGGGAAGTAGGCGAAGATGTCGTACGTCCAAAGGCGAAGATGCCTTGATAGCACTTGGCGAAGATGCCGAAGTAGTTGTTGTAGTCGTAGCTCCGTCTTGGTGGTGCTCGTCTCGCGGTCTTCTCTTATGCTCATGAAGCTTGGACATGGCGTGAAGTAGGGCTTGTTCGGACTTGTATGTTTGCGCTTGTTGAGCATCTTAATGTTGATGATGTCGTTGTCGTGCTTGAGCTCGTAGTAGATGTCATTCGTCGTCGTTGTGCACATGATGCTTGGAGGTGCCTTTCCCTTCATGACGATGTTGGTGATGGTCGCCATGGAGATGTGGACACGGACGACTTGCGCTTGTATCTAGTTTGCGCTCCGAAGATGATCGACTTGCTCGCCGCCGCCTTGAGGATGATGAAGGCGAAGAAGACTTGTAGTCGGCCACCAAGTCTCGTAGTTCATCCTTTAGCTCTCCCAACTTGGTGTCGATGTAGTCCCTTTTCCTTGCTTCAGAGTGGTGTATGTCGATGGCGAGGTTGTCGAGGCGCTCTCGCAAGGTAGATTGTGTGCCTTGCATTTCATGTTGTAGTCCGAAGATGGACCTTTTGGTGATGTAGTTGTTCTCCCCATTGTTGTTGTCGAAGACCGGAGATGAAATGCCTTGCCTATCCATCACAAGACTCGAGCAAATATGAGTGGAAGAAAGGAAGGAACTAGACCAATGTAACTTATCCAATGTTGAAGATGGATCAATGATCACTCAATAATGTATCAAGGAAATATCACAATTGGTACCGGATCTTGTCAATTCTCGCAGCTACACAAATAAGGCTTATGGTTGAGCTCGGTGAGGATAGTGGCACAAAAATTTGATGCAAAATGTTAGCAAGAGTCAATAATGTTGGAAAAGATTCACAAATTCACAAGTAAAACAAGTAGACCAATAGCAATATGTGGCACACGGAAACACACACACGGATAGATAAATGGGGTCGTGCAACCAAGGAATGAGCACAAAACATGGAATCCACGGAAAACGCTCGTGTTGCAGAACTCAAGAGAGACGCTAGCATGATTTCTCAATAGGCGGATACGACACTTGTGCACAACCTATAAGATGCAAAATGTATGAGCTTTCTATCCCAAGTATGCTATATGTATGATGTTCCCGTTGTTCTTCTCAAGATGATCCAAGATGATCGGATATGACAATCTTATGTGAAATGTGGTATGATGCTATGGCACTTGCTTACAAGCTCTTTGATCTTTTCTTCTTTTGCTTAAAAGCTTATTCTTTTTTTGATATGGACACTATGCGAAATGCACAAACCAAGATAGCAATTGTGTATATGCGGGAACAATCTTGTGACACAAGAGATGATGTGATACCAGTATGATATGGTATACATGCAATGGGAGGTGTAGATCACTAATGTGCACAAGTAACGTTGCCGGCAATACTCAAATGGGTAGTCTCGATAGGCAAGTGACACAAAAGGGGCTAGGGGTTATCAATGTAATTGCAAGGGGAAAGTACAATGGTGTCGTCGTGGTTACCGTCCTTGAACATGGTGAGTGGCGGTGTTCTTGATCTAGATACCAAGATGATGGAGACTCGTCCCTAAGTAGCCGAAACACCTTAGGAAATGGTAAAAACCGCAAACTCAAAATCTCAAGGGCAAAAGCCAAATGGTGGTAGCGGAGATGGCAATGTGGAAGTGGTGGTGATGGATGATGAAGAAGAAATCATCCCTAAGTAGCCGAAACACCTTAGGAGACTCAAGTCACCACTCAAACAACCACAAATGCTAAATGGAGCAAAATGGGTTAGGTTGCGGAAGGCTATGTTGGTTTTTGCGGATGATATGGTGGAAGGCCTAGTTAAAGAAGCCAAAATGTTAAAACTTTGATGGAGTCAAATGGTGTTGGAGCCTATCTAGGTGGATGGGGGATGTCAATAGCTACTCAATGAGCTAAAGAACGTGAAAGTCAGACTCCGGATGTTGAAGTTATGGGCAAAATGGTGAAGCAGTCACGGCTGTCCTGGGGGGGGGGGTCGTGCGCACAGGGGTAGGAGCCCGTGGGCACGGGGTCCCGTACGCACGGTACAGGTCCGTGCGCACGGGGTGTCCAGACAGTTTTTGGGGGGCCGTGCGCACGGGGTCTGGGGTCCGTGGGCACGGGGTGCGCAGAAATTTCGTGATTTCATGGCGGAAGATGGAGATTTCTTGGGCAAAATTGGGGAGATTTTGGGGATGGATGGTGGGGAAAAGATGGGGGAGGGCTAGATCCACTTGAAACCAAGCAAATCCATGGATCAAATCCAACAAAACATCATCCAAAACCAACAAATCACAAAAAAATTGGGTTATTTTTGGTGGGGATTTTCAAAATTGGGGAAGAACACAACAAAACTAGGCTAGAAAACAAAGAGGGGGGCTCCAATTTTGTTAGAAACCATGGCTCATGATACCAAAATGGTGTAGGGTGGAACCCTAAGTGGAGATCTTTCATGAATTGGAGGAGGAATCCCCAAGAACATGATGAACACAAGAGGGAAAGCACTCAATTGACTAGATCCAATCACACATATGCTAGATCCAATCACACAAAGAGAGATACAATGATTCAAAGACAACAAAGGAAAGATACAAGGTACTAGTTCATACCAATCCTATGAGGAATGAGGTCTTGCTGTTCCTATGATGGGGATCTATCCACTAGGGATCTTCTCCATAGGAGGTCTTGATCTATCCACTAGGGATCTTCTCCATAGGAGGTCTTGATCTCCAATGAAGAGGTCTCTCTCTCTCAATAGGAGGAGTGGTACAAGGAGCAAAGCTCACATAGATCATGTCATATCCTTTGCTAACCCTAACATATGGTCTAGGTACGGAATATATAGGCATGGGGACGAAGTGGATGAAGAGGAGGCCCAAACAGCAATCACAGCCATCCATCCTGTAGGGCCCGTGCGCAGGGGTAAGTTGGGCCCGTGCGCACGGGGGTCCCGTGGGCACGGTACAGGCCCGTGCGCACGGGGTGCTCCGGCGCCAGCTCCCTGTGTAGCCCGTGCGCACGGGGTCTTCGAGGGCCGTGGGCACGGGGTCGCCAAGGAAGTGCAGAATTGATCTTCGTGCACTCCTTAGCTGCTTGGCGGCGGTCGCCCTCGTACCTAATGATGCACAATGTTTCATGGTGAGGTAGCAACCAAGTCCCATAGATATTCATGTAAATCTTGAAGAGGAGCGGGTTCACCTTAAGTCCGGTAGGTCCACTTGGGGCTTGATGTGCTATGAAGGTATACATGGAGATGAATGTAGGATGCTCCACATCATTATCCGACTACGAACGTGCGAGGACGTCGCGCCTTAGCAATCGCTAAACCAACTCCGAGGGGTTATTGACCACGCCGGAGCATGATCAACCTGACCACGAGGGCCTGTTTCCTGTAAGCAAACAAAGAACAAGCAAGAAACTGAGATTGCAATCTGGATATTGCAAATATAAGATGAAAGCTTTATTGATCAAGGTGGGGTTCTTTGACGTCTTGGTCTGGTCGCTGGCCACAAACGAAGTACGCGAAGTTGCAGCTATGGCGAACTTTTAATCTAAACAAAACCCAAAGTTTAAATGATGCCCTAAGGGTTGTATATATGGACGAAGAGGGGGGATTTCGTGGCCCTTGGAGGAGGGGTCCGAAACCAACCCTAACTCTTGTTTCCCCACACATACGGACTCTAAAAACGTCCTATATATGTATTTCGAAAATACATGGGCCTGGCCCAATAATAAGGTGACGCAGCACCAAAAATAGCCTCTGGACGAAATTTATGAAGTGGCATCTGGTATATTTCGTCCAAGGCTTCATGCACTCCTTATGGTGGCTTCAAAGTCCTGAGATCATCACTTGTAACTCCGTTCTTGATCCCCTTGCGCATGCCATCATCTCCATGCTTGAACTTGCTCCAAGGTTCATCTTTCTTGTCCAAGCTATTCCCTTCATTTGTAAGAAAAACAAAAGTATCAAAATTAGGTAGCATCATATTCTCATGAACATTAGAATCATTACCAAGAAACGAAAGTACCTGATAATTCAATTGGCGTGCGCGAGCTCTAGTAATTGGTCCAGTATGTATAGCAGCATGGGTTGTGGGTGTAACAATAGTATTGATGTCCTCATCAGATCCAGTCATGATGCAACCAACATTAGTTACACACAATGCATAAGGATGACAATAATGCTCTCAGGTTCTAGCGCTTATTTGAGAAAATAATGACACAACATAAAAGTGAATAGATAGTCCCTACGCAGAGGGAAGCAAAGATTTGGAGTGGTGCCAGAGCTCAAGTTTTCAAAACAGAGGTAAATGCTATTTTGAGAAATGCACCCTACTTGTTTACTTTGTGACCATTAGTTATTGGTATATTCCATGCTAAACACATTAGCGGCGGTTCCCAAGTGATAAAGTAAAGGTTATTACTCCGTAGGAGTTTTTGTTTGATTATTTGTAAGCTCAATTCTGTTTGCAGTTTGGGACTGGGAATCCCTATTACCCCCCCCCCCCTCTCGTTCAAGGACGAGTGCATGGAAGATACTGACTACCTCCTGTCGTACTATGAACAATCCAGGCACACAAAAAGATATTTATTTGAAGTTTTTAGAGGTGGCACATTCAAATTTACTTAGGACGGCAAGGTAATACCGCATATAGGTACGTATGGTGGACTCATCTGGAATAACTTCGGTTTCAGGTTTTTGATGCACAAGCAGAATTCCCACTTACTACAGGAGAAGGCTAGCAAATAGGTTGAGAAGCGGCCAACTAGAGAGCAACAACGGTCATGAACATGCATTATGCATAAGTAACATTGGATACTAGCATGAGTAGGATATGAACACCATGAACATAAATATCATAGAAGCTATGTTGGTTTTGATTCAACTACATGGATGAGCATGTACCAAGTCAAGCCTCTCTAACATTCAAAGGAGGATATCATATCATCATACTACACCACAATCATTTTAACGCAATGTTGTCATTCAAGATAAATCATTATCCACTCCTAGCTACTTATGCATGGCATGAGAGACTATAATCTTTAATTGTCATTGCAAACATGTTTGATCATAATAGGCTGAATCATGGATTCTAGGTTAAACATATTTACAAAAATAGAACAAGTCGAGTTCATACACGTTTCTCTCTGCCATGACCAGTTCATCAAATATCGTCATTATTGCCTTTCACTTGCACGGCCGAACGACATGAAAATAATAATAGTGCAAGAGTGTCGTGGACTAAGCTGGAATCTGCAAACATTTTATTCAATAGGAGAAGACAAGGTAATATGGGCTCTCTGTTAGATCAACAATAATGCATATGAGAGCCACTCAACATTTTCATCGTGGTCTTCTCCTTGCTACGACTCAATAAAAAGAAAAGAAATTAAGAGAAACACACTGAAATATTTTTGGACTTTTTGGCTTTTCTTAAACAAGCAAATAAAAAGGGAAAAGCAAAAGCAAGAAAAGCTATTTACACGGGAAAGCTCCAGCAAGCAAAAGAAGAACAAGGAAATCTTTTTGGGTTTTCCTTTTAGTACTACAACAATTTAAACTGGGAAGAAAAACCGAAAAGAAGCAGGGAACATATTATTGGACTTTCTCAAAAAAATTCAAACACACAAGAAGAAAGCGAGAAAATAAATTTAACATGGATAATACAATAAAAGAGTGTGGACACCGACAACTGAAATGAAATGTGTGAATGTGAATGTAATGTCGGTGGAAATACGTACTCCCCCAAGCTTAGGCTTTTGGCCTAACTTGGTAATCACCAGTCGAAGAAACCATGGGGTCCTATGTTGAAATGCTAAGGAGCGGGCACTTGAGGATCCCACCGCTAACGCTCCGCATGTGTTGTAGCTAGGTTGTTCCGGTAGGCGACGATATCCTCAGGCATAATCCTCTATCCACCCCTGGCAATATGATCAAACAAAGTAGGTGCAGACAACGAAATAAAATCATGAGTGTCCACACTGAAAACTAAGTTATATGGAACATCCATAGTGTTGTTCTCGCTATCAATAAAGTGGTGGTCTGCCATAGCCGCGCGATCTAGGTAAACCTTGGGCAAATGATAATCTTGCTGGCGTATCTGAACGTTAAAGTCATTCGCCAAGCGAGTAGCGTAAATGCCACCATGTATTTTTACCTTGGATATGTTAATGTGAAGGCAACGTGCCACAATAGCTCCCAAGCTATAAGTGGTATCGCCGTAAAGTGCATGGCGTAAAACAGTGAAGTCCGGGGTACTGAGTGCACCCACCTTGTCTCTGGCAAGCAAACACTTTGTAATGAATAGAGCAAAATAATGCACGGCAGGAAAATGCAAGCTAGTAGCGGTTACACTCGATACCCCTCTCTCATACCCCACTTTAAGAGTATGGTAAAAACCATCAAACTCTGCGGCCCTAGGCTCTACTAAACTCCCGTCAGAAGGGATCATGCATATGTCACAAAACTCAATAAGTGGTATCTGACGGGTTTCAGCATATAAATTAAACTACACATCAGGGGGGTTATTCCTAGGAAGGAAATGAAAACTTTGCACAAAGGAGTTTGTGAGGAGGTGATACTGTTCACATTCAGCTGCGATGAAGGCGGTGAGGCGGCATTAGCAGCATATTGTGCAAACTCCTAAAGGATTCTGGCTCCTTCCATGTATTGGGGAACGCAATAATTTAAAAAAAATTCCTATGCACACGCAAGATCTATCATGGTGATGCATAGAAACGAGAGGGGAAGAGTGTTGTCCATGTACGCTCGTAGACCGTAAGCGTAAGCGTTACGACAACGCGGTTGATGTAGTCGAACGTCTTCACGATCCGACCGAACCTAGCACCAAAGGTATGACACCTCCGCGATCTGCACACGTTCAGCTCGGTGACATCCCGCGAACTCTAGATCCAGCTGAGAATCGAGGGAGAGTTTCATCAGCACGACGTGATGACGGTGATGATGAAGCTACCAGCGCAGGGGTTCGCCTAAGCACTGCAATGATATGACCGAAATTTAGTCAACGAGTCTACCACCTTCAGAGCCGTATGTATTTTGCAAATTTTTCTATGTCTACAATGCTCTGCTCGGAGCTACTCTAGCTAATTGCACCCACTTTCAATATGTATATAGATTGAGACTCAGAGTCATCCAGATGGGTGTCAAAACTTGCACCGACATAACTCTTTACGATGAAATTTTTGTCACCTCCATAACCGAGAAACATATCCTTCTTCCACTAAGGATAATTTTGACAGATATCCAGTGATCCACTCGTGGATCACTATTGTACCATCTTGCCAAACTCTTGGTGAGGTACACAATAGATCTGGTACACATCATAGCATACTTTATAAAACCTATGGCTGAGGCATAGGGAATGACTTTTCGTTCTCTTTCTATTTTCTGCCGTGGTCGGGTTTCGAGTCTTTACTCAACTTCACACCTTGCAACACAGGCAAGAACTCCTTCTTTGACTGTTCCATTTTGAATTACTTCAAAATCTTGTGAAGGTATGTATTCATTGAAAAATATATCAAGCGTCTTGATCTATCTCTATAGAGCTTGATGCTCAGTATGTAAGTAGCTTCAGCGAGGTCTTTCTTTGAAAAACTCCTTTCAAACACTCCTTTATGCTTTCCAGAAAATTCCAGATCATTTTCGATCAACAATATATCATTCAGATATACTTATCAGAAAGGTTGTAGTGCTCCCACTCACTTTCTTGTAAATACAGGCTTCACCGCAAGTCTATATAAAACCATATGCTTTGATCACTTTATCAAAGCATATATTCCAACTCCAAGATGCTTGCACCAGTACATAGATGGATCGCTGGAGCTTGCACACTTTGTTAGCACCATTAGGATTGACAAAACCTTCTTGTTGCATCATATACAACTCTTCTTTAAGAAATCCATGAAGGAATGCAGTTTTGACACCATTTGCCAGATTTCATAAAATGTGGCAATTGCTAGCATGATTCGGACAGACTTAAGCATCGCCACGAGTGAGAAAATCACATCGTAGTCAACATCTTGAACTTGTCGAAAACCTTTTGCGACAATTTGAGCTTTGTAGATAGTAACACTACTATCAGCATCTGTATTCCTCTTGAAAATCGATTTATTCTTAATGGCTCACCGATCATCGGGCAAGTCAATCAAAGTCCATACTTTGTTCTAATACATGGATCCCATCTCAGATTTCATGGCTTCAAGCCATTTCACGGAATCTGGGCTCATCATCGCTTCCTCATAGTTCGTAGGTTCATCATGGTCAAGTAACATGACCTCCAGAATAGGATTACCATGCACTCTAGTGCGGAACATATTCTGGTTGACCTACGAGGTTCGCTAGTAACTTGATCTAAAGTTTCATGATCATCATCATTAACTTCCTAACTAATTGGTGTAGGAATCCTTAGAACTGATTTCTGTGATGAACTACTTTCCAATTCGGGTGAAGGTACAATTACCTCATCAAGTTCTACATTCCTCCCACTCACTTCTTTCGAGAGAAATTTCTTCTCTAGAAAGGATCCATTCTTAGCAACGAATATCTTGCCTTCAGATCTGTAATAGAAGGTATACCCAACAGTTTCCTTTGGGTATCCTATGAAGACGCATTTCTCCAATTTGGGTTCGAGCTTATCAGGTTGAAACTTTTTCACATAAGCATCATAGCCACAAACTTTAAGAAACAACAACTTAGGTTTCTTGCTAAACCATAGTTCATATGCTGTCGTCTCAACAGATTTAGATGGTGCCCTATTTAATGTGAATGCAACTGTCTCTAATGCATAACACCAAAACGATAGTGATAAATCGGTAAGAGACATCCTAGATCGCACCATATCTAATAAAGTATGGTTATGACATTCGGACACACCATTACTGTGGTGTTCTAGGTGGCGTGAGTCGCTAAACTATTCCACATCGTTTCAAATGAAGACCAAACGCGTAACTCAAATATACGTTTCCGCGATCAGATCATAGAAACTTTATTTTCTTGTTACGATGATTTTCCACTTCACTCTGAAATTATTTCAACTTTTCAAATGTTTCAGACTTATGTTTCATGAAGTAGATATACCCATATCTTCTCAAATCATCTGTGAAGGTCAGAAAATAACGATACCCGCCGTGAGCCACAAAACTCATCAGATCGCATACATCAGTATGTATAATTTCAAATAAGTCAGTTGCTTCCTCCATTATTCAGGAGAACGGAGTTTTAGTCATCTTGCCCACGAGGCATGGTTCGCAAGGATCAAATGATTCGTAATAAAGTGATTCCAAAAGCCCATCATCATGGAGTTTCTTCATGTGCTTTACACCAATATGACCTAACCGGCAGTGCCACATATAAGTTGCACTATCATTATTAACTTTGCATCTTTTGGCTTCAATATTATGAATATGTGTATCACTACGATCGAGATTGAATAAACTATTCACCTTGGGTGTATGACCTCAGAAGGTATTATTCATGTAAACAGAATAACAATTATTCTTTGTCTTAAATGAATAACCGTATTACAATAAACATGATCCAATCATATTATGCTCAACGCAAACACCAAATAACATTTATTTTAGGTTCAACACTAATCCCGAAGGTAAAGGGAGTGTGTGATGGTGATCTTATCAACCTTGGAATCATTTCCAACTCACATCATCACCTGGCCCTTAACTAGTCTCTATTTATTTTGCAACTCACCTTTCGAGTTACTACTCTTAGCAACTGAACCAGTATCAAATACTGAGGGGTTGCTAGAAACACTAGTAAAGTACACATCAATAACATGTATATCAAATATACTTTTGTTCACTTTTCCATCCTTCTTATCTGCCAAGTATCTAGGGAAGTTCCACTTCCAGTGACCATTTCCTTTGCAGTAGAAGCACTCAGTTCCAGGCTTGGGTCTAGCTTTGGGCTTCTTCATGGGAGCAGCAACTTGCTTGCTAGTCTTCTTTGAAGGTCATCTTTCTTTCCCTTTGCCATTTTCTTGAAACTAGTGGTCTTGTTAACCATCAACACTTGATGCTATTTCTTGATTTCCACCGTCGCCGATTTCAGCATCGCGAAGATCTTGGGAATTACTTCGTCATCCCTTGCATATTATAGTTCATCACTAAGTTCTAGTAACTTGGTGATAGTAACTAGAGAACTTTGTCAATTACTATCTTATCTGGAAGATTAACTCCCACTTGATTCAAGCAATTGTAGTACCCAGACAATCTGAGCACATGCTCACTGGTTGAGCTATTCTCCTCCATATTGTAGGCAAAGTACTGTCAGAGGACTCCCACCTCTCGACGCGGGCATGAGTATGAAATACCTATTTCAACTCTTAGAACATCTTATATGCTTTGTGGCATTCAAAAACATTTTTGAAGTACCGGTTCTAAGCCGTAAAGCATGGTGCACTAAACTATTAAGTAGTCATCATATCGAACTTTGTAAAACGTTCTAATGTAGGGTAGAACCCTAATCGCCCGATCTTTCACGAAAAGAGCGGAATCCCACAATGAACACGAAGAACACAAAGGGGAAAAAGAGGCGAAACACAAGGGAAATAGGAGAGGAACACTCAAACCAACAAGATAGTCACACACGTGCTAGATCCCCGAACACATAGAGTAAGATACATGATCCACGATCAACTAGGGACGATACACGGTAACTGGTCTTCTCCGTGAGGAGGTCTTGATGTTCTTCCCTAAAGAGGGGTCTTGAATCTTCTTGGGGAATCTTCTCCGAGGAGGTACGATCTCCGAGGAGAAGGTAACCAATTGGATGAGCAAAGCTCTCATACAATCATGAGCTATCTCTTTGCTAACACTAAAACGTAGGTAGGAGAGGAGTATTTATAGTCTAGGTGACGAAAGTGTACACGGGCCTTGGCCCAAGTCGCTGCGCGCAGGCAGGGCCGGAAGTTCTGGGCGAGGCTGGAAGTTCCGGGCGCCGGAGGTTCCGGGGAGGGTCTGGCCTAACCAGAGAGTTGGCGCGGGTGGAGATGTGTTGGCATCCGGGGGCCGGATGGTCCGGGCTGGCCGGAGGTTCCGGGTGTCGGAAGGTCCGGTACGGGGTCTGGGCTAACCCGAGAGTTGGCACGCCTGGGCTGGTCGAAGTCATCGGCGGCCGGAAGCTCCGGGTCGGTCGGAGGGTCCAGGGGCCGGAAGTTCCGGGCTCTGGCTAGAGGTTCCGGGCTGTATAGAGTGTGGACGCCTGTGTCACAACCCCACTTCAGCCCTTGCTTGACTTTGCTTACTCATCATGTCATCATGTTTAAATTTCATGAAAGTTGAAATGGGGACTATTGAAACCCTAGCACCTAATGAATTCAACTAGGTTCGATAAAAATATTTTCAATGATCCCAAATGCCCTTTAGAAAAGTTCATGATTTTTGTTAAAGGTGAAAACCCTACCAAAAGTCATGCACATATTTCTAGGCCATTCTGGATTTTTGAATTAAATCATATTGTATTTGAATTTGGACATTTAAATGCTATATATATTTTAAGTGCTCAAATAATTGTGAAATTAAATGACGGCTGTTGGAAACAAATTCAAAAGTGCCCACAATTAATTTCAGCATTTTAACAAATGGTTTAGTATTTTTACTAAATCAAAACTTACTGCAGAAAATAGAGAACAAAAACAAATAGAGAAAACCAGAGAGAGAGAAGTTACCTGGCCACTTACCTGGCGCAGCCCACCTGGCAGCCCACTGGCTAGCCTAGCACTGTGCTGGCCCGTGCCAGCCACCTGCTTCCTCTCGCCAGGCAGGCAGAGAGGAGCGCGCCCGCACACGCCGAGCTCGCCACGCAGCTCCCTGGCCGCCTGCCCCGCTTGGACAGCATGGCCACGCCTCGAAGCCCCTCCTCGGCGCCGCCCCGACCTCGCCGACATCCCTAATCTCCCCCTGGCTCTCTCCCTCGTCCCCACCCGCTATGGCCGACGCGCCCATAAGCCGCCGCCGCCATAGTTGACGCCACCGCCTCTTCCTCGACCCCTCGCCGTGCCTGTGAGCTTCGCCTCGACGTCCTCGACCTCCTCGGTTCGCCACACATAGCCGGACGCGCCCCTCTGCCCTCACCGAGCTCGTCCCCGACTGCCGTCGCTGGAGATCCCCCACGACGCCCCGAGTGCCTCAGGCCCTCCCTGAGCTCGCCATCCACTCCACGAAGATCGCCGTGAGCTTCTGCCCGTCCTCCCCTTCTCTATTCTCTTCCCTATGCACCGTAGCCACCGCACCGAGCTCTCCCGCACGCGCCGCCGCCTGCGACCGCCGCCGACGCGCCCCCGGCGACCATTTGGTCCACTCGGCGTGTCCATCGCCCTCGCCGCATCGCACACACACATACTAGCGCTTCAGCTCGCCCGCACGCGCACCGCAACGCTGCTCGCGCCTCACCCGAGCTCTGGCCGCGGCGGCCGAGCCCCTCGCTGTCGCCTCCGGCCACCCTAGGCTCGACTGGTGCCACCGCCCGATGCGCGCTGGTCTAGGCTCCCGAACGAGCCCAGCCACGCTGCAAATGGGGCACCACAGCCCGTGCCCGAGTGCCCCGCCGCGTCTGGTGCCACCGGCGGCTAAACGCCGGTCTAACCCCGGCCGTGCTGAAGTGGCGAGGTTATTTAGGCATTAACCACCTGCTAATCAAACCGCTAGAGTCACAGACAGCCGGGCCCCACCCAGTAATTAACCACAGGGTTTTTCCTGCTTAATTTAACTAACGCTTTGACCCGCCACCTCAGCGTTGACCTGGGCCCCACTGTCAGTTTTGACCGGGGCCGGCCCTATTGACCAGCTGATGTCAGCCTGACCTAGTGCTGACGCAGTAAAGTCTTTCTGGATTTAAAATAAATCAGAAAAGGTTTAGAAATTCCAGAAAATGGTTTAAACTTCTAAAAATCATAGAAATTCAACCATAACTCCAAATAAGATAAATTATATATGAAAAATGATCAGAAAAATCAAATCTATCCACCTGTACTATTTTCATGCCTGTTAGAACAACTTATAGCTACTGTTTAGGACAAATCAAATGAATGGCATTTAAATAACCATATGTGGAGTTTGAATTTGAACCTTGGGTTCAAACCAACTACACTTAATTGTGTTGCTAGTTGCATTAGGCCAAATCACATCATATTGCCATGTCATAATCATGAATCATAATTGCTACATTGCATTGATTGTGTTCTTCCTTGTTTGCCGGTGTTGTGCCCTCTCGATAGACGTGGTTCCGACGATGTGATCGATGACACCGATGAAGAACTATACTATCTTCAAAAGTGCCAGGCAAGCAAAACCCCCTTGTTCATTCCGATACAATCCCACTCTCTCGCTCCTGCTCTCTTTTACTGCATTAGGACAACAACGATTCAACTGTTACTTGCTGCGGTAGTTGAACCCCTTTCCTCTGCATGACCTGTCATTGCCACAGTAAATAGATGAAACCCACTAGCATGAGTAGGAGTTGTTTGAGCCCTAATGTGCCTACTCATTCATGCTTGTTGTCATGCCTGCTACTGCTTAGAGTTGAGTCAGGTCTGATTCATCGGGAATGGATTGGAACGTGGTGAACATGTCCTACCGTTGAGAGCTAAGTGTGTGAACACGATTTGGTAAAGGTAGCGGTGAGAGGCCATGTAGGAGTACATGGTGGGTTGTCTCATTGCAGCCGTCCTTAGGAACTGAGTTCTGTGTTTGTGATCCATGAACAGCTACTACCCCGCATTGGAATGCTTAAGTGCCCCTCTCGACTTATTAATCAACCTGATCTCTGTCCAGGAGTTGCAACTAGTTTCTGGTGTTTGTAGGTAGTGTTAGTAGTCTACCAAGTGGCACCCGGTACAGGTGGGCTTGGGACAGACTAGGCACAGTGGCCCGGTGTACCAAGTGGCACCCGAATGGTGGGCTTGGGAACCCTATACACATCGTTTGGGGCCGTGAGCGACACCCCGCCCGGATCTCCTTGCGGATGGAACCCGAATAGGCGATAAACCTGGACTAGAGACTTGTTGGTTAGTCAGGTCGTGGCCGACTCCCTCGCCAGGCTTCTGCTTGAAGGTTGCCGAGATACACAACGTGTACATGGTGGTAAGTGGCGAGAGTGTGTGTGAAGAAGTACACCCCTGCAGGGTTATCATTATCTATTCGAATAGCCGGATTCCTCGGATATGGGAACTTAGACCCCTTGCATAGTTCATAGACAAGTGAAAGTGGATACTCTAAAACTCGCAAGATAAGCCTGAGTGCTATGGATGGCGTTCTCGCAGGGAGACGGGAGCGGTTCAATAGTGGTGTATTGGTATGGTGAATTTGTGGACTCGTGTGCGCCACCTCAAAAGAGTTACTTGCAGTCGTAGTTCAGGTTAGCCACCGAGTCAAAGTTGGCTTGCTGCAGTTAAACTCCACCACCCCCTTTGTTGATACCGATGCATATGTAGATAGTTCTGATGTAAGTCTTGCTGGGTACATTTTTACTCATGTTTGCTTAATTTATGTTTTTGTAGAGAGACTTCAGTCTCGCTAGTAGTTCCGTGTGGACTTCGACGTTTAGCTTGATACCTCAACTACGATCTTGTGCCCTCGGCAGGGTCTGGTAGATAGTCAGGTTTCTCAGCCTTTTTCATTTGTAGTTGTCTGTACTCAGACAAGTTAAGCTTCCTCATGTGCTTGTTGCTTGTATGCTCTGTATGTTGGGTCATGAGACTCATGTTTGTAATATCTCGCTCCTCGGAGCCTAATGAATAAATACTTGAGTCGTAGAGTTATGTTGTGATGCCATGTTGTATTTACACATGTCGAGCATATTGTGTGTATGATTGAAATGCTTGGTATGTGTGGGATCTGACAACCTAGTTGTTTATCCTTGGTAGCATCTCTTATGGGGAAATGTAGTCTTGTGCTTCCATGAGCCATAGTAGTCCGCTATACCCCGGTTCACCGGAGTCCTGCTAGCCCAGCACTACTGCTTAGGACACTTGACTGGCCGGCATGTGTTTCACTTCGTTCCTGTGTCTGTCCCTTCAGGGAAATGTCACGCGGTGACATCCGGAGTCCTGCCTAGCCTGCTACAGCCCGGTTCACCGGAGTCCTGTTAGCCCAGTGCTACAGCCCGGATTCACACATTGCTGACCGACATGCTCGATGTTGATTCATGTATGCCTGTCCCTGTAAGTTAGTGCCACTTTGGGTTCACGACTAGTCATGTCGGCCCAGGTTCTCTGTCATATGGATGCTAGTGACACTATCATATACGTGAGCCTTTTGGCGCAAACGGTCCCGGGCCATGGTAAGGCGACACCCGTGGGGATACCATGTGTGAGGCAACAAAGTGATATGAGGTGTTACAGGCTAGATCAGTGTGACTTAGAATCGGGGTCCTGACAGCCTGTCTCTTTTTCTACAGCCCTCGGCTCCGTGTCTTGAGCGTTGTACCTGATCACACATAGCATCTCTGACTTAGGCAGTAGCCATGTCTCACTTGAAGAGCAGGGAAACTCAAGTAGGAGTGATGTCACCTTGGATTGAATAGCACGCACCCTAGCTCTTGTCATTGGCCCACTTGGAGCTTGGATAGTTGAGGTGGCGTCCATGGGGTTGGTCGTGTGGGATGCTCTGCATCATCTCCCCTCCCTTGGGGAAGATCCGTCCTCGGATTGAATTCTTCATCACCATGGAAGGGAGAGAGATCTTTGATGTTGGAGATGTCACTCACATTGTATTTGTCTCACGGGAGGTCGATCTTGTAAGCGTTGGCATTGTAGCATGCGAGCACCTTGAAGGGTCCATCTTCTCGTGGTCGAAGCTTAGACTCGCGTTCTTGTGGAAAGCGGTCCTTGTGAAGGTGTAGCCACACGAGATCACCAATGTTGAAGACCTTAGGTTGCTTGTTGCCGTTGAGCTTGGTCGCAAGGCGTTGTACTTGGCGCTCGATGGTGTTTCTTGTATCTTCATGCACCTTCTTGAGATGTGTCGCTCGTGCACTTGCATCCAAATTGGTGCGCTCTTGGAGTGGTAGAGCAAGAACAACCAATGGTGACAATGGGTTGAATCCTTAGAGAACCTCAAAGGGGGACTTGCCGGTTATTGAGTGTCTTGCCCGATTGTAGGCGAACTCGGTGATAGGTAGACGCTCCTCCCACTCCTTGATGTTCTTCTTGATTAGTACACGAAGTAGAGCGGAGACTGTGCGGTTGGTCACCTCCATTTGGCCGTCGGTTTGAGGGTGGTAAGCCGTGGAAAAGAGTAGCTTAATACCGAGCTTGGCGCATAGGGTCTTCCAAAAGTAGCTAAGGAACTTGACGTCGCGGTCCGAGACAATAGTCTTTGGCACACCATGTAGACGCAATATTTCCCTACAAAAGAGATTAGCAACATGTGAAGCATCGTCTATCTTGTTGCAAGGAATGAAATGTGCCATTTTAGAGAAATGGTCCACAATGACAAATATGGAATCTTTCCCATTTCGAGTCCTAGGCAAACCAAGTACAAAGTCCATGCTAATGTCTTCCCATGGTTGGTATGGAATTGGTAGAGGCATATAGAGGCCATGAGATTGAGCTTTGGACTTAGCTTTGCGACATGTAGAGCATCGGTTAATGAAACGATTGACGTCCCGAAACATCTTCGGCCAAAAGTAGTTCTTCGAGAGCATGGCAAACGTCTTGTCGCGTCTGAATGTCCCATTAAGCCTCCTCCATGAGATTCCTGCAAAAGCAACAAATGAAGAGAAGACTTGGGGATGCAAAGTTTGTTAGTACGCATAAGATATCCATTGTTGATGTAATAGCGTTCCAAAGAGGTGTGCGACAAACACTTGGAATAAGGAGTACCAAAAGTTGCATCATGCTCATACAAGTCTTTGATACGCTCGAAGCCAATGACATCTAACTCAAGTTGTGTAACAAGTGTGCATATGCGGGAAAGAGCATCCGCTACGATGTTTTCTTTACCCTTGATGTACTTGATGACATAAGGAAAAGACTCAATAAATTCATTCCACTTAGCATGACGCGTGTTCAACCTGGTTTGGCCCTTAAGGTACTTGAAAGTCTTAGGATCGGTATGAATGATAAACTCATTGGGACGAAGGTAATGTTCCCATTCGTGCAAAATGCGGACTAAAGCATATAGCTCTTTGTCATAGATGGGGTAATTAAGTTGCGCTCTGGAAAGTTTCTCACTAAAGTAAGCTATGGGGCGCTTCTCTTGCGTTAACCCACCTCCTATGCCATTACCACTAGCATCGCAATGAATCTCAAAAGGCTTGTCGAAGTTGGGTAAAGCAAGCACGGGAGCATGAGTAAGCAAATTCTTAAGCTCATTGAATGCGGTATCTTGGGATGGTTCCCAAACGAAAGGCGCATTCTTCTTGCTCAAAGCATGTAAAGGCGAAGCAATGGTGCTAAAATCTTCACAAAGCGACGATAGAAACCTGCAAGGCCAAGAAAACTATGCACTTGATGCAAGTTGGTTGGTTGCGGCCATGTCTTAATAGCATTGATCTTGGACTCATCAACATGAACACCCTTAGAGGAAATAACAAAACCCAACAAAACGAGCTTATCAACACCAAAAAGGCATTTCTCCATATTAGCATAGAGGCACTCTTTTCTAAGAGTTTGCAAAATGGTGCGGACATGGGTGACATGCTCTTTGATAGATTTGCTAAACACAAGAATATCATCGAAGTAAACCACAACAAATATACCAATGTAAGGGCGAAAGACATGATTCATAAGGCGCATAAAAGTGCCCGGTGCCTCCAAGAGACCCATAGGCATGACTAACCACTCATACAAACCAAACTTGGTTTTGAAGGCGGTTTTCCATTCATCACCTTCTTGTATGCGGATTTGATAGTAATCACTCTTAAGATCAATTTTGGAAAATATAGTGGCACCACTAAGTTCATATAGCATATCATCTAGGCATGGAATGGGATACCTATAGCGAACCGTGATAGCATTGATAGGTCTACAACCGGAGCACATGCGAAAGCTACCATCATGTTTTGGCACAAGAATGACCGGTACGGCACAAGGGCTCAAACTTTCACGCACATGTCCATGGTCTATGAGATGCTTTACTTGCCTTTGTATTTCTTTGGTTTCTTCGGGGTTGACGCGGTAGGGAGCTTTGTTCGGAAGCGGTGCTCCGGGGATGAGGTCGATTCGGTGCTCAATGCCTCGTAGTGGAGGTAGTCCCGGAGGTAGCTCGTCGGGGAAAACATCGTGAAATTCCTGCAAAAGAGAAGACAACACTAGAGGAAGATTGTGAGAAGTGTTAGTTTGTGGTGGATTGTCCTTGCACACAAGGACGTAGTGTAGGACACTAGATGGGTTCTCACACACTCCTCGTATCTCACTTTTGGTGGAAAATAGGACTAAGTTCTTCTTTTCGCTCATCGTGGAGGTGTTCGATTTGGGTTTGTGGCGCTCACTCTCTTTTTGGTGGCTCGCTCTCTCACTATTCTCTCCATGATGGATGGCTTGCTTGTTGGCGATCACTTGACTTGGGGACATGCGACGAAGTACATACTCCTTGCCCTTCATCTTGAAGATGTAATGGTTCGTTCGGCCGTTGTGGACGACTCCTCTATCGAATTGCCATGGCCGTCCAAGGAGAAGATGACAAACGGACATTGAACGACGTCGCACTCCAAGGTGTCTTCGTAGGCACCGATTTTGAAGGAGACTTGTACTCGGTGCTCGACTTGGATGGTGTCGGAGTCACTAAGCCATTGCACTTTGTATGGATGTGGATGCTTCTTCTTGGGCAATTGGAGCTTGGAGCAAAGCTCTTCGCTTGCGAGATTATGACAACTTCCTCCATCGATGATGACCTTGACGGATCGTCCATTGATGCCGGCCTTGGTGTGGAATATGTTGCATCTTTGGTCTTCTTCTTGGTGATGTTGTAAGGTCAAGACTTTGGAGACAACGAGTGCGGGACTTGAGTCTTCATTGCAAAAAACTTGTTCTTCTTCATTGTTCACTTGGCGGTGCATGGCGACTTGCTCAAGGGCTTCCATTTCGCCTTCACTCATGGAGTCATAGGTGCCATCGTCGTTGAAGACCATGGTTCGCTTGTTGGTGCACTCGTAGGACTTGTGGCCTCGGCCTCCGCAAGTGAAACACTTTAAGGAACTCGTCTTGATGGTCTCATCGGTTGGGGTTGATGATGATGAAGCTCTCGGCTTGACATTCCTCGTAGTAGGATGGCTTGTAGTTGATGAAGCTTTCTTGGAAGTCGACTTGTCGATGTTGGTAGATCAAGGCTTTATAGTCGGTGTTGGGGTCGTTGAAGCTTGGTTGTTGGAGAAGCCGTAGGACTTGGATGAGAACTTGGCATACTTGAAAACATCTTGCACTTGGCGTTCCGCTTTGGTAGCTTGGTGCACTAGCTCGATGAGATTGGAGTATTGTTGGAAGTCGGCGATCTTCTTGATGGGGTGATTGAGTCCATTCAATAAGCGTGCCATTGTTTTCTCATCATCTTCCGTGACATTGGCTCTTATCATTGCAATCTCCATCTCCTCATAGTATTCTTCAACGCTCTTGGTTCCTTGTTTGAGTTGTTGGAGTTTCTTGAAGAGGTCGCGGTTGTAGTAGGTAGGTACGAAGCATGCTCTCATGACATCCTTCATTTGTGCCCAAGTATTGACGGGTGGTTGACCTCTTGCCTCTCGGCGCTCTATGATTTGTTCCTGCCAAATGAGCACATAGTATTGGAACTCAAGGGATGCCATTGCGATCTTCTTATCTTCTTCATAATTGTGCAAACGGAAGATCTTGTCAACTTTCCATGCCCATGAAAGGTACTCTTCGGGATCATTGCTTCCGTTGAACTTGGGCATGGTGAACTTGAGTTTGCCGTAGCGTTGCTCTTCATTGTGTTGGGGTCGGGGATGATGACACCCATGTTGTTGATGATTGTTCAACTCGTGGTGCCCTTGGCGCGAAGGGTTGTCAACCACGTGTTGCTCTTGTCGTGGGTGATCTCCATTGTCTTGATGATCTTGAGGAACAGGTTGTTCTTGGCGTGCTTGTGGAGGAGCTTCTCGAGCACGAGGAGGAACTTGATGGTGCACGCGGGCTTGATAAATCCTCTCGCGGACTTCTTCGCGAAGTGCTTCGTCATGTTCACGAGCTTGTCGGCCTCGGTCGGCTACGGCTCGACTTGAATCGCATAGAGCTCGTTGTGCCTCAAGTGCTTGAGTGTCACGGAGTTGTTGTTCTTGACGTTGTGCCTCGGCATCTTGTGCATTTTGGTGTAGACGCGTGCGTTCTTCCTCTTCATGTTGGCGTTGTCGTTGCCATTCTCGTGCTAGTGCAAAGGCTTCTTGGGTTTGACATCGTCGGTGCTCTTGCGAGTCAATGTCGCGTAGAGGATTGAGGTTTGCTTGATGCTCGTTGCGCGCGGCACGGCGAAGAGTGTTCGATGTCGGTGTACTTGACCGGAGAGGGTGAAGTCGGAGTGGCGGCTTGAACGGAAGAAGAGCGGTTAAGCAACAAAGCACGAATCTCGTCCATCATTGCGTCATTCTCTTGCTTGTGATCGTCGAGCTTGTGGTCGAAGTAGTCCCTTGTACGTTGCTTGGAGAGTCACAAGTCGGTGGCGAGGTTGTTGATACGGTCACTCATGGCTTGTTGTTCTTGATGCAAAGCACGTTGTGCACCAAAGAGGTGACTCTTGGTGACGAAGGAGTTCATGTCATCGTCTTGCTCCATGACGAGTGGGTTGGTAGAAGTACTTGGCCTATCTATAATTCCAAGACAAATGTGAGTTGTAGAAAGAGAAGAACGAATACCAATGTACCTTGACCGAAGTTGAAAGTGGATCGATGATCACTCCAATGTAGGACAAGGAAATAGCACGATTGGTACCAATTCTTGTCGGTTTCTCAGACCTACAGAAGTAAAAGCTTATGGTGGAGCTTGGTTAGGATGGTGGCACAAAATTTGATGCAATTTGTAAGTAAGCTTCAATAATGTTGGAAAAGATTCGAAAGATGCAATGTAACAAGTAGACCAAGCATATAAGGTACACGGAAACACACACGCAAAAAGATAAGTGGGGTTGGGCAACCAAGGATGAGCCAAAATGTGGTATCCACAAAAATGCTCGTGTTGCACAACACTAGAGAGACGCTAGCACGATTGCACAATAGGCGGATACAAGAACTTGTGCACAACCTACTTAGCAAAAATGCAACGACTTCTATCCCAAGTATGTTCTATGCAAGGTGTTCCGATGATATGATCCATGATGATCTAATATGACAATCTTAATGTTCTATGATGCTATGGTTCTTGCTTAAAAGCTCTTTGCTTATCTTTCCTTTTTGCTTAAAAGCTTGTTTGGCTCTTTGATGTTTGAGCTCTTTTCTCATGCAATGCTTGACGAACCAAGATAGCGATTGTGTATGCGGAAACAACTTTGTGACACAAGGGATTATACCAATATATGCAACAATGATTTATGTATGCTATGGGAGGTACGATCACTAACCTGCACAAGTCTCGTTGTCGGCGATACTCAAAGGCTAGTCTGGATGGGTAAGCAACGCAAAGGAGTGAGGCTATGAAGGCTATCAATGTAATGGCAAGAGTTATATGTCCAATACCAACATGAGGTTACCGTTCTTGCTTACAGTTGAAGGTTTCAAAAGGATGAGATTGTAGTCGTTGTCGTAGTGCACGGTCTACAGTACGTTGGTGAACATGTCGCTGCATCGTGGGCGGAGTTTTCGAAGTAGCGGAATCGTCGAAGATGTGCGAACTTCTGTCTAAGCCGGAAGGTCCGCGCAAGACGGAAGGTCCGGGGTCCGGAGGTTCCGATGCGGCCGGAAGGTCCGGTGTCCGGAGGTTCCAGTGTGGCCGGAAGGTCCGGGCGTGGCCGAAAGGTCCGGTGGTTGATGAGGACATCAATACCATTGTTACACCCACGGCCCCTGCTGCTATACATACTGGACCAATTACTAGAGCTCGCGCACGCCAATTGAATAATCAGGTACTTTCGTTTCTTGGTAATGATTATAATGTTCATGAGAATATGATGCTGCCTAAATTGGATACATTTGTTTTGCGTACAAATGAAGGGCCTAGCTTTGATAAGAAAGATGAACCTTGGAGTAAGATCAAGCATGGAGATGATGGCATGTGCAAGGGGATCAAGAACGGAGTTACAAGTGATGATTTCAGGACATTGAAGCCACCATAAGGAGTGCATGAAGCCTTGGACGAAATATACAAGATGCCACTTCATAAATTTTGTCCAGAGGCTATTTTAGGTGCTGCGTCACCTTATAATTGGGCCAGGCCCATGTATTTTCGAAATACTTAAGTATAGGTTGTTTTTAGAGTCCGTATGTGTGGGGAAACAAGAGTTAGGGTTGGTTTCGGACCCCTCCTCCAAGGGCCACGAAATCCCCCCCCCCCTCTTCCTCCATATATACAGCCCTTAGGGCATCGTTTGGACTTTGGGTTTTGTTTAGATTAAAAGTTCGCCATAGCTGCAACTTCGTGTAATTCGTTTGTGTCCAACGACCAGACCAAGACATCACAGAACCCCACCTTGATCAATAAATCTTTCATCTTATATTTGCAATATCCAGATTGCAATCTCAGTTTCTTGCATGTTCTTTGTTTTCTCGCAGGAAACAGACCCTCGTGGTCAGGTTGATCGTGCTCCGGCGTGGTTAATAACCCCTCGGAAGTTTGTTTAGCGATTGCTAAGGCGCGACGTCTCGCACCTTCGTAGTCGGATCGTCATGGTCGACTCCCACAGAAACGATAGCCACCATCTCATAGTAACATCGGGACACCTTCGCCTCTATCAGTGGTCGTGAAATTGGCAAGAACAGAGAAGTGGGGATCGTGGACTTAGGCGGAAAAACTTGAGGAAAAACCCTAATCCGCAGGGGGGAAAGCAAGGATATTGGTGGAAAAGAAGGGTGGGGTGGCTAGATCTACGAGCCACACACAAAGTTCACGGATCAAATCCAACAAAACTTCAACACACCAACAAATCACAAAAAACAAACTTGGGGCTATTTTTGGTGGGTATTTTCGGATTAGGACGAAAACAACAAAATTATGCTAGAAACACAATGGGGAGGCTCCAAAATCGTGATCAACGTGGCTCATGATACCAAGATGATGTAGGCTAGAACCCTAATCGCCCGATCTTTCACGAAAGGAGCGGAATCCCGCGATGAACACGAAGAACACAAAGGGGAAAACAAGGGGAAACACAAGGGAAATAGAAGAGGAACATTCAAACCAACAAGATAGTCACACACGTGCTAGATCCCCGAACACATAGAGTAAGATACACAATCCATGATCAACTAGGGACGATACACGGTAACCGATCTTCTCCGTGAGGACGTCTTGATGTTCTTCCCTAAAGAGGGGTCTTGAATCCGCTTGGGGAATCTTCTCCGCGGAGGTGCGATCTCCGAGGATAAGGTAACCAAGTGGATGAGCAAAGCTCTCACACAATCATGAGCTATCTCTTTGCTAACCCTAAAACATAGGTAGGAGAAGAGTATTTATAGTCTAGGTGACGAAAGGTTACACGGGCCTTGGCCTAAGTCGCTGCGTGCAGGCAGGGCCGGAAGTTCCGAGCGAGGTCGGAAGTTCCGTGCGCCCGAGGTTCCGGGGAGGGTCCGGGCTAACCAGACAGTTGGCGCGGGTGGAGATGTGTTGGCATCCGGGGGCCGGAAGGTCTGGGCTGGCCGGAGGTTCCGTGCGCCGGAATGTCCGGGACGGGGTCCGGGCTAACCCGAGAGTTGGCACGCCTGGGCTGGTCGAAGTCATCGGCGGCCGGAAGCTCCGTGTCGGCCGGAAGGTCCGGGGGCCAGAAGTTCCGGGCTCTGGCCGAAGGTTCCGGGCTCTAGCCGGAGGTTCCGGGCTGTCCAGAGTGTTGACGCATGTCTCTTCTTCTACAACCTTCGGCTCCGTGTCTTGAGCATTGTACCTGATCACACATAGCATCCCGTACTTAGGCAGTAGCCATGTCTCACTTGAAGAGGAGGGAAACTCAAGTAGGAGTGATGTCACCTCGGATTGAATAGCACGCGCCCTAGCTCTTGTCATGGGCCCACTTGGAGCTTGGATAGTTGAGGTGGAGTCCATGGGGATGGTCGTGGGATGCTCCGCATCACGTTCATAATGTCTACATTTGCTCCTGCAATAGTATGTCACCTAGCGGTACATCAAGGACATAATTCTTCTGTGTAACAATGAGGATAATCCTCAGATCACAGATCCAATCCGCATCATTGCTACTATCATCTTTCAACATAGTTTTCTCTAGGAACATATCATAAAGAAAATGGGGAAGCTATACGCGAGCAATTGATATACAATATAGATATGCAAATACTAACAGGACTTAGTTCATGATAAATTAAAGTTCAATTAATCATATTACTTAAGAACTCCCACTTAGACATCCCTCTAATCATATAAGTGATCACGTGATCCATATCAACTAAACCATGTCCGATCATCACATGAGATGGAGTAGTCTTCAATGGTGAACATCTCTATGTTGATCATATCTACTATACGATTCACGTTCGACCTTTCGGTCTCCAGTGTTCCGAGGCCATATCTGCATATGCTAGGCTCGTCAAGTTTAACCTGAGTACTCTGCATGTGCAAAACTGGCTTGCACCCGTTGTATGTGAACGTAGAGTTTATCACACCCGATCATCACGTGGTGTCCCAACACGAAGAACTGTCACAACGGTGCATACTCAGGGAGAACACTTATACCTTGAAATTTTAGTAAGGGATCATCTCATAATGCTACCGTCGTTACTAATCAAAATAAGATGCATAAAAGATAAACATCACATGCAATCAAAATATGTGACATGATATGGCCATCATCATCTTGTGCCTTTGATCTCCATCTCCAAAGTATCGTCATGATCTCCATCGTCACCGACATGACACCATGATGTCTATCATCTTGATCTCTATCAACGTGGCGTCACATGGTCGTCTCGCCAACTATTGCTTTTGCAACTATTGCTATCGCATAGCGATAAACTAAAGCAATTATATGGCGCTTGCATCTTATGCAATAAAGAGACAACCATAAGGCTTATGCCAATTGCCGTTAACTTTAACAAGACATGATCATCTCATACAACAATTTATATATCATCACCTCTTGACCATATCACATCACAGCAAGCCCTGCAAAAATAAGTTAGACGTCCTCTACTTTGTTGTTGCAAGTTTTACGTGGCTGCTACGGGCTGAGCAAGAACCGTTCTTACCTACACATCAAAAACCACAACACAGTATGGTGATTGCTTTTTGATCGACAGAAAGACCCTATTCATTGAATCCGATTCAACTAAAGTGGGAGAAACGGCCACCCACCAGCCACCTGTGTGCGAAGCACGTCGGTAGAACCAGTCTCGCGTAAGCGTACGCATAATGTCGGTCTGAGCCGCTTCATCCAACAATACCGCTGAATCAAGAATCAACAAGTGACGACAAGCAATATATATATAACCACGCCCATAGCTCCTTTGTGTTCAGCTCGTGCATATAACATCTACGCATAGACCTAGCTCTGATGCCACTGTTGGGGAACACAGTAATTTCAAAAAAATTCCTACGCACACGCAAGATCTATCATGGTGATGAATAGCAACGAGAGGGGAAGAGTGTTGTCCATGTACCCTTGTGGACCGTAAGCGGAAGCGTTATGACAACAAGGTTGATGTAGTCGAACGTCTTCATGATCCGATCGATCCTAGCAGCGAAAGTACGGCACCTCCGCGATCTGCACACATTCATCTCGGTGACGTCCCGCGAACTCTAGATCCAACTGAGTGTCGAGGGACAGTTTTGTCAGCACGACGGCGTGATGACGGTGATGATGTGGCTACCGACGCAGGGCTTCGCCTAAGCACTGCAACAATATGACCGAGGTGGATTATGGTGGAGGGGGGCACCACACATGGCTAAACAATGTCAACTTGTGTGTCTATGGGGTGCCCCCTGGCCACGTATATAAAGGAGGGGAGGGAAGAGGTGTCCGGCCCTAGAGGGGCGCGCCAGGTGTGGGCAATCCTACTAGGACTCCCCAGTCCAAGTAGGATTCCCTTCGCCTTTCCTATTCGGAGTAGGAGAGAAGGAAAGAGAGGAAGAGGGAGAAGGAAAGGGGGGCCGCGCCCCACCCCTTGTCCAATTTGGTTTGGGCAAGGGGAGGCGCGCGCCACCTCTTGGCCCTTCTCCCCTCTCTCCACTAAAGCCCAATAAGGCCCATTACTTCTCCCGGTGAATTCCCGTAACTCCCCGGTACTCCGAATAATACTCGAATCACTCGGAACCTTTCCGATGTCCGAATATAGCCTTCCAATATATCGATCTTTATGTCTCGACCATTTCGAGACTCCACATCATGTCCGTGTTCTCATCCGGGACTCCAAACAACCTTCGGTAGATCAAATCACATAACTCATAATACCAATCATCATCGAACGTTAAGCGTGCTGACCAGAGGTTTCAAGAACTATGTAGACATGAGCGAGACTCATCTCCGGTCAATAACCAATAGCGGAACTTGGATGTTCATATTGGCTCCCACATATTCTACGAAGATCTTTATCGGTCAAACCGCATAACAACAACATACGTTGTTCCCTTTGTCATTTGTATGTTACTTGGCCAAGATTCGATCGTCGGTATCTCAATATCTAGTTCAATATTGTTACCGGCAAGTCTCTTTACTCGCTCTGTAATGCAACATCCCATAACTAACTCATTAGTCACATAGCTTCCAAGGCTTATAGTGATGTGCATTCCCGAGAGGGCCCAGAGATACCTCTCCAGCAATCGGAGTGACAAATCCTAATCTTGATCTATGCTAACTCAACAAACACCATCGGAGATACCTCTAGAGCATCTTTATAATCACCCATTTATGTTGTCACATTTGATAGCACACTAAGTGTTCCTCCGATATTCGGGACTTGCATAATCCCATAGTCATAAGAACATGTTTAAGTTATGGAGAAAGCAATAGCAATAAACTAAACGATCATAGTGCTAAGCTAACGGATGGGTCAAGTCAATCACATCATTCTCTAATGATGTGATCCCGTTTATCAAATGACAACTATTGTCCATGGCTAGGAAACTTAACCATCTTTGATTAATGAGCTAGTCTAGTAGATGATGAGGACATCAATACCATTGTTCCACCCACAGCCCCTGCTGTTATACATACTGGACCAATTACTAGAGCTTGCGCACACCAATTGAATTATCAGGTACTTTCGTTTCTTGGTAACGATTCTAATGTTCATAAGAATATGATGCTGCCTAAATTGGATACATTTGTTTTGCTTACAAATGAAGGGCCTAGGTTGGACAAGAAAGATGAACCTTGGAGCAAGTTCAAGCATGGAGATGATGGCATGCGCAAGGGGAACAAGAACGGAGTTACAAGTGATGATTCCAAGATTTGAAGCCACCGTAATGAGTGCATGAAGCCTTGGACAAAATATACAAGATGCCACTTCATAAATTTCATCCAGAGGCTATTCTAGGTGCTGCGTCACCTTATTATTGGGCCAGGCCCATGTATTTTCGAAGTACTTAAGTATAGGTTGTTTTTAGAGTCCGTATGTGTGGGGAAACAAGAGTTAGGGTTGGTTTCGGACCCCTCCACCAAGGGCCACGAAATTCCCCCTCTCTCCTCCATATATACAGCCCTTAGGGCATCGTTTAGACTTTGGGTTTTGTTTAGATTAAAGTTCGCCATAGCTGCAACTTCGCGTACATCTCATATTCGCAATATCCAGTTTGCAATCTCAGTTTCTTGCTTGTTCTTCGTTTGCCTGCACGAAACAGTCCTTCGTGGTCAGGTTGATCGTGCTTCGGCATGGTCAATAACCTCTCGGAGTTGGTTTAGTGATTGCTAAGGCGCGACGTCCTCGCACGTTCGTAGTTGGATCGCAAAGTCGAGTTCCTCCAAAATGATAGCCACCATCTCATCGAAAGACGGGACACCTTTGCCTCTATCAACGTGGCATTATTGGCGTATTTTATCCAAACGGTGATCGTGCCTCCCTTTTTTGAGGGATTCCCGTCGACCCGAACGTGGGTAACCCAACCGTCGCTTGGGTACAATTCCTTGGAAACAAGCAAGTTTCTGAGGCCCGAGAGGAGACGTTTGATATTTGCAGCCTTTATATAGGAGTACAGACCCATCTTTTTCTTCCAAGCTTGCCTCTTCCTCAACTCTTGCTACCCCGAGTTCCAACTCCCGGGCTTCCGTCGCCACCAGCCCCAACCATGTCCGGATCTAACCGTCAAGGCCGGTGGGTAGCCTCTTCTGTCATGGAGGAAGACATTGCAAAGCTTCGGGCAGCGTGGTACTTGACCGCTGAAATCCATCATCAGCTTCCTGCCGAGGGGCAGGTCATTCCCACCCCCAGATCCGGCAAGAGGGTCGTGTTCGTGTCCCAATTCCTCCGCGGGTTGGGATTTGCACTTAACCCCTTCGTCCGAGGGCTCATGTATTAATATGGGCTAGACTTCCATGATTTGGCCCTGGACTCTATTCTTCTTATCTTGACGTCTATCGTCACGTGTGAAGCCCTCCTCTGAACTCCTTTGCACTTCGGCTTGTGGCTCAAGACCTTCGATGTGAAGCCGCAAGTGGTAGAGGGGGAGTAGGCCGAGTGCGGCGGCGCTGCAGTAAGAAAGCTTGCTAGCGCCATTTGGCTGAAAGGATCCTTCGCCAAATCTTCCGATCTGTGTCAGCAGGGGTGGTTCTATATCACCGAGCGCCGCAACTCCAAGTGGGCGACCACGCCCGTATTTCGACTCGGCCCTCCAACTCAACTTGCATCATGGATTAATAAGGGGCTAGATTGGGGATCAACGAATGATGTGCAAACTCTGCAAAGTCGCATCCGGAACCTCATTGAGAGGGAAATCGACATAGCCAGCGTCGTTCATATAACGCTAGTTCATCGGACCCTGTCGTGGCAGCGATGGCCTCTCCGCCTATGGGAGGTCAATCCAGAGGGGCCGCGGACTCTTCAGAACTTCTTCGACACAACGCACGAAGGAATGTGGAGATTATTCTTCGGAAAACGAAGGCAATGGACGAACACCGCCACAGATGTCGGCCTAGACTGCAACCATCCGGACACCCCGGTAAGTACATGTTTACCGAATACCTTACACTCAGATATCCAGTGGCAAGAAACCAACGGTATCATCCTTTTTTAGGGCTGGATAAAGAAGGTGCAATTGATTAGGTGTCCGGCTCCCCTTCCCGAAGATTCAGCTACTCCTGTGTTAACAAGGATGCTGGCCTCGACGCCATACCAGGCATCAGCAGGGGAGGGCGAGAAGACCCAAGATGGCCTTGGTTCTGGAGGCAAGTCAGACACTGAGTCCGGAGAAATCAACCTTTCCTCACCTGAAGATGGAGGCAGGAAAGGACCCAGTGTTCCTTATCCAATAGGAGGAAAAGGGGTGCCTCTGAAGAGGAGGAGGAGGAGCGGTCTTTCAATAAGGGCAAGATGCCACCGTCGACCAGCTTGGGTTTGGAAGACGATGCCGTTGAGCAGCTCCAACAAGGGGACAAACCCTTGGCCGAACCATAAGAGAATCCGGAGTGCCTTGATAGCGTCCTGTTCCGTTGCTGTTACCGTAACGCATTCATGCATTTTTACACGTCGACACAGAGTTTTTGTAGGCGATCCTCTTCTTCGGGGAGTCTTCTTCCAGAGATGATGGAGAGCGAGACGCATCCTCCTACCTCCTCGCCCATCAAGGCGGATGACTCTGAAGTGTCATTGCGGAGGGTCCCTTTAGACCAGGGGACAGAAGAGGCGGTACCCCAAGGTGGACCTCCGACCATCCGGGATTCCAGGGCTGATGGTAACGGGGGCCCTGGACTATCCGGTTCACAGCCGACAGCGATTTTGGAGGCAGGCGAGCAGATTCCTTCAAAGGAAGATCGTGCTGTTGGAGTAGTTTCCGGAAACCCGAAGACTCCGGTTATGTTGCAGGACATGTTGCGGAAAGCATCCGTCTCGGGGGAACAGCGTACCTTGATGGGTACAGTGATGAAGAAGATTTCGTCCGCGAAGAGTGGATTAAATGAAGCCTTCATGAGCCTACTGAAGGGCTTCGAGGTTTGTAACATAACATTTTCAGCTATGTGTCATTTGTGAAGATACGCCTGTGTATAGGTAGTAGCCCCTGATACTCGGGTTGGCTTCCGTTGGGAAGCGAAACGAAGGATCAAAAAAGGATCGTTTGAGGACTAACCTGATAAACCATGAACGCAGGCTGCTTCCCCTTTGGCCACTTCCCGGACCATGGAGATTGCCGATTTGAAGCGGAAGCTTGATGTGGCAGGGGATGATCTTGCTTTAATCAATATGCGTCTTGACGAGTCACAAGGTATGTATTTAGTGCAATCCTCATACATTTTTGGTGTCGCGCATCGTGTACGCCTTCACATGACCAAGTTGTCTCGTGATGGTACCACCTTGTGAATCCTTCAAAACAAAAGAACATGACAAACACTCGGAAAAACAAATAAGGTTAGGGGTAGTGCAAAACCTATCATTCGTGTGGTAAGATACCCAACAAGTGTATGCATCACGCTCATCATAAGAAAGGACAAGGGAGCATTTCATAGTATGGAGGCATATGATGCGAGAACAACCAAATAGAATAGGCGTAATCAAGCAAGCAAGCATCACAAGTAAGGTGTCCAAGTCTCCATGATCAATAAGCATAGATGCAACAATTGGAGGCAAGCGACAATGAACAAAATATATCATGTGAGAGGTATGAACATATACATCATCAACCCAAGAAAGCAAGTAAGAGTGGAACATGGGTGATGCGACAAAGCAAGCAATCTTTTGAATCAAGGCAAGCAAGCTAGTAGTGTGAAGATGCAACGTACTAGAAGGAATCACGTCAAGTATGTCATGTGTGCAAATAGTGGCCATGAATAATGCACAAGACATATCACAAGCATGAAGGCAAGATATGAGGAAAATAGCATCAATAGCATGAGGCACATGATAAACAAGGCAATAGCAACAAGGATCTCCACCAAGCATGCAAATACACATAGGAGTAGCATAATGGTGAATCATGTGTAGATGCAAGCAAGGGTCACAATTGCATGGAAAAGGCATACAAGTAAGCATAGCATGCAAAGCGAACACAGTAAAATGAGCATGAAGCAACAAGCGGTATATAGCCCATAGCCGCGTGAGATCCAAGTGAGAGAGATGGGCGTAATCGATGCGCGAAGAGAGCGGTGGGAAGGATAGTTCACGGGATCCCAAGTCATCTTTGCTCTCAAGAGCTCGTTTTGTCAACTCTTGGGATTGAGAGCTTGACGAGTATACATGAGTACCTACACAAAACAAGGACAAAAGGAAAATTGTGTGTGTGGTAGATGTACACATCATCCATCACGATGCGCACATGCTTGTGTTGGTTAGCACAAAATATCCAATGCTCAAACAAATGAGATGCGTGATATAGAAACATGTCATCCATCATGATAGGTTTGTTGTTATGTATAACATAATGGAGACTCAAATTATGTAATGCATCATGGGAAATATCTAGAGCATTGTGATGAATGGTATGCATATCGTTCACACAAGGGATGTAATCATGCGATACACAATAATTTTCATGGCATGGAATAGGAGATGAATTGTGCAAATTTTGCAAAGTAAGCATAGCAATATCATCACAAGAGAAACAAAAGCAAATGACCATCATCTCGTCATCTATGCCATAAGTGCAAATGGGATTTATTTGAATGGGGCATGCATAGTCACTATGTTGAGATTGAAATGATGCAATATGGGATATCTCACTCATAGCATATGACAAGGTTAATGTATTGTCAAACATGATGTGACCAAAAGAATTTTCACCTGATATCCTATGGAGCATAGCATCACAACTAGGCAAATCAACATGCTCATCATCATATTTATCATAAATAGGTAAGTCATGACATGAAGAATTCGCACTAGCATGAAGCATGGGAATAGGTGGATCAACATCATGCAAGCAATCATTGGTGAGATAGTCCACTAGTGGAACAAGAGAAGCACCATCACCTATGTTACCTTTGGAGCATCGCTCATGTGTTGTAGGTGAGGTGTCGAAGACCAAGTCATGGTCATCTTCATCTTGATGGAACCATGTGGGGGGTGCATCTTCTTCCACCATGGCCATCATTGTTTCCATTGGAGATATGGACTCAACGAGGACAGGCATGTCATCATGTAGGAGACCTAGCACCAAAGAAGAAAACACACTGGAATGGAGGTTAAGTCGTTAGGAATCATAGTGGACTCACGTGCCGTGTCAACTACCTCACTCACTAAGTGTGGTGGCTCACTCACTCCCTCTTGGATGCTCTCAAGTGTGGGGCTAGTGGTGGTCACACGCATCCTCTCATAGGAAATGCACTCAATGTCACAAATGGTGGAGTCACTCATATCACTCATGGTGGGGTGGCTCTCCTCACATGGGAATTGGGGCATCTCTTTATATGTGGGTGTCGGAGAGATGTTGGTGCAAATGTCTCCATGCTCAATCATGTCATAGTTGTAGCCGTGGATGAAGGCCGAAGATGGCCCATCATCACTCTCCTCTAAGACCGAAGATAAGATCTCATGTGCGGTCTCATAGCTTGACTCGGAGTATGAGTCCAATATGGGCGTCGTCTTAATGTTGTTGAAGAGGTTCGCACTCGTCGCCTTGGTCGAAGGGGATGGCCCTAGGTCGACTGTCTTGTCGCGGTCTTGTTGTTGGAGGCCCATATGATGTGGCACCTCGTAGCTCATCTCCATGACCAAAGGGAATGTCCCATGCTCGGCCATCTTCCTTGGGGGCTTCCGAAGATGGAAGTGTCGCCCTCGCTCGTAGGTGGTCGCCTCGTTGGTGAAGATGTCGATGTAGGTGAACTCATGGGAAGTAGGCTAAGATGGCGTACATCCAAAGGCGAAGATGCCTTGATAGCACTTAGCGAAGATGCCAAAGTGGTGGTGGTAGTCGTAGCTCCGTCTTGGTGGTGCTCGTCTCGCGGTCTTGTCTTGTGCTCTTGAGGCTTGGCCTTGACGTGAAGTAGAGCTCGTTGGGACTTGTACATTTGCGCTTGGCGAGCATCTTCATGATGATGGAGTCATTGTCGCACTTGAGATCGTAGTATATGTCGTTCGTCAGCGTTGTGCACACGTTGCTTGGAGGTGACTTGCCCTTCATGACGAGGTGGATCATGAACGTGATGGTGGTCGCCATGGAGATGTGGACGTGGACGACTTGCACTTGCATCATTTTTGCGCTCCGAAGACTTGTGACTTGAACCTCGCCGCCTTGAGGATGATGAAGGGGAAGTAGACTTGATCGAGGCCCGAATATCCTCCATCCTTGCATCTTGCTCCTTCTTTTCTGCGGAAAGCTTGTTGTCGATGTAGTCCCTTTTCCTCGCTTCGGAGTGGCTAATGTCAATGGAGAGGTTCTCGATGCGCTCTTGCAATCTTGATTGTGTGCCTTGCATTTGTCATTGTAGATCGAAGATTGCCGCTTTGGTGATGTAGTTGTTCACGCCGTCATTGTTGTGGAGTACCGGAGATGAAATGCCTTGCCTATCCATCACAAGACTCAAGCCAATATGAGTGGGAGAAAAAGAAGAATGAATACCAAATGTGCCTTGACCGAAGTTGAAAATGGATCAATGATCACTCCCATGTGGACAAGGAAATAGCACAATTGGTACCAATTCTTGTCGGTTTCTCACACCTACACAAGTAAGGCTTATGGTGGAGCTCGGTGAGGATAGTGGCACAAAAATTTTTATGCAAAATGTTAGCAAGAGTCAATAATGTTGAAAGAGATTCACAAATTCGCAAGTGAAACAAGTAGACCAATAGCAATATGTGGCACATAGAAACACACACACGGATAGATAAATGGGGTCGTGCAACCAAGGATGAGCACAAAATGTGGAATCCACGGAAAACGCTCATGTTGCACAACTCAAGAGAGACGCTAGCACGATTGCTCTATAGGCAGATACGACACTTGTGCACAACCTATAAGATGCAAAATATATGCGTTTTCTATCCCAAGTATGCTATATATGTATGGCTCCCAGTGTTATGATCCAAGATGATCGGATATGATAATGTGGTATGATGCTATGGCTATTGCTTACAAGCTTCTTTGCTCTTTCTCTTTTGCTTAAAAGCTAATTCTTTTTTGGCCACTTTGGCACAATGCACAAACCAAGATAGCAATTGTACATATGCGGGAACAAACTTGTGGCACAAAGGATGATATGATACCAAGAAGATACCGATATGGTATGGTATGTATGCAATGTATGGTGTAGATCACTAATGTGCACAAGTAACGTTGCCAGCAATACTCAAATGGCTAGTCTCGATAGGCAAGTGATGCAAAATGGGCTAGGGGTTATGAATGCAATGTCAAGGGAATATACAATGGAGGGATACCACGATACCAAGATGATATGGAGGTTACCGTCCGTGGTGATGATGAGTGGCGGTGATCTTGATGGAGATACCAAGATGATGGAGACTCGTCCCTAAGTAGCTGAAACACCTTAGGAAACGGAAAAACCGCAAACTCAAAATCTCAAATGTCAAATGGTGGTAGCAGGAATACGGTGGTGGTTTTGTGGAAGCTCAATGGGATTGCAGAAATGGAGGGTAGAGTGGTGGACTATACACGGTGTCGGAGTTGGAACCATGGTCCCTAAGTAGTCATAACACCTTAGGAGATACAACTCACAGCACAAACAAAATTGGGTTAGGTCGGGGTGGAAGAAGTGTATGGTTGGTAAGCCTATGCGAAAGTGGTGGTGGTGGTTGATGAAGAAGCAACCGTCCTAAGTAGCCTAGACACCTTAAGAGACTGAAATCACTCCTCAAGCAACCACTGATGCGATGGAGAACAAAATTGGTTAGGTTGCGGAAGTCGGTGGTGGTGTAGCGGATGATGTGGTGGAAGCCCTAGGAAAAGATGCCAAAATTTTCAATTTCTTATGGAGTCAAAAGATGTTGGTGGTATATTTTTGTGAATGGGGATGTCAAGAGCTTCAAAACGAGCTAAAGAACGTCAAAATCAGACTCCGGATGAATTAGTTATGGCCGAAACAAAAATCAGCTGAAATCTGAAACTACAGGTTACGGACGTCCGGACAAGGTCGGATGTCCGGGGGCCGGACGTCCGGTCCGGCTCGGAAATCCGTAAATTTGGCTCGGGTTAGGGTTCCGGTCGTCCGGAAAAGGTCGGACGTCCCGGTCGGCCGAGGGGCTCCGGACGTCCGTGAAAGGCCGGTCGTCCGGTGGGTCGGGGTAAACGCGAGATGCGAGATCCGGGTCGTGATTTTGGGCGGAAAATGATGATTTTGGGGTCAAAATTGATGAGATTTCGTGGGTAAAAGATGGGGAAACTTGGGGAAATGCTAGATCCTCTCGAAACCATGCAAATCCATGGATCAAATCCATCAAAACTTCGTCAAACCAATAAATCACAAAAAAAATTGGGGCTATTTTTGGTGGGGATTTTGAAATTGGAGAATAACACAACAAAATTAGGCTAGAAAACGAAGAGGGGAGGCTCCGAAATCGTGATCAACATGGCTCATGATACCAAGTTGATGTAGGGTAGAACCCTAATCGCCCGATCTTTCATGAAAGGAGCGGAATCCCGCGAAAAACACGAAGAACACAAAGGGGAAATATAAGAGGAACACTCAAACTAACAAGAACAAGTCTCAAAAGTGCTAGATCCTCGGATACATGGAACGATACACGGTACACGATCAACTAGGGACGATACAATGGTAACCGGTCTTCTCTGTGAGGAGGTCTTGATGTTCTTCCCTAAAGAGGGGTCTTGAATCCGCTTGGGGGAACTTCTCCGTAGGAGGCTCGAATCTCCGAGGAGAAGGTAACCAAGTGGATGAGCAAAGCTCTCACACGAAATATGAGCTAATTCTTTGCTAACCCTCATATGTTGGAGGTGGAGGAGTATATATAGTCTAGGGCCATGAAGGGGTAAGTGAAGGGGTACCTGGGCTACGGCCCAACACATGGCAACGCACAGGCGCCGGTCGTCCGACAGGTACCGGGCGTCCGGTGGCTCGTGAGGGTCCGGTCGTCCGGTACTTGTCGGACGTCCGGTGTTTTGGCTCTGATGAGGACATCAATACCATTGTTACACCCACAGCCCCTGCTTCTATACATACTGGACCAATTACTAGAGCTCGCGCACGCCAATTGAATTATCAGGTACTTTCGTTTCTTGATAACGATTCTAATGTTCATGAGAATATGATGCTGCCTAAATTGGACACATTTGTTTTGTTTACAAATGAAGGGCCTAGCTTGGACAAGAAAGATGAACCTTGGAGCAAGTTCAAGCATGGAGATGATGGCATGTGCAAGGGTAACAAGAACGGAGTTACAAGTGATGATTCCAGGACTTTGAAGCCACTATAATGAGTGCATGGAGCCTTGGACGAAATATACAAGATGCCACATCATAAATTTCGTCCAGAGGCTATTCTAGGTGCTGCGTCACCTTATTTTGGGCCAGGCCCATGTAACGAAATACTTGATTGAAGGCTGTTTTTAGAGTCTGTATGTGTGGGGAAACAAGAGTTAGGGTTGGTTTCGGACCCCTCCTCCAAGGGCCACGAAATTCCCCCATCTCTCCTCCATATATACAGCCCTTAGGGCATCATTTATACTTAGGGTTTTGTTTAGATTAAAAGTTTGACATAGCTGCAACTTCGCGTACTTCGTTTGTGTTCAACGACCAGACCAAGGCGTCACAGAACCCCACCTTGATCAATAAAGCTTTCATCTTATATTCGGAATATCCAGATTGCAATCTTAGTTTCTTTCTTGTTTTTCGTTTGCTCACAGGAAACAGACCCTCGTGGTCAGGTTGATCGTGCTCCGGCGTGGTCAATAACCCCTCGGAAGTTGGTTTAGCGATTGCTAAGGCGCGACGTCTCACACGTTCGTAGTCGGATCATCAAGGTCGACTCCCACAGAAAACGATATCCACCATCTCATCGAAACATCGGGACACCTTCGCCTCTATCAAGTGGTATCAGTTTTCAGGTTGCTCGGTGAGATTTTACAATTTTTTGTTGTTTAGATCGAGTCTGTTCTTCATACCTACAGTCCACGAAAAAAGCCAAAAAAATTAGGGTTAGTTCATCCTATCCGAACCAATCTGAGCCTTTGAATAGTCTTTTCAGTATTTTGCTTTGTTGAGTTTGCGGTTGCATCGTCGTGTCTAGTTGCTGGTCTTAGAGTCTAGTCCTTTAGAGTTTCGAGTTATGGTCATAAGTTGTCACGTCGCCGCCGCACCATCATCATCGCCCCTGCCATCTACCACCACCGCTTATCCGTCATCGATCTGTCTCCATATACCATCACCAATTCGTATCCATATACCACCACCAATCCGTATCCATATACCACCACCAATCTGTATCCATATACCACCACCGCTGCCATATCCTACCACCATATATCCACCAACAATCCGAGTTCCTTTCATATTAGATTTGTTTTCGAGGTCCGTCTAACTTCCGATTCGTGTTTTCTTGCCTGAGTAGGTATCAAAAAAAAGAGTATGGAGACCCCCAGGCAGTTTTTAGGCCAAAATTTTCACACGCAATTTTTTCCCTATCCTTTTTTAGGTTTTCTACGTCTTTTGAGCCACGTGCCATCATAGTGATTTTTTGTCGCACTTTTTCATCGTCGCTGCCCTGATTTCTGAAAAAAGTCAAAAAAAATTGTTCCCATCTTGTCAGTTTGACGAGGGAAGAGTTTTGAGACACTTGCCATTATAGTGATTTTTCGCAAAAAAAGGAGCGCAAAAACAAAAAACAGTGTGAAAAAAAGTTCCAGAGTGTGCTTTTCCCTTGTTTACGTGCAGCGCCATGATTCTGTTAGTGTTCTAGGCTCGCGTCTCTAGTACGGTCTAGCCTAGGAGCAACACAGTACCATCGTTGAGTGTTTATTCAACTTTGCATCTCTGAATTGATTCTTGCTAACCCTTTTTCGCTACCATATTATAAACCTTCCCAGCTCCACATACATCTACTTCGTGCGTTTGATTTTCCCTGGTAATCGCTCTATCCAAGCTTTGAGAGTTTTTGACTACGACGGTTGCCGATCACCGCTTGCTGCTGGGTAAGAACTGGTAAGAATTTGAGATTTGCTTGATGGATTTGTGACGCCCACCACCACCTCTTGTTAGTAGTCTGTAGGATCATATTCTTGTGTGTTTCTATTGCTGCTAACCATGGAAGGATAACAAGCCGACGAGACTGGCTGGGAAAACATGACAAATAAGGAGTTGCATGATAAATTTCAGCAAATGATGAATGTACAAGTGCAAGATGTGCTAAACAGATTTGAAGAGGCCATGGACAAGATAGATGGCATGGAGAAGATGTTCGAAACAAAGCTCGATAACAAGTTAAATGAATTGCTCACGCGTCTTCCACCACCACCACTGGCTGCACCTAACGCACCTCTAATAACAACAACAACAACAACAACAGCAACAACAACAACAACAACAACGACGACTACCTCCACGTCGTGCAACAGCCCTCCGCCGAGCGAGCCGTCTCCCTCTTACACCTGGCCAAACTGTTGGTGTTGTTGTTGATACTTCTGTGGCTCCTGCTGCTGATGCGGAGGAGGATGATTTTTCGGGAGATTACGAGGATGAGGTTGATCAAAATCATAACTACGTGCAACGACCAGCACCGCAACCACCAGGTCGTCCACATGCAAATAATGGCAATGGTAGGGCTCCCCCTCAGGTACGAGATCATGACCATCTCCCTAAACTGAAATTGAATATTCCACCATTTGAGGGTAGATATGTTCCTAATATATACCTTAATTGGGAGTTAGAAACTTAACAATGATTTACATGTTTACAATATCCCGAGGAGAGACGTGTTCCTGCTGCTGTTTGTGCTTTCACTAGTTTTGCATGTGTTTGGTGGTCTGAGCATTGTAGATATATCCTATTCCAGCTACTTGGGCTGCTTTGAAAACTTCTATGCGTACTCGTTGGGTTCCACCATATTATCAACGTGAATTACTTCAAAAATTGCAGCGTTTAAGACAAGGAAAAAATTCTGTAGAAGAATATTATCAGGAATTACAAACTGGCATGATTAGATGTGGTATTGTTGAGGAGAATGAAGCTATGCTTGCACATTTTATGGGTGGATTAAATAGAGAGATTCAGACCACTCTACAGTATAAGGAGTATACTAATATTACTTGTTTATTCCATCTTGCTTGTAAAGCTGAACGTGAAGTGCATGATCGACAGGCATTGGCGCGAACTGACTTTTCTGCAGGTCGATCTTCATCATGGACACCACGTGCATCCTCTACTTCCACTACACCAGCACCTCCATCAGGTGCCACCTCTAGCCGTGATACAAGAAAGCACGCACAACCACCACTATCTGCCAAGAGGACACCTGTCGGGCCTGCGCAGAGCTTTTCTTCTTCCATGGCATCAACATGGCACACAAGTGATATTATTTGTCGTCATTGTAAGGGAAGAGGACATTTTGCGAGAGAATGCAAATCTCAGTGTGTGATGATTGTTACTAAGGATGGTGAGTATGAGTCCGCTAGTGACTATGATCAGGAGACTTTGGCTCTTATTACAAATGAAGAACACGGTGGAGATGATTCTGATCATGAGACACATTACATGGCTGCTGAAGATGCTGACAGGTATGAATGTTTAGTTGCTCAACGTGTTTTGAGTGTGCAGGTTACACAAGCCGAGCAAAATCAGAGGCATAATTTGTTCCATACAAAGGAAGTTGTGAAGGAACGTTCTGTTTGCGTCATCATAGATGGAGGGAGCTGCAATAACTTGGCTAGCATGGAGATGGTGGAGAATCTATCTCTCACCACAAGACCACATCCACATCTTTACTACATCCAATGGTTCAACAACAGCGGCAAGGTTAAGGTAACACGTACTGTTCGTGTGCATTTTAGTATCTCTACATATGCTGGTTATGTTGATTGTGATCTGGTACCTATGCAAGCACGTTCCTTATTACTTGGTAGACCATGGCAATTTGATATAATTCCTGTACACAATGGTAAAAAGAATCAGTATACACTTGTTCATAAGGATAAAAATATTACTTTGCTTCCTATGACTCCCAATTCCATTTTGAAAGATGATATTAATAGAGCTAATAAAGCAAAACAGGAGAAAAATAAGAGTGAAAATCAGATTGTGGCAAAAGAGTTTGAGCAACAAATCAAGCCTAATAATAAACCATCTAGTGCTGCTTCTGAAATTAAATTGAAAAGTGCATGTTTACTTGCCACCAAATCTGATATCGATGATCTAGATTTTTGCAAATCTGTTTGCTATGCTTTTGTGTGCAAAGAGGCATTATTTTCATTCGAGGACGTGCCATCCTCTTTGCCTCCTACTGTCACTAACATTTTGCAGGAGTTCGCTGACGTATTTCCACAGAACGTGCCACCGGGATTACCACCTATTCGAGAGATTGAGCATCAAATTGACTTAATTCCCGGTGCATCATTACCCAACCGTACACCATACCGTACCAATCCAGAGGAGACGAATGAGATTATGCGTCAAGTACAAGAACTGCTCGACAAAGGTTATATACGCGAATCCCTTAATCCTTGTGCTGTTCCTATCATTTTAGTGCCGAAAAAGGATGGTACGTCACGTATGTGCGTTGATTGTAGAGGCATTAATACTATTACTATTAGTTATCATCATCCTATTCCTAGGCTAGATGATATGCTTGATGAATTGAGTGGTTCTACAATATTCTCCAAAGTTGATTTGCGTAGTGGATACCATCAAATTCGTATGAAATTGGGAGATGAATGGAACACAACATTTAAAACTAAGTTTTGATTATATGAGTGGTTAGTCATGCCTTTTGGGTTAACTAATGCACCTAGTACTTTTATGAGATTAATGAACGAAGTTTTACCTCCTTTCATTGGACGATTTGTGGTAGTTTACTTTGATGACATATTGATTTATAGCAAATCTTTGGAGGAATATTTGGAACATTTACATGCTGTTTTTATTGCTCTATGTGATGCACGTTTGTATGATAACCTTGGGAAGTGCACCTGTTGCACCGACCGAGTATCTTTTCTTGGCTATGTGATAGAGGCGAAGGTGTCCCGTCTTTCGATGAGATGGTGGCTATCGTTTTGGAGGAAGTCGACTTTGACGATCCGACTACGAACGTGCGAGGACGTCGCGCCTTAGCAATCGCTAAACCAACTCCGAGTGGTTATCGACCACGCCGGAGCACGGTCAACCTAACCACGAAGGTCTGTTTCCTGCAGGCAAACGAAGAACAAGCAACAAACTGAGATTGCAATCTGGATATTGCGACTATAAGATGAAAGCTTTATTGATCAAGGTGGGGTTCTGTGACGCCTTTGTCTGGTCGTTGAACACAAACTAAGTACGCGAAGTTGCAGCTATGCCAAACTTTAATCTAAACAAAACCCAAAGTCTAAACGATGCCCTAAGGGATGTATATATGGAGGAAGAGGGAGGAATTTCATGGCCCTTGGAGGAGGGGTCCGAAACCAACCCTAACTCCAGTTTCCCCACACATACGGACTCTAAAAACAGCCCATACTTAAGTATTTCGAAAATACATGGGCCTGGCCCAATAATAAAGTGACGCAGCACCTAAAATAGGCTCTGGACGAAGTTTATGAAGTGGCATCTTGTATATTTCGTCCAAGGCTTCATGCACTCCTTATGGTGGCTTCAAAGTCCTGAAATCATCACTTGTAACTCCGTTCTTGATCCCCTTGCGCATGCCATCATCTCCATGCTTGAACTTGCTCCAAGGTTCATCTTTCTTGTCCAAGCTAGACCCTTCATTTGTAATAAAAACAAATATATCCAATTTAGGCAGCATCATATTCTCATGAACATTAGAATCGTTACCCAGAAACGAAAGTACCTGATAATTCAATTGGCGTGCGCGAGCCCTAGTAATTGGTCCAATATGTATAGCAGCAGGGGTTGTGGGTGTAACATTGGTATTGATGTCCACATCACTATGTTGTTACTCCATAGGGAATTGAAGTTGATAAAGCCAAGATTAAAGCTATTGAGAGTTTGCCGCATCCCAAAACGGTCACACAAGTGAGGAGTTTCCTTGGCCTCGTTGGTTTCTATAGGCGTTTTGTGAGAGATTTCAGCACCATTGCTGCACCTCTCAACGAGCTTACAAAGAAGGATGTGCCTTTTGTTTGGGGTACCGCACAGGAAGAAGCCTTCACGGTATTGAAATATAAGTTGACACATGCTCCTTTACTCCAACTTCCTGATTTCAATAAGACTGTTGAGCTTGAATGTGATGCTAGTGGAATTGGATTAGGAGGTGTGTTATTACAAGATGGCAAACCTGTTGCATACTTTTCTGAAAAATTGAGTGGGCTTAGTCTGAACTATTCTACTTATGATAAAGAATTATATGCTCTTGTGCGGACCTTAGAAACATGGCAACATTATTTATGGCCCAAGGAATTTGTTATACATTCTGATCATGAATCTTTGAAACACATTAAAAGTCAAGCAAAACTGAACCGTAGACATGCTAAATGGGTTGAATTCATTAAGACTTTCTTATAGAGGCGAGGGCCCGATCTTTCGATGAGATGGTGGCTATCATTTTGGTGGAAGTCGACTTTGACGATCCGACTACGAACGTGCGAGGACGTCGCGCCTTAGCAATCGCTAAACCAACTCCGAGAGGTTATTCACCACGCTGGAGCACGATCACCTGACCACGAGGATCTATTTCCTGCAAGCAACAAAGAACAAGAAAGAAATTGAAATTGCAATCTTGATATTACGAATATAAGAGGAAAGCTTTATTGATGAAGGTGGGGTTCTGCGACGTCTTGGTCTGGTCGTTGACACAAACGAAGTACGTGAAGTTGCAGCTACGGCGAACTTTTAATCTAAACAAAACCCCAAATTCTAAACGACGCCCTAAGGGCTGTATATATGGAGGAAGAGGGGGGAATTTTGTGGACCTTGGAGGAGGGGTCCGAAACCAACCCTAACTTTTGTTTCCCCACACATACGGACTCTAAAAACAGCCTATGCTTAAGTATTTCGAAAATACATGGGCCTGGCCCAATAATAAGGTGACGCAGCACCTAGAATAGCCTCTGGATGAAATTTATGAAGTAGCATCTTGTATATTTCGTCCAAGGCTTCATGCACTCCTTATGGTGGCTTCAAAGTCCTGAAATCATCACTTGTAACTCCGTTCTGGATCCCCTTGCGCATGCCCTCATCTCCATGCTTGGTCTTGCTCCAGTGTTCATCCCTCTTATCCATGCCAAGCCCTTCATTTGTAAGCAAAACAAATGTATCCAATTTAGGCAGCATCATATTCTCATGAACATCAGAATCATTACCAAGAAACGAAAGTACCTGATAATTCAATTAGCGTGCGCGAGCTCTAGTAATTGGTCCAGTATGTATAGCAGCAGGGGTTGTGGGTGTAACAATGGTACTGATGTCCTCATCATCCTCCCCTTCTTGAAATGAAGTCATGCTCGATGAAAGCTCATCTTCCTCCCCCAAATAAGGCTTCAAATCTGCAATGTTAAAAGTGGGACTAACCCCAAAATCTGTAGGCAGCTCAAGTTTATATGCATTATCATTTTTTTTTCTAACACCATAAAAGGACCATCAGCACGTGGCATTAGCTTTGATTTGCACAAATTAGGAAATCTATCCTTATGCAAATGTAACCAAACAAGATCTCCAGGTGCAAACACAACATGTTTTCTACCCTTATCACCATCAAGTTTATATTTAGCATTCATTCGCTCGATGTTTTACTTAGTTAACTCATGCATTTTTAAAACCAATGCAACACGTTCTTTAGCATCAAAATTAACCTTCTCCGAACATGGAAGAGGCAACAAATATATAGGTGCACGAGGTAGGAAACCATACACAATTTCAAAAGGGCACATCTTAGTAGTAGAATGCGATGAACAAATATAAGAAAATTCAATATGAGGCAAGCATTCTTCCAACATTTTCTTATTATTCTTTAAAACAGCCCTAAGCATAGTAGACAATGTTCTATTGACTACTTCAGTTTGTCCATTAGTTTGAGGGTGACAAGTAGTACTAAAAAGCAGTTTAGTCCCCAATTTATCCCATAAACATCTCCAAAAGTGGCTAAGAAATTTAGTATCACGATCTGAAACAATAGTATTTGGCACACCATGCAAGCGAATAATTTCACGAAAGAACAAATCAGCAACATTGACAGCATCATCGCTTTTATGACATGGTATAAAGTGTGCCATTTTCGAGAACCTATTCACGACAACAAATATGCTATCCCTCCCCTTATTTGTTCGAGGTAAACCTAAAACAAAGTCCATAGATATATCCTCCCAAGGAACACTAGGTACAGGCAAAGGCATATATATAAACTATGAGGATTGACTCATGACTTAGGTTTTTGACATGTAGTGTAGCGAGCAACAAAACGCTCTACATCCCGTCTCATCTTTGGCCAAAAGAAATGTGTAGCAATTATATCCTCCGTCTTCTTGACGCCAAAGTGTCCCATTAATCCTCCTCCATGCGCCTCCTGTAACAACAAAAGACGAACGGAGCTACCTGGAATGCATAGGTTGTTAGCACGAAACACAAATCCATCATTAAGAACGAACTTATTCCAACTTTCCCTTCCTTACAATTCTGCAATACATCTTTAAATTCAGCATCATGCATATATTGGTCTTATTTGATGGTCTCCAAACCAAATATTTTAAAGTCAAGTTGTGAAAGCATAGTATAACGACGAGACAAAGCATCAGCAATAACATTTTCTTTACCCTTCTTGTGTTTAATGACATAAGGGAGAAGTCTCAATGAATTCAACCCATTTAGCATGTCTACGGTTCAATTTTGCTTGACTTTTAATGTGTTTCAAAGATTCATGATCAGAATGTATACAAATTCCTTGGGCCATAAATAATTTTGCCATGTTTCTAAGGTCCGAACAAGAGCACATAATACTTCATCATAAGTAGAATAGTTCAGACTAGGCCCACTCAATTTTTTCAGAAAAGTATGCAGTAGGTTTGCCATCTTGTAATAACACACCTCCTAATCCAATTCCACTAGCATCACATTCAAGCTCAAAAGTCTTACTAAAATCAGGAAGTTGGAGTAAAGGAGCATGTGTCAACTTATCTTTCAGTACCGTGAAGGCATCTTCCTCTGCGGTACCCCAAACAAAAGGCACATCTTTCTTTGTAAGCTCGTTGAGAGGTGCAACAATGGTGCTGAAATTTCTCACAAAACTCCTATAGAAACTAGCGAGGCCAAGGAAACTCCTCACTTGTCTGACTGTTTTGGGCTGCAGCCAACTCTTAATAGCTTCATTCTTGGCTTTATCAACTTCAATTCCCTGTGGAGTAACAACATAGCCAAGAAAAGATACTCGGTCGGTGCAAAAGGTGCACTTTGCAAGGTTACGAAACAAACGTGCATCACGTAGAGCAAGAAAAACAGCACGTAACTGTTCCAAATGTTCCTCCAAAGATTTACTATAAATCAGTATATCATCAAAATAGACTACCACAAATCGTCCAATGAAAGCACATAAAACTTCGTTCATTAACCTCATGAAAGTACTAGGTGCATTAGTTAACCCAAAAGGCATGACTAACCACTCATATAATCCAAACTTAGTTTTAAATGTTGTTTTCCATTCATCTCCCAATTTCATACGAATTTGATGGTATCCACTACACAAATCAACTTTGGAGAATATTGTAGAGCCACTCCATTCATCAAGCATGTCGTCTAGCCTAGGAATAGGATGATGATAACAAATATTAATATTATTAATGCCTCCACAATCAACACACATACGCGACGTACCATCCTTTTTCGACACTAAAATGATAGGAACAACACAAGGACTAAGGGATTCGCGTATATAACCTTTGTCGAGCAGCTCCTATACTTGACGCATAATCTCCTTCGTCTCCTCTGGATTGGTACGGTATGGCGCAAGGTTGGGTAATGATGCACTGGGAATTAAGTCAATTTGATGCTCAATCCTTCGAATAGGTGGTAATCCCGGTGTACGGTTGGGTAATGATGCACCGGGAATTAAGTCAATTTGATGCTCAATCTCTCGAATAGGTGGTAATCCCGGTGGCACGTTCTGTGGAAATACGTCAGCGAACTCGTGCAAAATGTTAGTGAAAGCAGGAGGCAAAGAGGAAGGCACGTCCTCGAATGAAAATAATGCCTCTTTGCACACAAAAGCATAGCAAACAGATTTGCTAAAATCTAGACATCAATATCAGATTTGGTGGCAAGTAAACATGCACTTTTCAATTTAATTTCAGAAGCAACACTAGATGGTTTATTATTAGGCTTTATTTGTTGCTCAAATTCTTTTGCTACAATCTGATTTTCACTCTGATTTTTCTCTTGTTTTGCTGTATTAGCTCTATTAATATCATCTTTCAAAATGGAATCAGGAGTCATAGGAAGCAAAGTAATATTTTTATCCTTATGAACAAGAGTATACTGATTGTTTCTACCATGGTGTACAGAATTTTTATCAAATTCCCATGGTCAACCAAGTAATAAGGAACATGCTTGCATGGGTACCACATCACAATCAACATAATCAGCATATGTAGAGATACTAAAGTGCACACGAACAGTACGTGTTACCTTAACCTTGCCGATGTTATTGAACCATTGGATGTAGTAAGGATGTGGATGTGGTCTTGTGGTGAGAGATAGCTTCTCCACCATCTCCATGCTAGCCAAGTTGTTGCAGCTCCCTCCATCTATGATGACGCGAACAGAACGTTCCTTCACAACTCCCTTTGTATGGAACAAATTATGCCTCTGATTTTGCTCAGCTTGTGTGACCTGCACACTCAGAACATGTTGAGCAACTAAACATTCATACCCGTCAGCATCTTCAGGAGCCATGTATTGCGTCTCATGATCAGAATCATCTCCACCGTGTTATTCACGTGTAATAAGAGACAAAGTCTCCTCATCATAGTCACTAGTGGACTCATACCCACCATCCTCAGTAGTAATCATCACACACTGAGATTTGCATTCTCTCGCAAAATGTCCTCTTCCCTTACAAAAACGACAAATAATATCACTTGTGTGCCCTGTTGATGCCATGGAAGAAGAAGAGCTCTGCGTAGGCCCAGCAGGTGTGCTCTTGGCAGATAGTGGTGGTTGTGCCTGCTTTCTTGTATCACGGCTGGAGGTGGCACCTGATGGAGATGCTGGTGCAGTGGAAGCAGAGGATGCACGTGGTGTCCATGATGAAGATCGACCTGCAGAAAAGTTAGTTCACACCAATGCCTGTCGATCCTGCACTTCACGTTCAGCTTTACAAGCAAGATGGAATAAACGAGTGATATTAGTATACTCCATATACTCTAGAATGGTCTGAATCTCTCTATTTAATCCACCCATAAAACGTGCAAGCATAGCTTCATTCTCCTCAACAATACCACATCTAATCATGCTAGTTTGTAATTCCTGATAATATTCTTCTACAGAATTTTTTCCTTGTCTTAAACGCTGCAATTTTTGAAGTAATTCACATTGATAATATGGTGGAACCCAACGAGTATGCATAGAAGTTTTCAAAGCAGCCCAAGTAGCTGGAATAGGATATAATATACAATGCTCAGACCACCAAACACATGCAGAACTAGTGAAAGCACAAACAGCAGCAGGAACACGTCTCTCCTCGGGATATTGTAAATATGTAAATCGTTGTTCAGTTTCTAACTCCCAAGTAAGATATATATCAGGAACATATCTACCCTCAAATGGTGGAATATTGAATTTCAGTTTAGGGAGATGGTCATGATCTCGTACCTGAGGGGGAGCCCTACCATTGCCATTATTTGCATGTGGACGACCTGGTGGTTCCGGTGCTGGTGGTTGCACGTAGTTCTGATTTTAATCAACCTCATCCTCGTAATCTCCCGCAAAATCATCCTCCTCCGCATCAGCAGCAGGAGCCATAGAAGTATCAACGGTAGCACCAACAGTTTGGCCAGGTGCAAGAGGGAGAAGGCTCGCTCGGCGGAGGGTTGTTTGGCGACGTGGAGGTAGTCGTTGTTGTTGTTGTTGTTGTAGAGGTGCGTTAGGTGCAGCCGGTGGTGGTGGTGGAAGATGCGCGAGCAATTCATTAAACTTGTTATCAAGCTTTGTTTCGAACGTCTTCTCAATGCCATCTATCTTCTCCATGGCCTCTTCAAATCTGTTTAGCACATCTTGCACATGTCCACTCATCATTTCTTGAAATTTATCATGCAACTCCTTATTCTTCATGTTCTCCCAGTCAATCTCGTCGGCTTGTGATCCTGCCATGGTTAGCAGCAATAGAAACACACAAGAATATGATCCTATAGACTACTAACAAGAGGTGGTGTTGGGTGTCACAAATCTATCAAGCGAATCTCAAATTCTTACCAGTTCTTACCAAGTAGCAGGTGGTGATCAGCAACCGTTGTAGTCAAAACTCTCAAAGCTTGGATAGAGAGATTACCATGGAGAGTTAAACGCACGATGTAGATGTATGTGGAGCTGGGAAGGCTTATAATATGGTAGCAAAAAGGGTCAGCAATAATCAATTCAGAGATGCAAAGTTGAATAAACGCTCAACGACGGTACTTTGCTGGTCCTAGGCTAGACCATGCTAGAGACATGAGCCTAGAACACTAACAAAATCACGATGCTGCATGTAAACAAGGGAAACACACACTCTGTTTTTTTGCGCTCCTCTTTTTTTTGGCGCTCCTCTTTTTTTGCAAAAAATCACTATAATGGCGAGAGTCTGAAAAGTCTTCCCTCGTCAAACTTATAGGATGGGCATAGAATTTTTGTTACTTTTTTCGGAAATCAGGGCAGCGACGACGAAAAAGTGCGACAAAAAATTACTATGTTGGCATGTGGCTCAAAAGACTCAGAAAATCCTAAAAATAGGATAGGGAAAAAATATTTTTGGTCGCCAAAATTTTGCCCTAAAAACTGCCCGGGGTTCTCCAGACTCTTTTTTTTTCGAAACCAACTCAGACAAGGAAACACGAATCGGAAAATAGAAGGATCTCGAAAACAAACCTAATATGAAAGGAACTCGGATTGGTGGTGGATATATGGTGGTAGGATATGGCAGCGGTGGTGGTATATTGGTACGGATTGGTGGTGGTATATAGATACGGATTAGTGCTCGTATATGGATACGGATTGGTTATGGTATATGGAGATGGATCGATGGCAGATAAGCGGTGGTGGTAGATGGAAGGGGTGATGATGATGGTGCGGTAGCGGCGTGACAACTTATGACCAGAACTCGAAACTCTAAAAGACTAGACTCTAAGACCTGCAACTAGACACGACGATGCAACCGCAAATTCAACAAAGCAAAATACTGAAAAGACTATGCAAAGGCTCAGATTGGTTCGGATATGATGAACTAACCCTAATTTTTTTGGCTTTTTTTGTGGACTATAGGTATGAAGAACAGACTCGATCTGAACTATGAAAAACTGTAAATTCTCACCGAGCAACCTGGAAATCTGATACCACTTCATAGAGGCGAGGGGCCCGATCTTTCGATGAGATGGTGGCTATCGTTTTGGTGGATGTCGACTTTGACGATCTGACAATGAACGTGCGAGGACATCACGCCTTACCTATCGCTAAACCAACTCCGAGAGGTTATTGACCACGCCGGAACACGATCAACCTGACCACGAGGGTTTATTTCCTTCAAAGAACGAAGAACAAGCAAGAAATTGAAATTGCAGTCTGGATATTGCGAATATAAGAGGAAAGCTTTATTGATGAAGTTGGGGTTTTGCGACGTCTTGGTCTGGTCGTTGGACACAAACGAAGTTCATGAAGTTGCAGCTATGGAAAACTTTTAATCTAAACAAAACCCCAAAGTCTAAACGACGCCCTAAGGGATGTATATACGGTGGAAGAGGGGGTATTTCATGGCCCTTGGAGGAGGGGTCTGAAACCAACCCTAACTCTTGTTTCCCCACACACACGGACTCTAAAAACATCCTATACTTAAGTATTTCGAAAATACATGGGCCTGGCCCAATAATAAGGTGACGCAGCACCTAGAATAGCCTCTGGACAAAATTTATGAAGTGGCATCTTGTATATTTCGTCCAAGGCTTCATGCACTCCTTATGGTGGCTTCAAAGTCCTAAAATCATCACTTATAACTCCGTTCTGGATCCCCTTGCGCATGCCATCATCTCCATCCTTGGTCTTGCTCCAGTGTTCATCCCTCTTAGTCATGCCAGGCCCTTCATTTGTAAGCAAAACAAATGTATCCAATTTAGGAAGCATCATATTCTCATGAACATCAGAATCATTACCAAGAAACGAAACTACCTGATAATTTAATTGGCGTGCGCGAGCTCTAGTAATTGGTCCAGTATGTATAGCAGCAGGGGCTGTGGGTGTAACAATGGTATTGATGTCCTCATCACTTTCCCTTATGTCATTAAACACAAGAAGGGTAAAGAAAATGTTATTGCTGATGCATTGTCTCGTCGTTATACTATGCTTTCACAACTTGATTTTAAAATATTTGGTTTGGAGACCACCAAAGATCAATATGTGCATGATGTTGAATTTAAAGATGTATTGCAGAATTGTAAGGAAGGGAGAACTTGGAACAAGTTCGTTTTTAACGATGGATTTATGTTTCGTGCTAACAAGCTATGCATTCCAGCTAGCTCCGTTCGTCTTTTGTTGTTGAGGGGGCACATGGAGGAGGATTAATGGGACACTTTGGCGTGAAGAAGACGGAGGACATACTTGCTACACATTTCTTTTGGTTAAAGATGAGACGGGATGTTGAGCGGTTTGTTGCTCGCTGCACTACATGTCAAAAAGCTAAGTCGCGACTCAATCCTTATGGTTTATATATGCCTTTGCCTGTACCTAGTATTCCTTGGGAGGATATATCTATGGACTTTCTTTTAGGTTTACCTCGAACAAAGAAAGGGAGGGATAGCATATTTGTTATCGTGGATAGGTTCTCGAAAATGTCACACTTTATACCATGTCATAAAAGCGATGATGCTGTTAATGTTGCTGATTTGTTCTTTCGTGAAATTATTCGCTTGCATGGTGTGCCAAATACTATTGTTTCAGATCATGATACTAAATTTCTTAGCCACTTTTGGAGATGTTTATGGGCTAAGTTGGGGACTAAACTGCTTTTTAGTACTACTTGTCAACCCCAAACTGACGGACAAGCTGAAGTAGTCAATAGGACATTGTCTACTATGCTTAGGGCTTTTTGAAGAATAATAAGAAAATGTGGGAAGAATGCTTGCCTCATATTGAATTTGCTTATAATCGTACATTGCATTCTACTACTAAGATGTGCCCCTTTGAAATTGTGTATGGTTTCCTACCTTGTGCACCTATTGATTTGTTGCCTCTTCCTTCTTCGGAGAAGGTTAATTTTGATGCTAAAGAACGTGCTGAATTGATTTTAAAAATGCATGAGTTAACTAAGGAAAACATTGAGCGTATGATTGCTAAATATAAACTTGCTGGAGATAAGGGTAGAAAACATGTTGTGTTTGCACATGGAGATCTTGTTTGGTTACATTTGCGTAAGGATAGATTTCCTAATTTGCGCAAATCAAAGCTAATGCCACGTGCTGATGGTCCTTTTAAGGTGTTAGAGAAAATAAATGATAATGCATATAAACTTGAGCTGCCTGCAGATTTTGGGGTTAGTCCCAATTTCAACATTGCAGATTTGAAGCCTTATTTGGGTGAGGAAGAGGACCTTTCATCGAGGACGACTTCATTTCAAGAAGGGGATGATGATGAGGACATCAGTACCATTGTTACACCCACAGCCCCTGCTGATGTACATACTGGACCAATTACTAGAGCTCGCACACGCCAATTGCATTATCAGGTACTTTCGTTTCTTGGTAACGATTCAAATGTTCATGAGAATATGATGCTGCCTAAATTGGATACATTTGTTTTGTTGACAAATGAAGGGCCTAGCTTGGATAAGAAAGATGAACCTTGGAGCAGGTTCAAGCATGGAGATGATGGCATGCGCAAGGGGAACAAGAACGGAGTTACAAGAGATGATTCCATGACTTTGAAGCCACCATAATGAGTGCATGAAGCCTTGGACGAAATATACAAGATGCCACTTCATAAATTTCGTCTAGAGGCTATTCTAGGTGCCCCATCACCTTATTTTGGGCCAGGCCCATGTAATTTCGAAATACTTGATTGTAGCCTGTTTTTAGAGTCCGTATTTGTGGGGAAACAAGAGTTAGGGTTGGTTTCGGACCCCTCCTCCAAGGGCCACGAAATTCCCCCTCGCTCCTCCATATATACAGCCCTTAGGGCATCCTTTAGACTTTGGGTTTTGTTTAGATTAAAAGTTCGACATAGCTGCAACTTCGCGTACTTCGTTTGTGTTCAACGACCAGACCAGGGCGTCACAGAACCCCACCTTGATCAATAAAGCTTTCATCTTATATTCGCAATATCCAGATTGCAATCTCAGTTTCTTGCTTGTTTTTCGTTTGCTCGCAGGAAACAGACCCTCGTTGTCAGGTTGATCGTGCTCCGGCGTGGTCAATAACCCCTCGGAAGTTGGTTTAGCGATTGCTAAGGCGCGACGTCTCGCACGTTCATAGTCGGATCGTCAAGGTCGACTCTCATCGAAACATCGGGACACCTTCGCCTCTATGAGTCACCACGCCGGCGACCCTTGACACCGCCCTAGGAAGGGCCCTGTTCATCATCTATGAGACGAAGGAGGCATGCCTGCCCGCCGAAGTGCCGGCAACAATGGCACGCAGCCGCTGGGCCGTGATAGAGCTCCTTCTAACATGGTTAGAAGTCGAAGCGCGCCATAGTCCATGCAGCTTTCGGCACCACCGACGCCAGCAGAAGCTTTGGCGCGCGTGGTGGCTATCGTTTCTATGGGAGTCGACCTTGACGATCCGACTACGAACGTGCGAGATGTCGCGCCTTAGCAATCGCTAAACCAACTTCCGAGGGGTTATTGACCACGCCGGAGCACGATCAACCTGACCACGAGGGTTTGTTTCCTGCGAGAAAACGAAGAACAAGCAAGAAACTGAGATTGCAATCTGGATACTGCGAATATAAGATTAAAGCTTTATTGATCAAGGTGGGGTTTTGTGACGCCTTGGTGTGGTTGTTGGACACAAACGAAGTACGCGAAATTGCAGCTATGGCTAACTTTTAATCTAAACAAAACCCAAAGTCCCTAAGGGCTGTATATATGGAGGAAGGGGGGGGGGGATTTCATGGCCCTTGGAGGAGGGGTCCGAAACCAACCCTAACTCTTGTTTCCCCACACATACGGACTCTAAAAACAACCTATACTTAAGTATTTTGAAAATACATGGGCCTGACCCAATAATGAGGTGACGCAACACCTAAAATAGCCTCTGGACGAAATTTATGAAGTGGCATCTTGTACATTTCATCCAAGGCTTCATGCACTCCTTATGGTGGCTTCAAAGTCGTGAAATCATCACTTGTAACTCCGTTCTTGATTCCCTTGCGCATGCCATCATCTCCATGCTTGATCTTGCTCCAAGGTTCATTTTTCTTGTCCAAACTAGGCCCTTCATTTGTAAGCAAAACAAATGTATCCAATTTAGGGAGCATCATACTCTCATGAACATTAGAATCGTTACCAAGAAACGAAAGTACCTGATAATTCAATTGGCGTGCGCGAGCTCTAGTAATTGGTCCAGTATGTATAGCGGCAGGGGCTATGAGTGTCACAATGGTATTGATGTCCTCATAATCCTCCCCTTCTTGAAATGAAGTCGTCCTCGACGAAAGTTCATCGTCCTCACCCAAATAAGGCTTCAAATCTGCAATGTTAAAAGTGGGACTAACCCCAAAATCTGCAGGCAGCTCAAGTTTATATGCATTATCATTTATTTTCTCTAACACCTTAAAAGGACCATCAGCACGTGGCATTAGCTTTGATTTGCGCAAATTAGGAAATCTATCCTTACGCAAATGTAACCAAACAAGATCTCCAGGTACAAACACAACATGTTTTCTACCCTTATCTCCAGCAACTTTATATTTAGCATTCATGCTCAATGTTTTTCTTGGTTAACTCATGCTTTTTTGAAATCAATTCAGCACATTCTTTAGCATCAAAATTAACATTCTCCGAAGATGGAAGAGGCAACAAATCAATAGGTGGACGAGGTAGGAAACCATACACAATTTCAAAAGGGCACATCTTAGTAGTAGAATGCAATGAACGATTATAAGTAAATTCAATATGAGGCAAGCATTGTTCCAACATTTTCTTGTTATTCTTCAAAACAGCCCTAAGCATAGTAGACAATGCTCTATTGACTACTTCAGTTTGTCCATCAGTTTGGGGGTGACAAGTAGTACTAAAAAGCAGCTTAGTCCCCAACTTAGCCCATAAACATCTCCAAAAGTGGCTAAGAAATTTAATATCACGATCTGAAACAATAGTATTTGGCACACCATGCAAACAAATAATTTCACGAAAGAACAAATCAGCAACATTAATAGCATCATCGCTTTTATGACATGGTATAAAGTGTGCCATTTTCGAGAACCTATCCACGACAACAAATATGCTATCCCTCCCCTTCTTTGTTCGAGGTAAACCTAAAACAAAGTCCATAGATATATCCTTCCATTGAACACTAGGTACAGGCAAAGGCATATATAAACCATGAGGATTGAGTCGTGACTTAGCTTTTTGACATGTAGTGCAGCGAGCAACAAAACGCTCAACATCCCGTCTCATCTTTGGCCAAAAGAAATCTGTAGCAAGTATATCCTCCGTCTTCTTGATGCCAAAGTGTCCCATTAATCCTCCTCCATGCGCCTCCTGCAACAACAAAAGACAAATGGGGCTGGAATGCATAGCTTGTTAGCACGAAACACAAATCCATCGTTAAGAACGAACTTGTTCCAAGTTCTCCCTTCCTTACAATTCCGCAGTACATCTTTAAATTCAGCATCATGCACATATTGATCTTTGATGGTCTCCAAACCAAATATTTTAAAGTCAAGTTGTGAAAGCATAGCATAACGATGAGACAATGCATCAACAATAACATTTTCTTTACCCTTCTTGTGTTTAATGACATAAGGACAAGTCTCAATGAATTCAACCCATTTAGCATGTCTACGATTCAGTTTTGCTTGACTTTTAATGTGTTTCAAAGATTCATGATCGGAATGTATAACAAATTCCTTGGGACATAAAGAATGTTGCCATGTTTCTAAGGTCCGAACAAGAGCATATAATACTTTGTCATAAGTAGAATAGTTCAGACTAGGCACATTCAATTTTTCAGAAAAGTATGCCACAGGTTTGCCATCTTGTAATAACATAGGTCCTAATCCGGTTCCACTAGCATCACATTCAAGCTCAAAAGTCTTATTAAAATCTGGAAGTTGGAGTAAAGGAGCATGTGTAAACTTATCTTTCAATACCGTGAAGGCTTCTTCCTGTGCGGTACCCCAAACAAAAGGCACATCCATCTTTGTAAGCTCATTGAGAGGTGCAACAATGGTGCTGAAATCTCTCACAAAACGCCTATAGAAACCAGCGAGGCCAAGGAAACTCCTCATGTGTGTGACCGTTTTGGGCCGCAGCCAACACTCAATAGCTTCAATCTTGGCTTTATCAACTTCAATTCCCTGTGGAGTAACAACATAGCCAAGAAAAGATACTCGGTCGGTGCAAAAGGTGCACTTTCCAAGGTTACCAAACAAACATGCATCACGTAGAGCAATAAAAACAACACGCAAATGTTCCAAATGTTCCTCCAAAGATTTGCTATAAATCAATATGTCATCAAAGTAAACTACCACAAATCGTCCGATGAAAGCACGTAAAACTTCGTTCATTAACCTCATGAAAGTACTAGGTGCATTAGTTAACCCAAAAGGCATGACTAACCACTCATATAATCCAAACTTAGTTTTAAATGCCATTTTTCCATTCATCTCCCAATTTCATATGAATTTGATGGTATCCAATACGCAAATCAACTTTGGACAATATTGTAGAGCCACTCAATTCATCAAGCATATCATCTATCCTAGGAATAGGATGATGATAACGAATAGTAATATTATTAATGCCTCTATAATCAACGCACATACGTGACGTACCATCCTTTTTCGGCACTAAAATGATAGGAACAGCACAAGGACTAAGGGATTCGTGTATATAACCTTTGTCGAGCAGTTCTTGTACTTGATGCATAATCTCCTGCGTCTACTCTGGATTGGTACGGTATGGTGCATGGTTGGGTAATGATGCACCGGGAATTAAGTCAATTTGATGCTCAATCCCTCGAATAGGTGGTAATCCCGGTAGCACGTCTTGTGGAAAGACGTCAGCGAACTCCTGCAAAATGTCAGTGAAAATAGGAGGCAAAGAGGAAGGCACATCCTCGAACGAAAATAATGCCTCTTTCCACACAAAAGCATAGCAAACAGATTTGCTAAAATCTAAATCATCAATATCAGATTTGGTGGCAATTAAACATGCACTTTTCAACTTAATTTCAGAAGCAACACTAGATGGTTTATTATTAGGCTACATTTGTTGCTCAAATTCTTTTGCCACAATCTGATTTTCACTTTTATTTTGCTCCTGTTTTGCTTTATTAGCTCTATTGATATCATCTTTCAAAATGGAATCAGGAGTCATAGGAAGCAAAGTAATATTTTTATCCTTATGAACAGGAGTATACTGATTGTTTCTACCATGGTGTACAGAATTTCTATCAAATTGCCATGGTCTACCAAGTAATAAGGAACATGCTTGCATAGGTACCACATCACAATCAACATAATCAGCATACGTAGATATACTAAAATGCACACGAACAGTACATGTTACCTTAACCTTGCCACTTTGTTGAACCATTGGATGTAGTAAGGATGTGGATGTGGTCTTGTGGTGAGAGATAGCTTCTCCACCATCTCCATGCTAGCCAAGTTATTGTAGCTCCCTCCATCTATGATGACACAAACAAAACATTCCTTCACAACTCCCTTTGTATGGAACAAATTATGCCTCTGATTTTGCTCAACTTGTGTAACCTGCACACTCAAAACACGTTGAGCAACTAAACATTCATACCTGTCAACATCTTCAGCAGCCATGTATTGGGTCTCATGATGAGAATCCTCTCCTCCGTGTTCTTCATGTGTAATAAGAGCCAAAGTCTCCTCATCATAGTCACTAGAAAACTCATACCCACCATCCTCAGTAACAATCATCACACGTTGAGATTGGCATTCGCTCGCAAAATGTCCTCTTCCCTTACAACGACAACAAATAATATCACTTGTGTGCCCTGTTGATGCCTTGGAAGAAGAAGAGCTCTGCGCAGGTCCGGCAGGTGTGCTCTTGGCAGATAGTGGTGGTTGTGCCTGCTTTCTTGTATCATGGCTGGAGGTGGCACCTGATGGAGGTGCTAGTGGAGTGGAAGTAGAGGATGCACGTGGTGTCCATGATGAAGATCGACCTGCAGAAAAGTTAGTTCGCGCCAATGCCTGTCGATCCTGCACTTCATGTTCAGCTTTACAAGCAAGATGGAATAAACGAGTGATATTAGTATAGTCCTTATAGTCTAGAATGGTTTCAAAGCAGCCCAAGTAGCTGGAATAGGATATAATCTACAATGTTCAGACCACGAAACACATGCAAAGCTAGTGAAAGCACAAATAGTAGCAGGCACACGTCTCTCCTCAGGATATTGTAAACATGTAACTCGTTGTTCCGTTTCTAACTCCCAAGTAAGATATATATCAGGAACATATCTACCCTCAAATGGTGAAATATTCAGTTTTAGTTTAGGAAGATGGTCATGTACCTCAGGTGGTTGTGCATCCCTACCGTTGCGATGATATGCATGAGGACGACCTGGTGGTGGTGCTGCTGGTGATTGCACGTACTTTTGATTTTGGTAAACCTCATCCTCGTAATGGTCCTCCATCTCTGCAGTAGCATAAGGAGCGGCAGAAGCATCTACATCGGCACCAGAATTTTGCCCAGGGTCAATGGGAACGCGTTGTGCTCGTCCCACTTGATTTGGAAACGACATTGTTGTTGTTGTTGTTGTTGTTGTTGTTGTAGAGGTGCGTTAGGGGCAGCCGATGGTGGTGGTGGAAGACGCGCGAGCAATTCATTAAACTTGTTATCGAGCTTTGTTTCGAACGTCTTCTCCATGCCATCTATCGTCTCTATGGCCTCTTCAAATCTGTTTAGCACATCTTGCACCTGTCCACTCATCATTTGCTAAAATTTATCATGCAACTCCTTATTCGTCATGTTCTCCCAGTCAGTCTCGTCGGCTTGTGATCCTGCCGTGGTTAGCAGCAATAGAAACACACAAGAATATGATCCTACAGACTACTAACAAGAGGTGGTGGTGGATGTCACAAATCCGTCAAGCAAATCTCAAATTCTTACCAGTTCTTACCCAGCAACAGGCAGTGATTGGCAACCGTCATAGTCAAAAATCTCAAAGCTTGGATAGAGCGATTACCAGGGAGAGTCGAACGCACGACATAGATGTATATGGAGCTGGGAACACTTATAATATGGTAGCAAAAAGGGTCAGCAATAATCAATTCAGAGATGCAAAGTTGAATAAATGTTCAATGACGGTACTGTGCTGGTCCAAGGCTAGACCGTGCTAGAGACGCGAGCCTAGAACACTAACAAAATCATGGCGCTGCACGTAAACAAGGGAGGAGCACGCTCTGAATTTTTTTTCACTTTTTTTGCTCCACAACAATTTTTTTTCGAAAAAGTCTACAAATGGTCTAAAAACTGCCTGGCCAGAATTTTCTAGACTTAGTTTATTTTTGGAGTTTGGAACTAATTTTCTTCTACGGGTAGCACGGAATCTTAGGAGTCCTATTCTCTCACGACTCGAAGTATCGTGTGATCCGGAAATCAAAAACAATGCAACAATTATTGGACTCGGACTAGGACTGGTGGCGGAGATGAATCTGGTGGAATCTCAGACTGGTGGCGGCGATGAATCTGGTGGAAATTGGACTGGTGGCGGATATATGTTGTAGGTGGACTCGGATTGGCGTGATGGCGGCGGATATGTGGTGGCGGATATATGTTGTAGGTGGACACGGATTGGCGTGATGGCGGCGGATATGTGGTGGCGTATATGGACTCGGATTGGTGGTGAATATGGCAGCGACGATGATGTTGGTGTGGTGCTGGTATATGGCAGCAGCGATGATGATGATGCGGTGGTGATATATGGCAGCGGCGACGTGACAACCTGTGAACCGAACTCGAAACTCTAAAGGACTAGACGCTAAGACCAACAACTTGACACGACGATGCAACCACAAATTCAACAAAGCAAATACAGAAAAGATTATGCAAAGGCTCAGATTGGTTCGGATAGGATGAACTAACCCTAATTTTTTTTTGCTTTTTCATGGACTATAGGTACGAAGAACAGACTCGATCTAAACTACTAAAAACTGTAAAATCTCACCGAGCAACCTGGAAATCTGATACCACTTGATAGAGGCAAAGGTGTCCCATCTTTCGATGAGATGGTGGCTATCATTTTAGAGGAAGTCGACTTTGACGATCCGACTACGAACGTGCGAGGACGTCGCGCCTTAGCAATCGCTAAACCAACTCCGATGGGTTATTGACCACGCCGGAGCACGATCAACCTGACCACGAGGGCCTGTTTCCTGCGAGCAAATGAAGAACAAGCAAGAAACTGAGATTGCAATCTGGATATTGCGAATATAAGATGAAAGCTTTATTGATCAAGGTGGGGTTCTGTGACGTCTTGGTCTGGTCGTTGGACACAAACGAAGTACGCGAAGTTGCAGTTATGGCATACTTTTAATCTAAACAAAACCCCAAAGTCTAAACGATGCCCTAAGGGCTGTATATATGGAGGAAGAGGGGGAAATTTCGTGGCCCTTGGAGGAGGGGCCCGAAACCAACCCTAACTCTTGTTTCCCCACACATACGGACTATAAAAACAACCTATACTTCAGTATTTTGAAAATACATGGGCCTGGCCCAATAATAAGGCGACGCAGCACCTAAAATAGCCTCTGGACGAAATTTATGAAGTGGCATCTTGTATATTTCGTCCAAGGCTTCATGCACTCCTTATGGCGGCTTTAAAGTCCTGAAATCATCACTTGTAACTCCGTTCAGGATCCCCTTGCGCATGCCATCATCTCTACGCTTGAACTTGTTCCAAGGTTCATCTTTCTTGTCCAAGCTAGGCCCTACATTTGTAAGCAAGACAAATGTATCCAATTTAGGCAGCATCATATTCTCATGAACATTAGAATCGTTACCAAGAAACGAAAGTACCTGATAATTCAATTGGCGTGCGCGAGCTCTAGTAATTGGTCCAGTATGTATAGTAGCAGGGGTTGTGGGTGTAACAATGGTATTGATGTCCTCATCACCTTCTCCTCGGAGATCGCACCTCCTCATAGAAGATTCCCCAAGCGGATTCAAGACACCTCTTTAGGGAAGAACATCAAGACCTCCTCACGGATAAGACCGGTTACCATGTATCGTCCCTAGCTGATCGTGGATCGTGTATCTTACTCTATGTATTCGGGAATCTAGCACGTGTGTGACTATCTTGTTGGTTTGAGTGTTCATCTCCTATTTCCCTTGTGTTTCCCCTCGTTTTCCCCTTTGTGTTCTTCGTGTTCATCGCGGGATTCCGCTCCTTTCGTGAAAGATCTTGCGATTAGGGTTCTACCCTACATCATCTTGGTATCAGAGCCACGTTGATCATGATTTCGGAGCCTCCCCGTTGTGTTTGTAGCCTAATTTTATTGTTTTTCGTCCTAATCCAAAAATCCCCACGAAAAATAGCCCCAATTGTTTTTGATTTGTTGGTGTGTTGAAGTTTTGTTGGATTTGATCCGTCAATTTTGTGTGTGGCTCGTAGATCTAGCCTCCCACCCTTCTTTTCCACCAATTTCCTTGATTTTCCCCTACGGATTTGGGTTTTTCCTCAAGTTTTTCGGCCCAAGTCCATGATCCCCACTTCTTTGTTGTTGCCAGTTTCGCGACCACCGGACCTTCCGGACACGGCTGGACCTTCCGGCCCCCGGACCTTCCGGCCGCACCGGAACCTCTGGACCCCGGACCTTCCGTCTTGCCCAGACCTTCCGGCTTAGACAGAAAGTTCGCACATCTTCGACGATTTCCGCTACTTCAACAACTCCGCCCACGGTGCAGCGGCATCTTCGCCAACATACTGAAGACTGTGCACTATGACAACGACTACAATCTCATCCTTCTGAAACCTTCAACCGTAAGCAAGAACAGTAACCTCATCTTGGTATTGGACATATCACTCTTGCCATTACATTGATAGCCTTCATAGCCTCACTCCTTTGCGTTGCTTACCCATCGAGACTAGCCTTTGAGTATTGCCGGCAACGAGACTTGTGCACATTAGTGATCATACCTCCCATAGCATACATACATCATTGTTGCATATATTGGTATCATCCCTTGTGTCACAAAGTTGTTTCCGCATACACAATCGCTATCTTGGTTCCTCAAGCATTGCATGAGAAAAGAGCTCAAATATCAAATAGCCAAACAAGCTTTTAAGCAAAAAGGAAAGATAAGCGAAGAGATTTTAAGAAAGAACCATAGCATCATACAACATTAATATTGTCATACTAGATCATCTTGGATGATATCATCGGAACACCTTGCATAGAACATACTTGGGATAGAAGTCATTGCATTTTTGCTAAGTAGGTTGTGCACAAGTTCTTGTATCCACCTATTCTGCAATCGTGCTAGCATCTCTCTAGTGTTTTGCAACATGAGCATTTTTGTGGATTCCACATTTTGGCTCATCCTTGGTTGCCCAACCCCACTTATCTTTTTGCGTGTGTGTTTCCGTGTAGCTTATATGCTTGGTCTACTTGTTACATTGCATCTTTCGAATCTTTTCCAACATTATTGAAGCTCACTTACAAATTGCACCAAATTTTGTGCCACCATCCTAACCAAGATCCACCATAAGCTTTTACTTGTGTAGGTGTGAGAAACCGACAAGAATTGGTACCAATCGTGCTATTTCCTTGTCATACATTGGAGTGATCATCGATCCACTTTCAACTTTGGTCAAGGTACATTGGTATTCGTTCTTCTCTTTCTACCACTCACATTTGTCTTGGAATGATGGATAGGCCAAGTACTTCTACCAACCCTCTCGTCATGGAGCAAGACGATGACTTGAACTCCTTCGTCACCAAGAGTCACCTCTTTGGTGCACAACGTGCTTTGCATCAAGAACAACAAGCCATGAATGACCGCATCAACAACCTCGCCACCGACTTGCGACTCTCCGAGCAACGTATAAGGGACTACTTTGACCACAAGCTCGACGATCACAAGCAAGAGAATGACGCAAGGATGGACGAGATTCACGCTTTGTTGCTCAACCGCTCTTCTTCCACTTCAAGAAGGAGCTGTTCAAGTCGCCACTCCGACTTCACCCTCTCTGGCTCAAGTACACCAACATCAAACATTCTTCGCCGTGTCGCGCACAATGAGCATCAAGCAAATCTCAATCCTCTACGCAACACCGACTCGCAAGAGGACCGACGACGCCGAACCCAAGAAGCCTTTGCGTTATCATGAGAACGGCAATGACAACGCCAACATGAAGAGGAAGAACGCGCACGTCTACACCAAAATGCACAAGATGCCGAGGCACAACGTCAAGAACAACAACTCCGTGACACTCAAGCACTTGAGGCACAACGAGCTCTACGCAATTCAAGTCGAGCCGTAGCCGACCGAGACCGACAAGCTCGTGAACATGCCATAGCACTTCGCGAAGAAGTCCACGAGAGGATTTATCAAGCTCGCGTGCACCGTCAAGTTACTCCTCGCGCTCGAGAAGCTCCCCCACAAGCACGCCAAGAACAACCAGTTCCTCAAGATCATGAAGACAATGGAGATCACCCACGACAACAGCAACACGTGGTTGACAACCCTCCGCGCCAAGAGCACCACGAGTTAAACAATCATCAACAACATGGGCGTCATCATCCCCGACCACAACACAATGAAGAGCAATGCTACGGCAAACTCAAGTTTACCATGCCCAAGTTCAACGGAAGCAACGATCCCTAAGAGTAACTTTCATGGGCATTGAAAGTTGAAAAGATCTTCCGTTTGCACAATTATAAAGAAGAGAAGAAGATCGCAATGGCATCCCTTGAGTTCCAAGACTATGTGCTCATTTGGTGTGAACAAATCATAGAGCTTCGAGAGGCAAGAGGTGAACCACCCATCACTACTTGGGCGCAAATGAAGGATGTCATGAGAGCACGCTTTGTACCTACCTACTACAACCGCGACCTCTTCAAGAAACTCCAACAACTCAAACAAGGAACCAAGAGCATTGAAGAATACTACAAGGATATGGAGATTGCAATGATAAGAGCCAATGTCACGGAAGATGATGAGCAAACAATGGCACGCTTCTTGAATGGACTCAATCATCCCATCAAGAAGATCGCCGACTTCCAACCATACTCCAATCTCATCGAGCTAGTGCACCATGCTACCAAAGCGGAACGCCAAGTGCAAGATGACTTCAAGTATGCCAAGTTCTCATCCAAGTCCTACGGCTTCTCCAACAACCAAGCTTCAACGACTCCAACACCAACTACAAAGCCTTCTTCTACCAACATAGACAAGTCAACTTCCAAGAAAGCTTCGTCAACTACAAGCCATCCTACTACGAGCAATGTCAAGTCGAGAGCTTCATCATCATCAACCCCAACCGATGAGACCATCAAGACGAGTTCCTTCAAGTGTTTCATTTGCAGAGGCCGACGCCACAAGTCCTATGAGTGCACCAACAAGCGAACCATGGTCTTCAACGACGATGGCACCTATGACTCCATGAGTGAAGGCGAAATGGAAGCCGTTGAGCAAGTTGCCATGCACCGCCAAGTGAACAATGATTAAGAACAAGTCTTTTGTGATGAAGACTCAAGTCCTGCACTCGTTGTCTCCAAAGTCTTGACCTTCCAACATCACCAAGAAGAAGACCAAAGATGCAACATATTCCACACCAAGGCCGGCATCAATGGACGATCCGTCAAGGTCATCATCGATGGAGGAAGTTGTCATAATCTCGCAAGTGAAGAGCTTTGCTCCAAGATCCAATTGCCCAAGGCGAATCATCCACATCCATACAAAGTGCAATGGCTTAGCAACTCTAGCACCATCCAAGTCGAGCACCGAGTACAAGTATCCTTCAAAATCAGCGCCTACGAAGACACCTTGGAGTGCTACGTCATTCCAATGTCCGTTTGTCATCTTCTCCTTGGACAACCATGGCAATTCGATAGAGGAGTCATCCACAACGGCCGAACGAACCACTACATCTTCAAGATGAAGGGCAAGGATTATGTACTTCGTCCCATGTCCCCAAGTCAAGTGATCGCCGACAAGCAAGCCACCCATTGTGGAGAGAATAGTGAGAGAGCGAGCCACCAAAAAGAGAGTGAGCGCCACAAGCCCAAATAGAACACCTCCACGATGAGCGAAAAGAAGAACTTAGTACTATTTGCCACCAAAAGTGAGATACGAGGAGTGTGTGAGAACCCATCTAGTGTCCTACACTACGTCCTTGTGTGCAAGGACAATGCACCACAAACTAACACTTCTCACAATCTTCCTCTAGTGTAGTTTTCTATTTTGCAGGAATTTCACGACATTTTCCCCGATGAGCTACCTCCAGGACTACCTCCACTACAAGGCATTGAGCACCGCATCGACCTCATCCCCGGAGCACCGCTTTCGAACAAAGCTCCCTACCGCGTCAACCCCGAAGAAACCAAAGAAATACAAAGGAAAGTAAAGCATCTCATAGACCATGGACATGTGCGTGAAAGTTTGAGCCCTTGTGCCGTACTGGTCATTCTTGTGCCAAAACGTGACGGTAGCTTTCGCATGTGCTCTGATTGTAGACCTATCTATGCTATCACCGTTCGCTATAGGTATCCCATTCCATGCCTAGATGATATGCTAGATGAACTTAGTGGTGCCACTATATTTTCAAAATTGATCTTAAGAGTGGTTACTATCAAATCCGCATACAAGAATGTGATGAATGGAAAACCGCCTTCAAAAAAGTTTGGTTTGTATGAGTGGTTAGTCATGCCTTTATGCGCCTTATGAATCATGCCTTATGAATCATGTCTTATGAATCATGTCTCTCGAAAGCACCAGACACTTTTATGCGCCTTATGAATCATGTCTTTCACCCTTGCATTGGTATATTTGTTGTGGTTTACTTCGATGACATTCTTGTGTTTAGCAAATCTATCAAAGAGCATGTCACCCATGTCCGCACCGTTTTGCAAACTCTTAGAAAAGAGCGCCTCTATGCTAACATGGAGAAATGCCTTTTTGGTGTTGATAAGCTCGTTTTCTTGGGTTTTGTTGTTTCTTCTAAGGGTGTTCATGTTGATGAGTCCAAGATCAATGATATTAAGACTTGGCCGCAACCAACCAACTTGCATCAAGTGCATTGTTTTCTTGGCCTTGCGGGTTTCTATTGTCGCTTTGTGAAGGATTTTAGCACCATTGCTTCTCCTTTACATGCTTTGAGCAAGAAGAATGCGCCTTTCGTTTGGGGACCATCCCAAGATATCGTATTCAATGAGCTTAATAATTTGCTCACTCATGCTCCCGTGCTTGCTTTACCCACCTTCGACAAGCCTTTTGAGATTCATTGCGATGCTAGTGGTAATGGCATAGGCGGTGTGTTAACGCAAGAGAAGCGCCCCATAGCTTACTTTAGTGAGAAACTTTCCGGAGCGCAACTCAATTATCCCATCTATGAGTTATATGCTTTAGTTTGCGTTTTGCATGAATGGGAACATTACCTTCGTCCCCATGAGTTTATCATTCATACCGACCATGAGACTCTCAAGTATCTTAGGGGACAAACCAAGTTGAACAAGCGTCATGCTAAGTGGAGTGAATTTATTGAGTCTTTTGCTTATGTCATCAAGGACATCAAGGGTAAAGAAAACATCGTAGTGGATGCTCTTTCCCGCATATGAACGCTCGTTACACAACTTGAGTTAGATGTCATTGGTTTCGAGCATATCAAAGACTTGTATGAGCATGATGCAACTTTTACTACTCCTTATGACAAGTGTTTGTCGAATAAATCATGGGAATGCTATTACATTAAAGATGGATATCTTATGAGAGCTAACAAACTTTGCATCCCCGAGTCTCTCTTCGTTTGTTGCTTTTGCATGAATCTCATGGAGGAGGCTTAATGGGACATTTCGGACGCGACAAGATGTTCGCCACGCTCTCGAAGAACTACTTCTGGCCAAAGATGTTTTGCGACGTCAATCGTTTCACCAACCGATACTCTACATGTCGCAAAGCTAAGTCCAAAGCTCAATCTCATGGCCTCTATATGCCTCTACCAATTCCATACCAACCATGGGAAGACATTAGCATGGACTTTGTACTTGGTTTGCCTAGGACTCGAAATGGGAAAGATTCCATATTTGTCGTTGTGGACCGTTTCTCTAAAATGGCACATTTCATTCCTTGCAACAAGATAGATGATGCTTCACATGTTGCTAATCTCTTTTGCAAGGAAATATTGCGTCTACATGGTGTGCCAAAGACTATCATCTCGGACCGTGATGTCAAGTTCCTTAGCTACTTTTGGAAGACCCTATGCGCCAAGCTCGGAATCAAGCTACTCTTTTCCACGGCTTACCATCCTCAAACCGACGGCCAAATGGAGGTGACCAACCGCACACTCTCCGCTCTACTTAGAGTACTCATCAAGAATAACATCAAGGAGTGGGAGGAGTGTCTACCTATCGCTGAGTTCGCCGACAATCAGGCAAGACACTCAACAACCGGCAAGTCCCCATTCGAGGTCGTCTACGGAATTAACCCATTGTCACCATTGGACATTCTTCCTCTACCACTCCAAGAGCGCATCAATTTGGACACAAGTGCACGAGTGACACATCTCAAGAAGGTGCATGAAGATACAAGAAACACCATCGAGCACCAACTCCAATGCCTTGCGACCAAGCTCAACGTCAACAAGCAACCTATGGTCTTTGTCGGTGTCAAAACCGGTGGATCTCGGGTAGGGGGTCCCAAACTATGTGTCTAGGCCAGATGGTAACAGGAGGCAGGGGACACGATGTTTTACCCAGGTTCGGGCCCTCTTGATGGAGGTAAAACCCTACGTCCTGCTTGATTAATATTGATCATATGGGTAGTACAAGAGTAGATCTACCACAAGATCAGAGAGGCTAAACCCTAGAAGCTAGCCTATGGTATGATTGTATGTTGTGATTGTTGTCCTACGGACTAAAAACCCTTCGGTTTATATAGACACTGGAGAGGGTTAGGGTTACACAAGGTCGGTTAAAAAGGAGGAGATATCCATATACGTATTGCATAGCTTGCCTTCCACGCCAAGTAGAGTCCCATCCGGACACGAGACAAAGTCTTCAATGTTGTATCTTCATAGTCTAACAGTCCGACCAATGGAGATAGTCCGGCTGTCCGGAGACCCCCTAATCCAGGACTCCCTCAGTAGCCCCTGAACCAGGCTTCAATGACGATGAGTCCGGCGCGCAGTATTGTCTTCGGCATTGCAAGGTGGGTTCCTTCTCCAAATACATCACAGAAGAATTTGAATATGAGGATAGTGTCCGACCCTGCAAAATAAGTTCCACATTCCACCGCAGAGAGAATAATATTTTCGCAGATCTAATTTGCTGGCTTGTTTTGGCAGCACGACGTTATGTCATGGCTCAGAAATTATTCAAACCGTTTCTTTTAACCAGCTCCACACATAACGCGAGGCGGTTTCTTGACACGCCTTGCCGAAGCGGAGATCGTGTTCCCCCCAATTACGGGATTCTCATTAATGCGGTTGTGGGTAACCCAACTGTGTCTAGGACTCCTAGATTATAGGCAAGTCCTAAACGGCTATGGAGAGGACGCTTGATATTCACCCTCTTTATAAAGGGACAAGGTTTTCGCTTTTTCCCTCTAGTGCTCAATCGAACCCTTCCCCCGCCTCGAGTTCTAAGACCCAAAGCCCAGGTTAGGTGCTCCGGATCTTCAATCATGTCCAGATCCAGCCTTCAAGGCTGATGGATGCCCTCCTCCGTTACGGAAGAGGACATTAAGGAGTTGAGGGAGGCCAGATACTTGACCGCCGAGGTTTCACATTGGTTGCCTGCTCGAGGGCAGATCGTCCCTTCTCTCGAACCCAACGAGAACGTTGTGTTTGTCTCCCACTTCCTCCGAGGTCTAGGCCTCACTCTGGATCCTTCGTCAGAGGTTTTATGTTCTATTACGGGCTAGATTTCCACGATCTAGCTCTGGACTCCTTTCTCCACATCTCGACATTTATTGTCGTGTGTGAGGCCTTCCTTCGCGTTACCCCTCACTTCGGACTGTGGCTCAAGACCTTTGAAGTAAAGCCGAAGATGATCGAGGGGCAGCATGCAGCATGCGGAGGTGCATCAATAGGCAAGATGGCATGAGCTCCATGGACGAAAGGTTCCTTTCAAGAGGTGTCTTAATTATGGCAACAGGAGTGGTTTTACATCACGGCTCCCAGAAGTGCCAAGTGGGCGGTTGCCCCCGCTTTCCGCTCGGGCCCCCCACCACAACTGATGTCATGAATTAGCATAGGTCTAAGCTGGGGTCCAGCCAAGGACGTGCCTATACTGCAAAGCCGCATCCAAGATCTCTTCGAGGGAGATTTTATTTTGGTTGTGGTAATAAAAGTTATGCTGGTCTGTCAAGTCCAGCCTTGCAGACGCCGGCCCCTTTGCTTGTGGGAGTTCAACCCAGAGGCACCTCGTGCCATTCAAAGTTTCCTTGGCCTGATGCACGAGGAGATGTACAAGTCATTCTTCGGACCTCAAGTAGAGTGTCCATATATTACCGAGGACGTGGGCCTGAGCAGTAACCGCGCCGCCGAACAAGTAAGAAATCCCATGGCCGAACACATTGTCTTTTATTCGTAACGAAGTTATTTCTGAGAGTTTGCTTTTTGACCAGGACTGGCTAACAAAGGCGAAGATGATTCGGTGTTTGGCCCCCCTCCCTGAGGCTTTGGAAAATCCGGTATTGGAAAAGATGCTCGAGGTCGCACCTTGCCCGGAGCCCTCGAAGGAAGATACCGGGGGGGGGGGGGATAATACGGGCGGACGCGGGCCCCCATCGCTGCCCGTTCTAACCGAGGGAATGAGCGTCTCCGTGAAGGAGGACAATGTAACGCCCCAGATGTAACTTTCCCCATTTGTACTCCAACTCTTGCCGTTTCCGGTGTCAAGTTATATTTATTTCTCGGGTTCGGGTCTTTGTCTCCGTGTGTTGTTTTTCTTTTTCGTGCATCTCTTATCATGCCATCTCGTGCATTGCATTTGCATACATGTTCATCTCATGCATTCGAGCATTTTCCCCGTTGTCCGTTTTGCATTCCGGCGCTTCGTTCTCCTCCGGTGGTCATTTCTAGTCTTCTTTCGTGTGTGGGGTCTAAACATTTCCGGATTGGACCGAGACTTGCCAAGCGGCCTTGGTTTACTACCGGTAGACCGCCTGTCAAGTTTCGTATCATTTGGACTTCGTTTGATGCTCCAACGGTTAACCGAGGGACCGAAAAGGCCTCATGTGTGTTGCAGCCCAACACCCCCCAAATTTGGCCCAAAACCCACCAAACTCTGCTCCATGTCCTAGAGCGTTCGATCACGATCGTGTGGGCGAAAACCGCACCTCATTTGGACTCTCCTAGCTCCACTTATGCCTATTTATACCCCCTCCATTCGGATCTCTTCTTCCCCCGTCCGAAACCCTAGTTCAAAAAAAAACATCCTCCGCCGCCGACGGACACGTCCGCCCCAGCGCCGGACGCGTCCGCCGCCGCCCGCCTCCGCCACTCAGGCGCTGCCACGTGGGCACGCGCCCACTTCGCCGCCGCCGGCCCGGGAGGCCCAGGAGGGGCCCCCGAGGCCCGATCCGTCGCCGCCCTTCGTCCCGTGCCCCGCCGCCGTCCTCTTCCCGGCCGGCTGCCGGCGCCGCCGCGCCCCGCCACCGCCCGCCGCTCCGGCCACCGGCCTCCTCGCCGCCCCGCGCCGCCGAGGGCGCCGCCGAGCGCCGCCGCCCTCGCCCGCTGCTCCGGCGACCGACTCCGGTCGGCCCGGCCTCCTCGATCCTCCCCGGCGCCGCCTCGCGTCTCCCTCCGGTGAGCTCCGGCGAGAGCCCGGCGGACCTCGGTTTCCGCGTCGGTGAACAGTGCCCCGATCTGGATCTCAGATCCGAAATTCTAGGGTTGACTTTTTCCCTCTCCCTCTAATTTTTATGCATTCTTTGACTGCTTGTATCTCCGCAACCGTAGCTCCGTTTTGGGCATACGATATATCAAAATCTTCGCCTCGACATGTACATCATTTCATTCCATTGCATCATTTGCATTTGAGATCATCTTGATATCCAAAATGCTGTTAGAAGGAGGCTTCATGAGTTAAATTGCAGATCCGTTAGTTCATCATGCACTTTTGTCATTTTTGCTATGTTTAATTCGTGTGTGATATGCCTGTGCCCCTTTGGGATGTATTGTGAAGCATTTTGTCTTCTTTCCAGAGGTGCCACCCATGCATTTTTAGGATGTGTGTGTTGTCTTGTGCAAGCTTGCGAAGAGAGGTACCTGAGATTGCAGATTTCAGGGACTTAGTGATTTTCGCTAAGTCTGGGATATTTTAGTTCATGATGCTATATGTCCAGCTCGTTTCCTAATGATCCGTGCCTCTTTTGAGGATGATCAGTAAGGGAGTTTTGATATTTATGTTATGCTCTATCCATCCATGTCTTTGTTTGCATATGTGGAGTGCTCTAGGTTGACTTAATCGAGCTCAACTTTTGCTTCATTGTTAATCTGGGCAGATCGGCAACTCGTTTGCGATTTCGCCGATGCTACAGTTAGTGTCCCATGCATGCTATGCCTTAGTTCTTGCCATGTGTAGCTAGCACTTTGTGCCTTCTTGCTGGTTATATGCTTTCCTTTCCATGACTTGCACCGTAGTGAGTGCATCGAGCTCGTTTACATGCCTTCGTGAGTTAAATTTCAGCATGTCTCAGTTTTCTCTAAGTCTGAAAACTGATTGTGTTCGAGCGATGTTCGTGAGCTCGGTAGAGTATTTTGTGAACCCTTTTGTCCCCAGGTCACTTTGGGTGTTTTATTAAGCTTGTTGACTAGCTCCATGCCATGTTCTTACTTGTCATGTTCAGGTTTTCTATCATGTTGTTTTGCTGCTCCGAAGAGAGCATCGTGATCTGAAATTTCAGACTAGTGTTATTTTCACTAAGTCTGAAATCTGTTTTGCATTTGCGTTTTAGCCATGCTTGTTTGAACCTCTTAATGGATGAATTTGCCTATGACTCAGTGCTAGTGTTTTGTCAACCATCTTGTGTACTTCACTGCCATGTATTTTGTTTTCATGTTTGGTGGCTGTAGCATGTTTATTTCGTTGCATTTAGATGCCTACTTGCTGTTAATCGCAGACCGGTGTCATATCTTAAAACGCTTGCCATTTCCAAACCGTAGCTCCGATTCCAATGATCTTTATATCGTTTTCAAGCGATTTCATCCCCTCTATCCAGTGGCACACTTGGTTTTCCAAGTTGATGCCAGGTTCATGCATTTCCTGTCATATCTTGCATTTTGCATCCCGCATCGCATCCCGCATAGCATATCGTCATTTCATCATATTGCTTGGTCTTGCCCGTGGTTGATTGTATCCTTGTTGCTTGTTTGTCTTGTTGGGTAGAGCCGGGAGACGAGTTCGCTACCGAGGAGCCCGTTGAGTTTGCTTGTGAGGATCCAGTCAACTCTGACAACTGTGCAGGCAAGATGATCATACCCTCGAAATCACTACTATCTTTGCTATGCTAGTTTGCTCGCTCTTTTGCTTTGCCACTGCTACGATGCCTACCTTTTGCTTGTAAGCCTCCCAATTGCCATGTTGAACCCCTAAACCACCATTGTCCTAGCAAACCGTTGATTGGCTATGTTACCGCTTTGCTCAGCCCTTCTTATAGCGTTGTTAGTTGCAGGTGAAGATTGGAGCCGTTCCTTGTTGGAACATTTATTTACTTGTTGGGATATCATTATATTGCTATGTTATATTAATGCATCTATATACTTGGTAAAGGGTGGAAGGCTCGGCCTCTCGCCTAGTGTTTTGTTCCACTCTTGCCGCCCTAGTTTCCGTCATATCGGTGTTATGTTCCCGGATTGTTGCGTCCCTTACGCGGTTGGGTTATAATGGGAACCCCTTGATAGTTCGCCTTGATTAAAGCTTTTCCAGCAATGCCCAACATTGGTTTTACCATTTGCCACCTAGCCTCTTTTCCCCTTGGGTTTCCGGAGCCCGAGGGTCATCGTATTTTAGCCCCCCCCTTGGGCCAGTGCTCCCTCTGAGTGTTGGTCCGAACTGAGCTGCCTGCGGGGCCACCTCAGGGAAACTTGAGGGTTGGTTTTACTCGTAGCTAGTCTCATCTGAGTGTGCCCTGAGAAAGAGATATGTGCAGCTCCTATCGGGATTTGTCGGCACATTCGGGCGGTGTTGCTGGACTTGTTTTAACCTGTCGAATCATCTTGTTGTACCAAGATACCGAGTCTGATCGGTGTGACTTGGGTGGAGGTCTATTCCTTCGTTGACCGTGAGAGCTTGTCATGGGCTAAGTTGGGACTCCCCTGCAGGGATTGATCTTTCGAAAGCCGTGCCCGCGGTTATGGGCAGATGGGAATTTGTTAATGTCCGGTTGTAGATGACTTGAACTAAACTTAATTAAAATGAATCAACCGTGTGTGTTACCGTGATGGCCCCTTCTCAGCGGAGTCCGGGAAGTGGACACGGTGTTGGAGTTATGCTTGCGCAGGATGTTCTTTTAGCTTCTCGCTCGTGCTTCGCCTTCTCTTCTCGCTCTCTTTTGCGTATAAGTTAGCCACCACATATGCTAGTCGCTCGCTGCAGCTCCACATATATTTGCCTTATCCATTTCCATGAGCTTAAATAGTTTTGATCGCGTGGGTGTGAGATTGCTGAGTCCCTGTGGCTCACAGATACTACAACTCCAGATGCAGGTCCAGGTGATTCCGCTCCAGTTGACGAGTACGAGCTCAAGTGGGAGTTCGACGAGGACTCTCAGCGATACTACGTGTCCTTTCCAGATGATCAGTAGTGGTGCCTAGTTGGGGTTATCGATTCAGTACCTTGTCGCATGTTGGGTTCTTTTCCATTTTGGCGCCGTAGTCGGGCCATGAGTGTTTGTTTGATGGATGTTATTTATGTACTCTGATGTGACGTGGCGAGTGTAAGCCAACTATGTTATCTTCCCCTTTTATTATATATTACATGGGATGTTGTAATGATTGCCTGACTTGCGACATTGCTTTCAATGCGGTTATGCCTCTAAGTCGTGCCTCGACACGTGGGAGCTATAGCCGCATCGAGGGCGTTACAGACAACCGGGGGAGGAAAAGGACTGCTTTCGAGGATCCGGAAGCCGAAGCCTCCAAACGGGAGAAGAAGTCTCCCACAGAGGGTCCTGCCTATGGGGGTGCTTTTGCCGCACAAAGTCCGCGGGAGGATCAGCCGTCCAACGAGTCGTAAGTGATCCAAAATACTTTAATAGTAAAGGTATGCTATCTTTTTTATGACAAAATAACCACCGCATATATCTTGCAGTTCGGGCCTTAGCCCCTCTCAAATGAGCTTGTCTTCGGGGGATCTTCTTCCAGAGATGATGGAGAGCGAAACGCCTCCCCCGGACTCCTCCGCTCAAGAAGCGGGTGACCCCGAAGTGTCGTCATGGAGGGCCTCTCCGGATCCGGTGAGTCCAGAAGATAATCCAATAGACCCCCGAAGTCCCCAGCGTCCGGCTCCCAAAGAGAGCAGACAAAAGAGTCCGGCACCGTCTGGTGTGCGATCGGACGTTCTGAGGGAGTTGGTGGGGCGAGCGGCCATCTCAGAAGAACACCGTATGCTGATGGGTACGATGGTGGAGAGAATCTCATCCGCCGAAAGCGGATTACATGAAGCCTTTATGAGTCTACTGACAGGCTTTGAGGTACGTGAGATAATATGTGATAGTACTGCACAAGTTAGGTGTGCCCTGTGTAGATAGTAGCCCCTGAGACTCTGGTTGTCATCGAGAACGGCGGCAAATAGAGGATCATATTCCCAGGCAATAACCAGACTGCCCATATGTGCAGGTGGTGGAAACTCCGGTGGCTAGCCAGACTAGTGAGTTTGCCCAATTAAAACGACAATTGGATGTGGCAGACGCCGAAATCGAGCTTGTTAACAAGAGGCTTGACGAGGCACAGGGTAAGTGTTATTATCCAGTGAACGCCACATAATAAGAGCAGCATGATGCTAGTATCTTTAATATGTTGTGACTGTAGATGGAGCTACCACCGTGGAAGCCTTGCAGGCAGAACTTGCCCGAGCCAAGGAACAAGCGAGGATTAGTAATGTGGCTGCTTTGAAGGCGGCCGAAGAGTTGAAAGCCGAGAAGGCCGCACATTGCGAGAGCCAAGAGAAGATGGCCAAAATGGCCATAGAATTAAAAGACACTGCCGACCGTTGCCGGGTCCTTGAAAAAGAAAACCGAGCGAAGGCAACAGACCTTGAGAAGGCCGCGGCGGCGGACAAAGACACCCGTTCTGCTATGAGAGCGAAGAAGGAGGAGCTGCGGGAAGCCGGGGATATTGCGGCTGGGAAACCCTTCATGTTACGGAGGAAGTTCGGAGATCCACTGTATGCCCCTCTGGATCGGCTGTGGAGTTCGGCAGATGCGTATATGGATTTGGCGGTGAGCGCTGCCGATGCGTCCAAGTACTTCCAAGGTCAAACGGATCGTGAAGTGGACAAGCTGTTCTGGATGCAATTCCACGTTCCAGAGCGTCCGCTTTCATTGACTGACCAGCTAGCCGAGTGGGCCAAACTGAATAGGTTGTCCGGGCTCGCCATGAGGTCTGTTGTGGATCAGCTATGGCCGGAAAAGCCAAAGCCGAACAACTATTTCAGCTTAGTGCAGCAGTTCCTTGGTGCGGTGCCGCGCATTAATGCGATGAAGAGGTCGGTGTGCATAGAAGGCTCGCGACTGGCCCTTGCCCGTGTTAAAGCATACTGGGCAGAGATGGGCGCTACCACTGTTGCGGCGCAGGGTTTGGCTATAGGCCGAGTGGCTGCCGAGCACTATTTCGAGGAAGTTCTCGAGGGTGGTCATTTAATAGAGGCCCAGTGCTCGAAGAATATTATGTTTGAGTGATATGTATTCTCATTGTAAACACAATGCTGTTATGAATTTTCTATAAGGCTATGTTTATAATTTTGCCTGAAAGTAGTATGATGCCTCCTGTGCGGCCGTTTATGTATACATGTGTATAACCTGAAAGATTGCAGCCGTCAGCTTCAACCCCCACGCAAATAATGTGTAGGTGCTCGCAAAAAATGCATGTTCACACTTAACCCAACGTCTTGGTCCTATTAAGGAGGTGATAGCGTAGCGAGCGAGGCAAGCAGACTATAATGCTTTAACACTTTCACTTGGCCATAGGAGTTTGACAGTGGGGCTACTAGATAGCCCCTGGTGGCTCCGCACTGTCCCAATCACGGGGTGCGTACATGCCTGGCCGGAAAATGGCCCTTCGTTAAGGCGGAGGAATTCTAACATTCCGATAGGTCATCGAGTGGTTGACCAGTCTCACGCTATATCATGACAGTCAGTTTTCGGCTATCTCTACTAAGGTGCTCGTCGGGATGAACCAAGGCACAATCGTAGTAGTTCCCCTGGTGCTACCTTAGCCGGTAAAGCGGAACGTAAGGCACCAAAACACAGGAGCCGGGCAAACCCAATATTTGACCAAAGACAATGATTTGGAGCTGATGCATATAAGGCCAAACTCGTGACGCCGAACACTCCCTTAGGTATTCGGTCTTTATGGTATAAACCGGGCCTAAATAGTGCCCTTCGTAAGAAGCCCCTTGTGTCCAGGTACGTGCATTATTCTAGCATGGCCACATGCCAAGACATCAGCATCCTTCTCAACTGTGATGAGAATTTGGTGGATATGTATCAACAAGAGACAGTAAAAAAAGGTTTACGCAGGGTCTTAATCTGAAAAGAATCCTTGGAGCGGGTCCCTGCTGCACGTCTGCGCCTGTGTCTCCGTTGTGCCGTATCCTGGACGGGTGTAGCACGATGATCATCTGTAAAAGAGAGGAACTTAGGTGAAAAAGTTGTCGTGTGAAAAGATAGTTTTTAAAGGAACCATATATAATTCAGGATGAGTAAAAATTGCCACTTGTCTGCGTGCGTTGAGCCCCTTGTATTTGTAATAGGGGTGTGACCATTGATCCGGTATAAATTACATATAGCTGCGCTGGACTCGACTAACCGTGTCCGAGGTCTTGACGACCTGTTAAATGCTTTAGTTGGTGAGGCCATTTTTAATGTGCAGCTGCCTTACTCTCTTCGGCGCGCAAAGATTTCTTAATACTTCCGTTTACTGTAATGATGCCACGTGGCCCGGGCATCTTGAGTGTGAGGGAAGCGTAGTGCGGTATTGCATTAAAGCGAGTCAAAGCTTCGCGTCCGAGTGGTGCTTGATAGCCACTTTGGAACGGAGCGATGTGGAATGTTAAATGTTCGCTACGGAAGTTATCGGGGAAGCCGAATATAACTTTTAGTAGCAGGGAGCCCGTGCAATGAGCCCCTGGGACTTGCATTACTCCTTTAAAGGTAGTATTGCTATGGCAAATTTTTGTTGGGTCTATCCCCATTTCGCGGATTGTATCCTGATATATCAGGTTTAGACTGTTGCCACCGTCCATCAGGACTCATGTGAAGTGGTATCCATCAATTATTGGGTCTAATACCAGGGCAGCCCATCTTCCACGCCGGATACTTGCTGAGTAATCACGATGGTCGAAAGTGATCGGTTGAGACGACCAGTGGCAGGACTCCGCGGTGATAGGCCCTTGGCCATATTTTTCTGGGAGTGCCGTTTTGTTTCTTCCCTTGATCGCGTGTAACACGTTTACTGTTTGACTTCTGGGGGAAATTTCTTTTGTTCCCCAGTGTCTTGCTTGAGAGGCTCATCCTCATCTACGCTTGGTGTATCGTCCCCCTTGTGTACGGCGTTGAGCTTGCCGGACTGCTTGAAGACCCAACATTCTCTGTGGGTATGATTAGCAGGTTTACCAGGGGTGCTATGGATCTAACATATTTGGTCCAGAATTTTGTTTAGGTTGGACAGTTCGTCTCTGGCGCCTTTAGAGGGCGGCTTTTGCTGATCTGGCTGAGAGCTTTTGAATCCGGCGTTTACTGCCGTGCTCTTCGTGTTGTCTTCTTTATTCCGGCGTTTGTTATTGCTGTTGCGCCATGATTTCCTGTTTCCATCTCTAACTTCAGATGTACTGGGGTCGCTAGTGTTGCATCTGGCTAGCCAGCTGTCCTCACCCGCACAAAAGCGGGTCATGAGGCTTGTTAATGCTGCCATTGTTCTCAGTTTTTCTTCGCCAAGGTGTCTGGCAAGCCATTCGTCACGGATGCTATGCTTAAAAGCTGCCAAGGCTTCGGCGTCCGGACAGTCGACAATTTGGTTCTTTTTAGTAAGAAACCTGTTCCAAAGTTTTCGGGCTGACTCTCCGGGCTATTGAGTTATATGACTCAAATCGTCCGCGTCCGGAGGTCGGACATAAGTCCCTTGAAAATTTGCCCAAAAAGCGTCTTTGAGCTCTTCCCAGCTTCCAATGGAGTTTTCGGGGAGGCTTTTAAGCTAGTGACGAGCTGGTCCTTTGAGCTTGAGGGGTAAGTACTTGATGGCATGGAGATCATGTGCTCGAGCCATATGGATATGGAGGATATAGTCCTCAATCCAGACCCGAGGGTCTGTTGTTCCGTCGTATGCCTCTATGTTTACGGGTTTGAATCCCTCTGGAAATTCATGGTCCAGCACCACATCGGTGAAAGATAGGGGGTGTGCGGCACCCCTGTATCTGGGTGTACCGCGTTGTTCGGATGTTTGTTGTGTTACATTGTATGTTGGGCGTGCTTGCATGGTCCATACATGGATCTGGTTCCGCCGTCCTTTTGGTGCGATCCCTCACATGGATCGCATATTGTCTTGTGAGTGGCATTGTTTGCCGCTCTATGTTGGCCGTGAGGTCGTTTATCCGGCTAGGTGGCTGTTTTGATTTTTGGTTGTGGGGGGTCTGAGGCCTCCTCATCGAATTCAGGTAGCAACTTCCGCTTTGGGTAGCTCTTGATGGGGCGATCGTTGCCGTACTTCGCTGCTGTGTTGAGTACTTTACTCCATCTGATTTGGAGTGTGTCCTGCACAGCCTTGAGCCTTTGCTTTTGCTTTTTCAGACTCCTCGCGGTGGCAACAAGCCTTTGATGGGCATTCTGCTGCTTCGGGTTCTTGTCAGGCGTTATGTCGTCCGGACTATTATGTTTGACAGAATTGGTTTGTTCGGTTTGATTCTCCGTATTGCCGTGGTCCGGCAGTGGTTCGCCCTGCTCCAATGCTGGGTCTGTATGATCTTTATTTCTGCCGAGGTGGGATTTGGGGCAGCACTTACGCCGCCGCTTTGCCTGCTTCTCCAGGGAACAAGCCTTTGGTGCGTCCTTCCGTTCCTCGTCGTCGTCTTCTATTTGTGTGTCCACCATCTGTACATCATATGATGAAGTGGATGTCCAGCGCCCTGTGGGCTGTGGTTCCTCTTCGCCTCCCGCATCGTCGTCCATACCGTCGATGTCTTCGGAGTCGAAGTCGAGCATGTCGGTTGAGTCATCGCCAGTGGCTATTAAGTGGGTGGTGGGTGGGCATCAAATTTCTTCATCGTCCGCATCCCAATCCTATTGGCCATAATCCGGCCAGGGCTCTCCTGACAAAGAGAGAGACCTTAGTGAATTCAGAATGTCGCTGAAGGGCGAGTGCTGGAAGATATCCGTGGTGGTGAATTCCATGATCAGCGCCCAATCAGATTCGATTGGTAGGGGCGCGGGCGGTTCGGAGTCAGAAAAAGAGTCCGGCACCTTGGAGTCACGGGCTGCGCAGAGGGTTAGGCTGATGTTTGGCTCAATCGCCGTTGAGACTGCAGCCCCTGAGGTGGTGTCTAACCACCCGTCCTCATTTGGCGCAGTTGGCTCCGAGCTAAAAGTCAGAGCTGGTGCGGGTGCAGCCTCTGAGGTACTGTTCGGCGGCAGAGCTAGGTCATACCGATCGCGATAGTGCGGCACGCCCGGCTGTGGCTCGAATCCGTCGAAGATGAAGTCTCCGTGGATGTCGGTCATGTAGTTCAAACTTCCAAATCTGACCTGAAGGCCAGGGGCATAGCCTTCAATCTGCTCCAGATGGCCAAGCGAATTAGCCCGCAGTGCAAAGCCACCGAATACGAAGATCTGTCCAGGGAGAGAAGCCTCACCCTAGACCGCATCGCTATCGATGATAGTAGGACCATCAAGCCTAACAGCGACGACACAGAGGAACTCTCAATGAAAGCACCAATGTCGGTGTCAAAACTGGCGGATCTCGGGTAGGGAGTCCCTAACTGCGCGTCTAGGCCGGATGGTAACATGAGGCAGGGGACACGAAGTTTTACCCAGGTTCGAGCCCTCTTGATGGAGGTAAAACCCTACGTCCTGCTTGATTAATATTGATGATATGGGTAGTACAAGAGTAGATTTACCACGAGATCAGAGAGGCTAAACCCTAGAAGCTAGCCTATGGTATGATTGTATGTTGTGATTGTTGTCCTACGGACTAAAAACCCTTCAGTTTATATAGACATCGGAGAGGGTTAGGGTTACACAAGGTTGGTTACAAAGGAGGAGATATCCATATATGTATTGCCTAGCTTGCCTTTCATGCCAATTAGAGTCCCATCCAGACACGAGACGAAGTCTTCAATCTTGTATCTTCATAGTCTAACAGTCCGACCAATGGAAATAGTCCGGCTGTCCGGAGACCCCCTAATCTAGGACTCCCTCAGTCTTCAACATTGGTGATCTCGTGTGGCTACACCATCGCAAGTACCGCTTTCCACAGGAACGCAAGTCTAAGCTTCAACCATGACCAGATGGACCCTTCAAGGTGCTCGCATGCTACAACGACAACACTTACAAGATCGACCTCCCGCGCGACAAATACAACATGAGCGACATCTTCAACATCAAAGATCTCTCTCCCTTCCATGGTGATGAAGAATTCGATCCGAGGACGGATCTTCCCCAAGGGAGGGGAGGTGATGCGGAGCATCCCACGACCATCCCCATGGACGCCACCTCAACTATCCAAGCTCCAAGTGGACCCATGACAAGGGCTAGGGCACGTGCTATTCAATCCAAGGTGACATCACTCCTACTTGAGTTTTCCCCCTCTTCAAGTGAGACATGGCTACTGCCTAAGTCCGAGATGCTATGTGTGATCAGGTACATCGCTCAAGACACGGAGCTGAGGGCTGAAGAAGAAGAGACATGCGTCAACACTCTGGATCGCCCGGAACCTCCTGCTAGAGCCCGGAACTTCCAGCCCCCGGACCTTCCGTCCGACCCAGAGCTTCTGGCCACCGATGACTTTGACCAGCCCAAGCGTGCCAACTCTCGGGTTAGCCCGAACCCCGTCCCGACCTTCCGGCCCCCGGATTCCAACACATCTCCACCCGCGCCAACTCTCTGGTTAGGCCGGACCCTCCCCGGAACTTCTGGCCTCGCCCGGAACTTCCGTCCCTTCCTGCGCGCAGCGACTTGGGCCAAGGCCCGTGTACCCTTACGTCACCTAGACTATAAATACTCTTATCCTACGTACATTTTAGGGTTAGCAAAGAGATAGCTCATGATTGTGTGAGAGCTTTGCTCATCCACTTGGTTACCTTCTCCTCGAAGATCACACCTCCTTGGAGAAGATTCCCCAAGCGAATTCAAGACCCCTCTTTAGGGAAGAACATCAAGACCTCCTCACGGAGAAGACCGATTACCGTGTATCGTGCCTAGTTGATCGTGGATCGTGTATCTTACTCTATGTATTCGGGGGTCTAGCACGTGTGTGACTATCTTGTTGGTTTGACTGTTCCTCTCCTATTTCCCTTGTGTTTCCCCTCGTTTTCCCCTTTGTATTCTTCGTGTTCATCGCGGGATTCCGCTCCTTTCATGAAAGATCGGGCGATTAGGGTTCTACCCTGCATCACAAGGGCCTTGCCGGGGGGCCGGCAAGGGTCTGGCCGTGGTGTCTTAGTCGTCCCCAGCAAGACGCTTGTCGTGGATCTTATGGATTTCCTTGGCGAGGACCCAGGCGAGGGTGTTCGTCTCCTCATCCTCATCTGATCTCATATATCTATGGTCTTGACAAAGATCTTCATGCCACCACGGAGGTGCCTCCGGAGCCCTTGTCCCATGTAGTTGTTGATGGTGTTCGGAACCTTTTGGCTCAAGGCTTGCTCGCTCTGCTGGCGTTGGGCAAGTTGCCCCGGCAAGGCTCTCGCTGGGGCTGCTCAGGCTGCCCTGGCAAGGGTCCTGCCGGGGGAGTCCGCCTTGCCCCCTTTGCTCTTTGTGTTTTTGGTCTTGGTGTTGCCTATGATCGCCTTGCGCCTTTGGCTTCACTCTGGCTTCCCTCCTTTGCCCCGCTTAGGGTGGCCGTGGGCGCGGCTTCGACTGTCCGTGCACAAGTAAAGGGGTAAAAAGGAGCGCCCCTACTTTTTGTACACCGACAATTTGTGTATGTATTCTTGTTTGCAAACATAGAATTCCTAGAGCAACGAGGGAGTCATTCAACAATCCGGCCGACTGTGGCCAAGTTTCTCTTACCATGCGCAGCCTTGGTGTGAATGAATCTGCTCAATATACCGTAAGTACAAAGGATGGTTGCATGATGATTGATGCTAAAGGATGGTCAAGGTTCAAATCTAAATCAGATCTTGCGATAGAGGATGATGTCAAAATCGAACATTCTCGGTAAGGAGAGCTGGTCCAAATCAACATTGAAATTCTTTAGTAGCAACACCTAACTGCCGAACTGATCTATCCTCCGAGAGATTTTGATGTAATAATATGGCATGGTGAAACAAGTGTCCTGTGTGTATAAGTAGTATGACAGTATTATTTATCACGTAGGATATCGTTGATAGAATTGCAACTCTGATTCCTGGTTAGGAACTGTTGTTCGATTTCATTCTGACAACTGTTGTGCTTTACTCAATTTTCTGTATTTGCCTTGCGACAGCATGTAAAACCAGCGTCGTACCGATCACTTGCAATGTGAAAAGCGTGGAGGTAGAACACATGGCTAGCCAAACATGCATGCCCATGGGCCTGTGGCCCAAAGTCCAGAACCATGAGCCTGTTTGAGTATTATATTCTCAGCTGAACCCCCCATATTATGTTATATATATTCCTGTTGATTTTTCTTATGTATAAAGTTGTGATATAAAATATTTTTATATTTCTTTATAGAGGGAGTATCTCTCTGTCAAAAATATATTTATGTGTAACTAGTTACTCCTACCTTTCTACTTCCTTTCGCTGATATGTGGGGCCTCCGGCAATGGGGTCCACATGCCATGCACCAAATTAGAGTGCACAATTGCATGGTAGACTCACCCTGGTCGTAGCACCGCAGTAATGCCCAATGAGCCGTCAAATCACAAAGACCCAACCTTTCCAGCTTTAGCAGTAAGCTGGACGGATGAAGCAGCAATATTTCACTAGGCCTGAAACCCCTTCTCCCTCGTCTGCTTGTTCAGAGAAAAACCCCTCTTGGCGATTGCATAGAGTTTTCTCATGGAGAACCAGGTACGAATTCTTCATCCATCCCCGATAAATCCAAGTCCCTTAGTTGCGTGTAATCCTAGGCTGGCAGCCGCTGCCGTTGATGCCTTTTTCTTCCTACTGAATCTAGTGTGTTTTATTTGCAGTGCCCAAAGTGCGAGGACCCTACAGGTTTCTGCACCCTCGGCGAGATGCCACAATTGTTCCTTCTCATCCTAACACAGGATTTTAAAACACGCACAGTATGTTCCTAGAATCCACTTTTCTGACTGGGAGGGTGGGGTTTTTTGAACATGCTGTCGACTAATTTCAAATTTTGGATTGCTATATTTGGATAAAAGGTACTAGTACCATGGTCAACACTGACATGAAGGAGGAAATTATTTCTAGATTTCGATAGGGAATACATTGTGTTCTCATATTATTTTTCTTGCAGTGCATTCCTTGCTCTGCCAGAACACATGTACTCAAGATGGTCGTCCTTGCCATAACTGAATATACCAGTTTAATGGTCACATTGAAGACAAGCCATGGATATAAGTTCCGAGTTGGGTTCATGAAGCAAGAAGATCACTGCCATTTTCATTGTCGAACTTGGATAAACTTTCTCAAGTGCTATGGACTGAAAGTTGGCGCACGAATGTTGATGGAAATAGCAGAACCTGGTCTCATCTTCACTGTGATCTTCCACCCCGACGTCATTCCAATTGTTCATCCATGTTAGTTTTGTATCTGGTTCTTGCTTGTTGCCTCGATTACTTCTTAATCCACCTATTTTGTTTAACTAATCACAATTTAACTTTAGAATAGCAATGAATCTCTCACGAAGATGCTACTTCTAACTAATATTTCTTATAATTGGTGGCATGTGTAGGTTATTTCAAAGTTAAGCAGGCTACTCGTTTGTTATTCTATAAGAACTTGACTGTTACTGATGGCACTGAAGTTGACTGGGACGACATCCACAAGTTCCTACACTTTATAGATCGTCTTGAGTCCTTGTGGGGCGTTTCAATGGTGGAAGGCCACGTGGGGTATGTGTGCCACTGCTGCACACATTGAACAGGTCGAACTGTGTCAAGTTGTTTTCTGTTATATATGTTGTTCATAAACTCTTTCTTATACACAGTTTTACAACTCTGATCTTCTTGAAACAGAAACTGCCCAGTTCTATTGTTCCTATACAGATGCCTGACCATGGTCGGGTCAGACTTGTGCTTGGTCACAACATGATGTTTATGTTGACGTACTCCATTCCCCTTGAAGGTGAAAAGATACTTATTCATGGGTGGTCTCAAATAATGAAGGCCCGTCCATCTTGGAGAAAAGGACTGTTTGAGGCGTGCTTTATATGGTTGAACCTATATAAGTACTAATACTGCTTTCAGCTATGGTTGTTAAGTGCCCCTGCTGGTTTCAGTTAAGGTTGTTAAGTATGCATGCTTCTTTTACAGTCTATCATGTTTCTTCAGTCTGTCTTCCTCTATCCACCAAAATCAAACCAGTGCCGGCGGGGCCGCCTGCTTCCACCTCCCACAGCTGGCTGCGCCTCAGCGCACGCATTGCTGCCCCACCGTCTCTTAAATTGTTAACACCGACGTCCGAGGCCTCGTCGTCGTCCTCCGCGTGCTTTGGTGCGCTCGCCGTGGCGCCGCCCTCTCGTGTTATCAACATGGTCAACAAACAAGAGGAATTGGGAGAGGACAATACGTGGAGAAGATGATAGTAGGGGCCCACCATGTCCATGGCCATACGCAAGGAAGTGCCTCATTTTTTTATATATATATACTCCATTTTCAGCGTACAGGAAAAGAAAATGCTTCCTCCTAGTGGTTTCCGAACATCTGGGATGCACGACATTGTCAGCATATATAGTCAATAGACAAGAGAACAACACAAGATCGGCTGACACATAGGACGTAGCTGCTCGAGCGGTATTTTTTTGTTATTGTTGAGACGGAGCAGGGTTTCAATTGGGCTGTGGCCCATCTAGTCCTATATTTTACGTTCACCACATGACCAGCTCAGCTATTTTTTCTTTGTGAAAATGAGCCCAGTTTATTTTTTCTGAAGAATACCCAATCCAAGCCTACTTATTTTTGTACGCCCTGATGGGTTGCAACTCTTTCAAGATGGCTGCAAATCTTGAAAGTAATATGAAATGGGCTGTAAATATAAAAAATAGACGACAAATTTGCAATTACTTTATAATTTCTGAATTTTTCACACTTTCAGATTCCAATTTGACTGGCTTTAACCTAATTTAAATATATCTTCAAAGTACTTTAAATCCGGCTCAACATTTCGGTATTAAAAATAGTTTGGACCCCACAGAAATATGCGAAATTTCGTTGAAATTTTTAACCATAGCCCTGGTCAACAAAAAAGGACTACAATAAATCGCATAAGAAGTTGCAATGAGCTGTAAATTATTAAAAAAATAGGGAATATGACCTGTGGGCTTATTAAGTTGACGCGTATGCAAGATTTTTTTAATTACTATATACGTCAACAAACGATTCTAGTAGACGTAACCATTGGATGTCAATCCAACAACCGCCGTGCTTCATCAATCTCTGATCTTCTTGCTCCAGCCGCCAAATCCATGGCCAGCAGGACCGCCTGCTCCCGCCTCCCATGGCTGGCTGTGCTGCCGCGCAGGCCTCACCACCCCCTACTACTCCCACCGCTGGCTAGCTCATCCCTCTACTCACCCACATCGCTCCACTATTGTGGCTTCGCCGCCTCCGGGCCATTCTCTTCCTGGGTCTCGCCGTCGTCCATCGCGCTGATGTTCTCGGCACGGCGTGGTCAATGTTATCAACAAACAACAACATCGGAAGAGGCATGTACATGGAGAGGCTGACAGTTGGGACCCACATGGTCCATGGCCGCACGCAATCAAGTACCTCCTTATTACGCCAAAAAGAATGAATACTCACAATGACAGCTGGGACCTACCAGCTATATCTTGGCACGGAAGGAAGTGCCTCCTTATTAAGAGAAAAAACGAGTGCTCCCCATGACAGTTGGGGCCCACCAGATTTGGAGCCTGACTTGTTGCCCTACTAAGTTGATGCATACGGAGGATTTGTCAACTTAGTCAACAAACAATAATACCACAAGTGACCGTTGGATTGTTAACATCCAACGGTCGTCCTACTTCTTCAACCTCCGATTTTCTTGCTCCAGCCGTCCAAACCACCGCATGCTCCTACCTCCTATGGCCGGCTGTGCTACCGTGGAGGCCTCACCGCCCCTACTACTCCCACCGCTGGCTAGGCCATCCCTCTACTCACCCATACCCCCTGTTATTCTACGGCGACGACTGCCTCACACGGCGGCCGAACCAGTCAACCGTCGTACTACCCTCCGCATGTTCCCATGCTCTAGGTCGTTCCCTGCCTCACCGTCGTCCATCGCCTGGTGCTGTCCGCGTGGCGTGGTCAATGAAGTTCCTCCATATTTGCAAGCAAGAGGACTGTACGCAGTGAGGCTGACAAATGGACCCACCAGCTACATCTTTGCACGCAAGGAAGTGCCTCCATATTACGCCCAAAAAAAGAATCCTCCCCCTGTCAGCTCGGATCCACCAGCTACATCTTCGCACGCAAGGAAGTGACTCCTTATCCTCCCTGACAGTTGGGACCCACCCGGTCGAAGCTACGTAGCATTGTCATTCTGGTCGCAAACGTGTACATACATGTTGGCCCAACGATCTTTCTGCCATGATGAACCGTGGCCCAGAAAGGAGAGGTAGTTGTTTAGGTAGGCCCGTCCATATCGTGTACACGTACGTACATACGGGCGGGGTCTCGAATGCCTACTCGCGCATACGTACAGCCAGGGCTCGTGTACATGGAGAGGCAGCGGAGGGCAATAATGGCATCGTGTTCATCGGCAGCCAACCGGCTGGATTGGAACGGAGGAAACAATGTTGTGGTCACCGGGAGCCAAGTTACTGGGTCGGAACGCGTCCTGTTCATTAGGAGGCAACATACTGGGTCCGAATGGGTCATGTTCAATGGGAGCCTACTGGCTTGTACGGAACAACCGGAACGGGGTCTAGCGTACCGCAAAACAAAGGAAAACGGCCTTGTGTTTGACTGCGCACGGTCGAAACGGGGTCCTATTCATCGGGAAGGGTCTGGCGTACTGTAAAATGGAGGAAACAGACTTGTATTAGAGCTCCTACGGTCGAAACAGGGTGTTGTTGATCGGGAGGGGTGTGTCGTACCGCAAAACAGAGGAAAAGGACTTGTGTAGGAGCGCATATAAGGTCGAAATGGGGTTCCTGTTCATCGAGAGGGGTGTGGCGTACCGCAAAACGGGACTCCACGGGCTAATGTTCATCCATCATCTACTGTCTGCTCCAGCCTCCACGGGCTACTATTCATCCACCGTCGACTTCCTCCAGCCTCCACCAGCTATTGTTCATTCACCGTCAACTACCTCTAGCCTCCACCAGCTACTATTCGCCATGGGGTACAGTTCATCCAGCCTCCACCAGCTACTATTCAACTAGCCCTCCCCACGGGATCCTATTCAACCACCCCTCCACTATCTACTGTTCATCCAGCCCTCCACCGGCTACTGTTTAACCAGCCCTCCATGGGGTCTTGTTCATCCAACCCTCCACGGGGTCCTGTTCATCCACCCCCAACCGACTCGATCAGGGTCCTGTTCATCTAGCGGCAACAACCTCTACTACCACGGGGTCCTGTTCATCTAACCCCCACCGGGAACTAACAACGCTCGTTGTTCAACAATAGGAAACAGATTCAATCGGCTTCAGTTATCGATTGGGTTCAGTTAACAGCCAAATCGATCGATCGCTCGGGTTCAGTAACACATAGCCTGACAGTGCAATTGCTCGGGTTCAGTAGGCAAATGCCTCGCTTGGGTTCAGTTAGAGCCCAACTCCTCGCACCCACGTGCGTACCTCTAAGAGAAAAACGCGCATGGCTCGGCCCCGACCACCCACCATAACCGGGAACTCCCCGATATTTTCCTCGCCCTCGCTTCTACCACATTTTTTTCCTTCATGGATGGCCCAAAGAATGTCATGCAGCTGCGTCTCTGGTCCACCCAGGAAGAAAAGCCCATTTTTTGTCATGATTTTTTGTCATAGAAATAGGAGCCCACCACATCTATAATGATACCGGGTTTTGTCACAATTATCGTCATAGAAGTGTGATGAGCATGACAGGAAAAAATTCGTTCGGCCCAAAATGTCACGGATGTGTCTTTTTTACTGATACTTCGAAGAGGTATGCTTCCCGGATTCCTTGCTGGCGTCCCTGCAAGCCTTCTTCTTTCCTTTGCTTTCCTTGGCGGGAACTGCGGCTTCAGCAGCCTCTGCCATAAATGCGTCCCGGTACATCTTATCCACGCAAATAATTGCGACCTTCTCATTCAACGGAATGGAAATGACGCCCACCGGCCCTGGTATCTTCAAGGTGTTGTAGGCATAGTGGAATGCCGCCATGAATTTTGCCAGAGCTGGGCGTCCAAGGATTCCATTTTACGGCAGGGGGAGGTCGACCACATCAAACACAACCTTCTCAGTCCGGTAATTCAACTCTCCCCCAAATGTCACTAGCAACGTGATCTTTCCTTTATGACAACTCCTGACGGGGTTTATTCCTTGAAACGTGCCCATGACCTTGAGCTCTTCCTTTGCTATCTGAAGTTTGTTGATGACCTTTGGGGAAATCAGATTCAACCCGGCCCCACCGTCAACCAACATCTTTGTGACTTTGAGGTTGCGGATCGTTGGTGAGACCAATAGCGGCAAGCACCCTACCGCGGTGGTGCGGTCAAGGTGGTCCTCTTCATCAAAGATGATGGGCATGCATGACCCCTTGAGCGGCTTCCGAGAATCCGCCATTGGCTCCACGACATTGACCTCACGCGCCCACTATTTAAGTTGGCGATGAGAGGAGTGCAGAGATGTAGCCCCCGTCAATGCACAGGGCGTCAGTGGCCTTCTGGAATTCCTGCTCGCTGGTTTCCTCTTCATCCCCTCCATCACTTTCATCATTCAATCCTCCTTATCTCGGCCCCTGGCGGGTTTTCCTTGGTTCCGAGGAGCCTTGCCAAGGCGATTTGCTTCACCGCCTCGGCCCTTCCCGCCAGTGCCATTCTGACCTTTTTCCTTATCACGCTTGTCATACTCAGCCCTCTGCTTCTTGATGAGGTGTTCAACCTGACGACATTCCTGGAGATCGTGGCCCTTGGTCCGATGAATCTTGCAGTATGAGCCATCACCTTTCCCAGCCTTCTCGGTAGACGCAGCCTCCTGGTAATTAGTGCACGCGATAACTTCCTTGTCGGGAGCTTCAACTTCAGCCTTAGCCTTCTTGTCGTTACTAGGCATGCCCGGTCCCACAACGATCATCACTGCTTTATCTTTGCGCCTCTTGTTGCGCTTCTTGTTCTTATTCTCCTGACTGGTGGCATTGTTGTCATCCTCAGAGTCGATGTCGACGCCATCTTCTTCTCCAGGGATTTTCCTCCCCTCCTCCACCAGAGCACACTTGTCCACCAAGGTGTAAAGCACCTTCACAATCTTGGGCAACCGAGCATTCATCTTGGAACATATCCGACGGTTGCACATGTTGGACTGGAATGCAGCTATCACAGCTGCCGAGTGGGTATCTGGAATATTTCTGTGGACTCGGCTAAACCTCTACATGTACTTCTGTAGAGTATCTCCTTCCTTCTATGGGAGAAGCTGCAAATCACTGGCCCGCCCTGGTTCTTGGTGGCCGCCCATGAAGGCGCCAACGAACTCATTGCACATGTCAGCCCAGGTCGAGATGGAGTTCTCCGGCAGGTGCATCAGCCAAGACCTCACGTTTGGCTTGAGTGCCAAAGGGAAGTAGTTGGCAATAACCTTCTCATCTCTTCCCCTGGCAGCTTGAACAACGATGGTGTAGATGCTCAAGAACTCTGTCGGGTTTAGTCTCCTATCATACTTCTCTGGTATCTTTGGCATAAACGTGCGAGCGGACAGCCAACGGACTTGCCACAGCTCACGGGTGAAGGCATGGCACCCAGCCTCGAAAGGGAGGTACCCGGCCCCGCCGAGCACAGGCTCTTCGACGGCTGGGCCATCGCGCCCATTGGACTAGTGGTGGTTGTCACGGCGTCGCTCGATGGTCACGCGTGCAACCTCCATCTGCCTGTCGTCCGAGGATCGCCGTCGTCCTTGACGTGCTTGAGGATCGGATGAAGCCATTGAGAGATCACCAAGCTCTTGGTCGCGTGGCCCTTGTGCTGGTTGCCGTAGTGGGAATTGCACCATGGGGGTGGCCCCTTCTGCACGGCCAGCAGCATGGGCCGCCAGCATCGTCTGGGGAGGCCGTGGCGGGCCAGCTCGCTGTGAGCCCCCAGCCTCGGCAAAGCCAATCAGGCTCTGAATGGTGGCTCTCCACTCATCCATCTGATCAAGTGCTGGTGGAAATCTTAGCAATAGATGGGCTCGCGCCATGGCCTCCGAGGCGGTACTTGGCGTAGTTGAGGATGATGTAGATCGCAGAGTCACCCAGCTCCTGACAGTGCCGGCAGTGGCAGCGCCAGGCTCCTACCTTCGGGAGCCAGTTGCTTGGATGGTGTGGTGATGAGGTGGTGGCACGTGTGGACCAATGACCCCGTTCGGAGCATTAGCCGGGCCAGTTTGCTCCGGGAGCGGTGCATGTCCTGCGACTGCTCCTGCGGTGGGGGCGGCCGGAGGATTGCGATTCGCCTTAGGGCGGATCGTCACCGCCATGGCTATGCCCCTCGGCTAGGTAGGGAGGGATAGAAGGAATAATCTCTCTACCCGTACCTCACGGAGCATGGTTGCCGGGATGTTGTTGGTGATGTCCTTCTCCGATGCCTCCCGCTGTGGCCCCAACCATGAGGGAGGCGGTAACAACGCCGCCTGCGTCGACCACGTCTCCCGCAGCGTCCACAAATACATGCGTCCCCGCAGTCCCCACGATGTCGGTGGTCGCGGGCGGCGGGGCCATCGAGGTGGACAGGTGAGCTGCGGCACCAGACTTCTTTTTGGGCGCCATAGTCGATGGAGCCGTTTATGATGAAAATGGTGATGAAGGTGACGCACTGCTTACGCTGTCGGGTTCGTGCAAGTGCCTCTCGCTACCTGGCGCGCAAAAGATGTCGTGGGAAATCACAAACACCTATGGGGCCATGAACCCCTTTTGGTTTGACGGGGGGATGGGCACGTCGCACAAAGAGCGGAGAAGCGTAACACAACACGGCAGAGATCACACGGTCAGTTTTACCCAGGTCCGAGCCGCCGTGAGGCATACAATCCTACTCCTGCTTTGGTGGATTGATGGTAGATAATGGTGGAGAACGATGCGCTCTTGCCAAACAGGGAAGCCTCGGGGTGAGAGTGGCTACGCGCATATGAATATGCGAGGGTCCATCCTCTCTACGGTTGCCATGTGCCTCCTTTTATAGATAAAGGGGTCACCACAGTGGCAAATCAGTCTTTACATACTGATTAGATAGCAAACAGTGCTATCATATCTAACTCTGCAGGCGGACAAAGCGCATTAAATGCGCCGCTCAGTGTCACATCACAGCGTGCCCGGCAAGGCCAGCTTTGCGCATGCTTGCTCGACACATCTCAAGACGGGTGTCATTTGGAGGTATTTTCTGTAGGAAGTGGCTTCCATGTGGTAGGAAGCAGGCACTTAGTAACTTAGGGGCTTGACACCACACTGATCAATGATGTGCGTCACTGTGAGGTGGTGCGGTGGAGTACTTTGCCTCTGCAAGCCCCGGTAGGCCAGCTGGGACGATCTAGAGGCTTGCTTCCGGGGTAACCCCAACCTCGCAGGCTTGCCTGCTTGATAAGGGAGGTTTTTCCCTTAGTTGCATCTTGTCTATCAGGCTTGACTTGGTCTTCTTGACCACCTCTCTAATTCTTAAAAGAATTGATCCCTTCATGTTTGGTTTGATCTTGGGTGCTGCAAACTTGTCCTTAGGCCTATGCACAGTCTGGGCAATGGACCCAGGGTTTGTTGCACCGATAGGGGCGCACCCCTTGAGCTTGTCGGCCCCACAAGCCTCATCTCATGTTCATTCTGCTTCCCCAAAATCACATATATTCCAAAATAATTCTCCGTAAAGTTTTGTCACGTTTGGACTTTGTTTGATATGGATTTTCTATGAAACGAAAAATGTGCTACAAACAGGAACTAACACTAGGCATTGGATCAATATTTTAGTCCCAAAACAATTTATAAAATTTTGCCAAAAGTATGTAAAAGTTGTAGAATATTGGCATGAAAAAATAAAAAATTATAGACATGACGGAGACGTATCAGCATCCCCAAGCTTAATTCCTACTCACCCTCGAGTAGGTAAATGATAAAAAAGATATTTTTGATGTGGAATGCTACCTAGCATAATCTTGATCAGATAATCTAATCATGGCATGAATATTAAGACACAAGTGATTATAAGTAATAATCTATAATTTGATATAAAGACATCAATACTCAGGCATCCCAACAAACAATCATGTCTGTCAAAATATAAATGCTAAAGAATGCTATCCCTACCTACTATTAAAAGGAATAGGTATTCTTGGTTTAGTTTAGTCCTTTTCGTTTGATCATACACAGGCTAAGCCACCTGGGCCAGGTACTTATATGTTGTTGGGCCTTTTATGGGCTTTCATAGAGACCGGGAAAAATAAATGGGTCAAAATAAATCAACATTGTTGGAATTGAACACATGACCCCCTCTCTGGATCTTCGATATAACAACCAACGACCTATGCGCCATTCATATTTACTAATCCCAACTCACTCTAAATATATGAGTGGCAGTCCTCATGTTGAGGGCGAGCTAATTAAGCGAATAAGCTAATTAAAGGAAGGATTGTGGGCTTAAATAAAATATTTAAGCGGATGTGGCTAATTAAAGAAAGAATTATGGGTAAACCGGTGGAATAATTAAAACAAAGATTGTGGTCTTAATAAATAGAATATTCAAATAGATGAGGCTAATTAAATGAAGGACTTGAGGTAAAAATATAGGATAAAAGGAAGGATTAGTAGGTTTCAATGTGTTGGGGCTGCTAAATTAGAGAAGGAAGGATTTGACTCCCGACTAAAACGAGTGAGGACGCCATGGTAATTAAAGAAAGGATTATACTTAAATGAAATCAGTGAGAGATTATGCCCGACAAAGAAAGTATGAACATGGCTAAATTGCATCATATTTTTTTATGTTCATTTTTGCAGCATGTTCTTCATAGTGAATCCGGTGATGTGGGACATTATGCTTGCACAAAACATCAATTTTTCCCGTTGCAACGCACGGGCATATGTGCTAGTCCCTACAAAATCATATAGTCTTATCATGATGCATCTTCTTAACACAAAGTATTTATCATGTACAACCATTCTGACAAGCCAAGCAATTGGTTTATACTTTTTAATGTGCTTCAGCTTTTTCAACCCCCACGCAATACATGAGCACAAGCCAGTGATGAAATAGAGTATCATGATAGATATGATATGGAGAAGACAAAAAAGGAAGAAAGTCTCACATCGACGTGGCTAACCGATGGGCTATGGAGATGCCCATCAATTGATGTCAATGTGAGGAGTACGGATTGCCATGCAACAAATGCACTAAGAGCTATAAGTGTATGAAAGCTCAAGCTGAAATCTAAGTGGTTGTGCATCCAACTTGCTTCCTCATGAAGACCTCGGGCATTTGAGGAAGCCCGTCATTGGAATATACAAGCGAAGTTCTATAATGAAAAATTCCCACTAGCATATGAAAGTGACAACATAGGAGACTCTCTATATGAAAAGCATGTACTAGTTTGAAACACAAGTGTGGAAAAGGATAGTAACATTGCCCCTTCTCTCTTTTTCTATCATTTTTTCTTGTTTTTCTTCTTTTTTTTTGTTGGGCTCTTTTTGGCCTTTTTTATTTTTTGAGTTTGTCCGGAGTGTCATCCTAACTTGTGGGGGAATCATAGTCTCCATCATCCTTTCCTCACTTGGACAATGCTCTAATAATGAATAATGATGACCATGACACTTCTATTTACTGACAACCAAAAAATTACAACTCGATACTTAGAACAAAGTATGACTATATGAATGCCTCTAGCAGTGTACCAGGATGGGCAATGATCTAGCGTCGTGAAAATATCATGCTAGCTATCTTACGATCTTGCAAAGCAATATGACAATGAATGCTCAAGTCATGTATGTGATGACGATGGAAGTTGCATGGAAATATATCTCGGAATGGCATGGAAATACCATAATAGGTAGGTATGGTGGCTCTTTTGAGGTAGACATAACGAGGCTAATGTGTGATAGAGCATATCATATCATGGGTTTTTGATGCACTGGCGAAGTTTGCACCAACTCTCAAGGTGAGAAAGGGCAATGCATGGTACCGAAGAGGCTAGCAAATTGCGGAAAGGTAAGAGTGTGTATAATCCATTGACTCACATTAGCCATAAGGAATTCGTAGACTTATTGCGAATGTTTATTAGCCCTCGAAGAAAATTACTACTATGCATGCCCCTAGGGGGATAGATTGGTAGGAAAAGACCATCGCTCATCCCCGACCGCAACTCATAAGACAAACAATAATAACCCATGCTCCAACTTCTTAGCATAACGAGAGACTATACATGCATGCTTCGGGAATCACAAACCTTAACACCAATATTGTTACTAAACCACAGTCATTCGCTAGTACCTCCCATATATTACCATATGTATATGGCGAAACTATTGCAAGGAATTAAACATATCTCAGTGATCTACAAGCTTTATGTAGGATTTTATGGCTAACCATGCAAATGACCAATCCTTGTTGACTAAACAGATATAAGTCAAGCATGAGAGTTTAATTCTTTCTATAAAATATTTGCCCCTGCTCTAAGAAATGTAAGTGAAGTAAAAGAGCATTCTATATAGCCATACTCGAAAGTATAAGTGAAGTGCATAGAGCATTCTATAAATCAACCCAGGACTATCTCATACTAGCATGGTGAATTTACTAAAAGAAAACAAATAAAAGGCACACGACGCTCGAAGAATTTACGCATATCATGTGAATAAAACAAAAAAAAACATACTGATACTTGTTGAATAAAGACGGGATGCCTTCCGGGGAATCCCCAAGCTTAGATGCTTGAGTCTCCTTGAATAGTTACTTGGGGTGCCTCGGGCATCCCCAAGCTTGATCTCTTGCCTCTCGTCATTCCTCTAATCTCCATACCTCCTCGATCTTCAAACACTTTATACACACAAAACTTAACCAAACTTTTTTATTAGCTGGGTTAGTACATATAACATCAAATCCCATCATGTACTGTTGTAACATTTTTTATAATTATAATCAAACATTACCCACTGTATGCTATCACAATTCTTTGGCCCCAAGTCAAAGGGGGCTCAACAAGATTTCAAACATATGCAAATAATGAAACTATAACATCAACCTATGATAACGGGACAGTCTGTAAAGATGCAGATGCTACATGATGAGGACATAACTACCTTGGATACGACCAAAAATATTACATACATGCATATTTGTCAGGTGATTTCTAGTGCAAACTATTCAATAATCTATTTATGTTATCCAGAACAAAAATACTTCATACACATTTGTGTTTTGTCTAATTGCAGGTGTATGGGACATTTGTACAATCCACATATGAAGATAAGGGAAAATGAGAAGTTTAGGTTTTGTTCAAAAAGTCCTCTCACGTCACTTTTGGGTCAAGAGAAGATAGAGTTCATGTCTCTCACGATCTGGATTCAGCTTCGGACTGCACAGACATACCTGACTCAAAACGACAACAACTTTTTCATACGGACTCCGAATTGGGTGATTCTTTTTTGTTGGAAACTAAATTTCGTGCTCTTTCCAACCTAATTAGATTCACCTTCACATTCGCCCGGAGCATTGCGATCTGGATGAAACAATCTGACGTTGTAGCAGAACCGAGTTAAACTACAAGCCCAAAGGTGTTGCATCACCTTCACTTGGGCCCATGAGCCTTGTACGACCTAGGGTTAGTTTTAGGATGCCTTGGGACGTCCTCCCACCTCCTTGGACGCCACCCCTTGCTCCTATATAAGTAGATCCATCTAGTAGCTTTTTCCTGGAGATTTGTTTAGTTAAAAGTTAGCCAACGCAAATTCGTGTATTTCGTTTGTGTCCAACGACCAGACCAAGACCGCTTCTGGATAACCAACTTTATCAATACTACATCTATATTCGCAATATTCATATTACATTATCATATTCTTGCTTGTTCTTCGACTGCGTGCAGGAATAGACCTTCGTTGTCAGGCTGATCGTGCTTCAAACATCGTCGGTAACTATTCAATAATCTATTTATGTTATCCAGAACAAAAATACTTAAGATACTTTTGTGTTTTGTCTAATTGCAGGTGTATGGGACATTTGTACAATCCACATATGTAGATCAGGGAAAAGGAGAAGTTTAGGTTCTGTCCAAAAAGTTCTCTCACGTCACTTTTGGGCCAAGAGAAGATAGAGTGCAAGTCTCTCATGTTCTGGATTCAGATTCGGACTTCACAGAAATACCTGACTCAAAACGCCAACAACCTTTTCATACGGACTCCGAATTGGGTGATTCTTTTTTTGTTGGAAAGTAGATTTCGTGCTCTTTCCGACCCAATTGGATTCACCTTCAAAATTGGTAGAGGCAAAGGTCTCCCGATGTTTCGATGAGATGGTGGCTATCGTTTTTGTGGGAGTCGACCTTGACGATCCGACTACAAACGTGCGAGACGTTGCGCCTTAGCAATCGCTAAACCAACTTCCGAGGGGTTATTTACCATGCCGGAGCACGATCAACCTCACCATGAGGGTATGTTTCCTGCGAGAAAACGGAGAACAATCAAGAAACTGAGATTTCAATCTGTATATTGCAAAAATAAGATGAAAGCTCTATTGATCAAGGTGGGGTTCTGTGACGTCTTGGTCTGGTCGTTGGACACAAACGAAGTATGCGAAGTTGCAGCTATGGTGAACTTTTAATTTAAAAAAAACCCGAAGTCTAAACGACGCCGTAAGGGCTGTATATATGGAGGAAGAGGGGGGATTTCGTGGCCCTTGGAGGAGGGGTCCGAAACCAACCCTAACTCTTGTTTCCCCACACATACGGACTCTAAAAACAGCCTATACTTAAGTATTTCGAAAATACATGGGCCTGGCCCAATAATAAGGTGACGCAACACCTAAAATAGCCTCTGGACGAAATTTATGAAGTGGCATCTTGTATATTTCGTCCAAGGCTGCATGTACTCCTTATGTTGGCTTCAAAGTCCTGAAATCATCACTTGTAACTCCGTTCTGGATCCCCTTGCGCATGTCATCATCTCCACGCTTGAACTTGTTCCAAGGTTCATCTTTCTTGTCCAAGCTAGGCCCTTCATTTTTAAGTAAAACAAATGTATCCAATTTAGGCAGCGTCATATTCTCATGAACATTAGAATTGTTACCAAGAAACGAAAGTACCTAATAATTCAATTGGCGTGCGCGAGCTCTAGTAATTGGTCTAGTATGTATAGCAGCAGGGGTTGTGGGTGTAACAATTGTATTGATGTCCTCATCATCCTCCCCTTCTTGAAATGAAGTCATCCTCGACGAAAGTTCATCGTCCTCACCCAAATAAGGCTTCAAATATGCAATGTTAAAAGTGGGACTAACCCCAAAATCTGCAGGCAGCTCAAGTTTTTATGCATTATCATTTATTTTCTCTAACACCTTAAAAGGACCATCAGCATGTGGCATTAGCTTTGATTTGCGCAAATTAGGAAATCTATCCTTACGCAAATGTAACCAAACAAGATCTCTAGGTGCAAACACAACATGTTTTCTACCCTTATCTCCAGCAAGTTTATATTTAGCATTCATACGCTCAATGTTTTCCTTAGTAGTAGAATGGAAGAGGCAACAAATCAATAGGTGCACGAGGTAGGAAACCATACACAATTTCAAAAGGGCACATCTTAGTAGTAGAATGCAATGAACGATTATAAGCAAATTCAATATGAGGCAAAAATTCTTCCCACATTTTCTTGTTATTCTTCAAAACTACCCTAAGCATAGTAGACAATGTTCTATTGACTACTTCAGTTTGTCCATCAGTTTGGGGGTGACAAGTAGTACTAAAAAGAAGTTTAGTCCCCAACTTAGCCCATAAACATCTCCAAAAGTGGCTAAGAAATTTAGTATCACGATCTGAAACAATAGTATTTGGCACACCATGCAAGCGAATAACTTCACGAAAGAACAAATCAGCAACATTAACAGCATCATTGCTTTTATGACATGGTAGAAAGTGTGCCATTTTCGAGAACCTATCCATGACAACAAATATGCTATCCCTCCCCTTCTTTGATCGAGGTAAACCTAAAACAAATTCCATAGATATATCCTCCCAAGGAACACTAGGTACAGGCAAAGGCATATATAAACCATGAGGATTGAGTCGTGACTTAGCTTTTTGACATGTAGTGCAGCTAGCAACAAAACGCTCAACATCCCGTCTCATCTTTGGCCAAAAGAAATGTGTAGCAAGTATATCCTCCGTCTTCTTGACGGCAAAGTGTCCCATTAATCCTCCTCCATGCGCCTCCTGCAATAACAAAAGACGATTGGAGCTAGCTGGAATGCATAGCTTGTTAGCACGAAACACAAATCCATCGTTAAGAACGAACTTGTTCCAAGTTCTTCCTTCCTTACAATTCTGCAATACATCTTTAAATTTAGCATCATGCACATGTTGATCTTTGATGGTCTCCAAACCAAATATTTTAAAGTCAAGTTGTGAAATCATAGTATAATGACGAGACAATGCATCAGCAATAACATTTTCTTTACCCTTCTTGTGTTTAATGACATAAGGGAAAGTCTCAATGAATTCAACCCATTTAGCATGTCTACGGTTCAGTTTTGCTTGACTTTTAATGTGTTTCAAAGATTCATGATCAGAATGTATAACAAATTCCTTTGGCCATAAATGATGTTGCCATCTTTCTAAGGTCCGAACAAGAGCATATAATTCTTTATCATAAGTAGAATAGTTTAGACTAGGCCCACTCAATTTTTCAGAAAAGTATGCAACAGGTTTGCCATCTTGTAATAACACACCTCCTAATCCAATTCCACTAGCATCACATTCAAGCTCAAAAGACTTATTGAAATCAGGAAGTTGGAGTAAAGGAGCATGTGTCAACTTATCTTTCAATACCATGAAGGCTTCTTCCTGTGCAGTACCCCAAACAAAAGGCACATCCTTCTTTGTAAGCTCGTTGAGAGGTGTAGCAATGGTGCTGAAATCTCTCACAAAACGCCTATAGAAACCAGCGAGGCCAAGGAAACTCCTCACTTGTGTGACCGTTTTAGGCTGTAGCCAACTCTCAATATCTTCAATATTGGCTTTATCAACTTCAATTCCCTGTGGAGTAACAACATAGCCAAGAAAAGATACTCGGTCGGTTCAAAATGTGCACTTTCCAATGTTACCAAAAAAACGTGCATCACGTAAAGCAATAAAAACAGCACGTAAATGTTCCAAATGTTCCTCCAAAGATTGGCTATAAATCAATATGTCATCAAAGTAAACTACCACAAATCGTCCAATGAAAGCACGTAAAACTTCGTTCATTAACCTCATGAAAGTACTAGGTGCATTAGTTAACCCAAAAGGCATGACTAACCACTCATATAATCCAAACTTAGTTTTAAATGCTATTTTCCATTCATATCCCAATTTCATACGAATTTGATGGTATCCACTACGCAAATCAACTTTGGAGAATATTGTAGAGCCACTCAATTCATCAAGCATATCATCTAGCCTAGGAATAGGATGACGATAACAAATAGTAATATTATTAATACCTCTACAATGAACGCACATACGCGACGTACCATCCTTTTTCGGCACTAAAATGATAGGAACAGCACAAGGACTAAGGGATTCGCGTATATAACCTTTGTACTTGACGCATAATCTCCTTTGTCTCCTCTAGATTGGTACGGTATGGTGCATGGTTGGGTAATGATGCACCGGGAATTAAGTCAATTTGATGCCCAATCCCCCGAATAGGTGGTAATCCCGGTGCCACGTCTTGTGGAAAGACGTTAGCGAACTCCTGCAAAATGTTAGTGACAGCAGGAGGCAAAGAGGAAGGCAGGTCCTCGAATGGAAATAATGCCTCTTTGCACACAAAATCATAGCAAACAGATTTGCTAAAATCTAAATCATCAATATCAGATTTGGTGGCAAGTAAACATGCACTTTTCAATTTAATTTCAGAAGCAACACTAGATGGTTGATTATTAGGCTGCATTTGTTGCTCAAATTCTTTTGCCACAATCTAATTTTCACTTTTATTTTTCTCCTGTTTTGCTTTATTAGCTCTATTAATATCATCTTTTAAAATGGAATCAGGAGTCATAGGAAGCAAAGTAATATTTTTATCCTGATGAACAAGAGTATATTGATTGTTTCTACCATGGTGTACAGATTTTTTATCAAATTGCCATGGTCTACCAAGTAATAAGGAACATGCTTGCATAGGTACCACATCACAATCAACATAATTAGTATATATAGAGACACTAAAATGCACACGAATAGTACATGTTACCTTAACCTTGCCGCTGTTGTTGAACCATTGGATGTAGTAAGGATGTGGATGTGGTATTGTGGTGAGAGATAGCTTCTCCACCATCTCCATGCTAGCCAAGTTATTGCAGCTCCCTCCATATATGATGACGCCGGGAGAACATTCCTTCACAACTCCCATTCTATGGAACAACTTATGCCTCTGATTTTGCTCAACTTGTGTAACCTGCACACTCAGAACACGTTGAGCAACTAAACATTCATACCTGTCAGCATCTTCACCAGCCATGTATTGCGTCTCATGATCAGAATCCTCTCCATAGTGTTCTTCATGTGTAATAAGAGCCAAAGTCTCCTCATCATAGTCACTAGCGGACTCATACCCACCATCCTCAATAGCAATCATCACACGCTGAGATTGGCATTCTCTTGCAAAATGTCCTCTTCCCTTACAACAACGACAAATAATATCACTTGTGTGCCCTGTTGATGCCATGGACGAAGAAGAGCTCTGCGCAGGTCCGGCAGGTGTGCTCTTGGCAGAGAGTGATGGTTGTGCCTGCTTTCTTGTATCACGGCTGGAGGTGGCACCTGATGGAGGTGCTGGTGGAGTGTAAGTAGAGGATGCACGTGGTGTCCATGATGAAGATCGACCTGCAGAAAAATTAGTTCGCGCCAATGCCTGTCGATCCTGCACTTCACGTTCAGCTTTACAAGCAAGATGGAATAAACGAGCGATATTAGTATACTCCTTATACTCTAGAATGGTTTGAATCTCTCTATTCAATCCACCCACAAAACGTGCAAGCATAGCTTCATTCTCCTCAACAATACCACATCTAATCATGCCAGTTTGTAATTCCTGATAATATTCTTCTACAGAAATTTTTCCTTGTCTTAGACGCTACAATTTTTGAAGTAATTCACGTTGATAATATGGTGGAACCCAACGAGTACGCATAGCAGTTTTCAAAGCAGCCCAAGTAGTTGGAATAGGATATAATCTACAATGTCCAGACCACCAAACACATGCAAAGCTAGTGAGAGCACAAACAGCAGCAGGAACACGTCTCTCCTCAGGATATTGTAAACATGTAAATCGTTGTCCAGTTTCTAACTCCCAAGTAAGATATATATCAGGAACATATCTACCCTCAAATGGTGAAATATTCAATTTTAGTTTATGAAGATGGCCATGTACCTCTGGTCATGTACCTCAGGTGGTGGTGCAGCCCTACCGTTGCGATGATATGCATGAGGACAACCTAGTGGTCATGGTGCTGGCGGTTGCACGTAGTTCTGATTTTGGTCAAACTCATCCTCGTAATGGTCCTCCACCTCTGCAGTAGCAGCAGGAGCGGCAGAAGCGGCATAAGCATCCACAGCGGCAACAGAATTTTGCCCAGGGTCAATGGGAACGCGTTGTGCTCGTCCCGCTTGATTTGGAAAGCGACGTTGTTGTTGTTGTTGTTGTTGTTGTTGTTGTTGTTGTTGTTGTTGTTGTTGTTGTTGTTGTTGTTGTTGTTGTTGTAGAGGGGCGTTAGGGGCAGCCGGTGGTGGTGGTGGATGACGCGCGAGCAATTCACTAAACTTGTTATCGAGCTTTGTTTCGAACATCTTCTCCATGCCATCTATTTTCTCCATGGGATCTTCAAATCTGTTTAGCACATCTTGCACCTGTCCACTCATCATTTGCTGAAATTTACCATGCAACTCCTTATTCGTCATGTTCTCATAGTCAGTCTCGTCGGCTTGTGATCCTGCCATGGTTAGCAGCAATAGAAACACACAAGAATATGATCCTACAGACTACTAACAAGAGGTGGTGGTGGATGTCACAAATCCGTCAAGTAAATCTCAAATTCTTACCAGTTCTTACTCATCAGCAGGCGGTGATCGGCAACCGTCGTAGTCAAAACTCTCAAAGCTTGGATAGAGCGATTACCAGGGAGAGTCAAACGCACGACGTAGATGTATGTGGAGCTGGGAAGGCTAATAATATGGTAGCAAAAAGGATCAGCAATAATCAATTTACAGATGCAAATTTGAATAAACGCTCGACGACGGTACTGTGCTGGTCCTAGGCTAGACCGTGCTTGAGACGCGAGCCTAGAACGCTAACAAAATCACGACGCTGCATGTAAACAAGGGAAAAGCACACTCTGGAACTTTTTTCCTCTCTTTTTTTGGCGCTCCTCTTTTTTTGCTCCTCTTTTTTTGCGAAAAATCACTATAATGGAGAGTGTCTCAAAACTCTTCCCTCATCAAACTAACAGGATGGGCATGAAATTTATTTTTGACTTTTTTCGGAAATCAGGGTAGTGACGACGAAAAAGTGCGACAAAAAATTACTATGATGGAACGTGGCTCAAAAGACTTAGAAAAGCCTAAAAATAGGATAGGAAAAAACATTGCCTGCGAAAATTTTGGCCTAAAAACTGCCCGGGGGTCTCCGAAACCCACTATGATGGCACAATATTTTTTGTTTTTTTTCTGAAACCTACTCAGGCAAGGAAACACGAATCAAAAATTAGACGGACCTCGAAAACAAACCTAATATGAAAGAAACTAGGATTGGTGGTGGATATATGATGGTAGGATATGGCAGCGGTGGTGGTATATGGATACGGACTGGTGGTGGTATATGGAAACGGATTGGTGATGGTATATGGAGACGGATTGGTGGTGGTATATGGAGACGGATTGTTGATAGTATACGAAGAAGGATCGATGGCGGATAAGTGGTGGTGGTAGATGGCAGGGGCAATGATGATGGTGTGGCGGCGGCGTGACAACTTATAACCAGAACTCGAAACTCCAAAAGACTAGACTCTAAGACCAGCAACTAGACATGACGATGCAACCACAAAATCAACAAAGCAAAATACTGAAAAGACTATGCAAAGGCTCAGATTGGTTCAGATATGATGAACTAACCCTATTTTTTGTGGCTTTTTTTCGTGGACTGTAGGTATGAAGAACAGACTCGATCTAAACTACGAAAAACTGTAAAATCTCACCGAGCAACCTGGAAATCTGATACCACTTGATAGAGGCAAAGGTGTCCCGATGTTTCGATGAGATGGTGGCTATTGGTTCTGTGGGAGTCGACCTTGACGATCTGACTACGAACGTGTGAGACATCGCGCCTTAGCGATTGCTAAACCAACTTCCGAGGGGTTATTGACCACGCTGGAGCACGATCAACCTGACCACGAGGGTCTGTTTCCTGCGAGCAAACGGAGAACAAGCAAGAAACTGAGATTGCAATCTGGATATTGCGAATATAAGATGAAACCTTTATTGATCAAGGTTGGGTTCTGTGATGTCTTGGTCTGGTCATTGGACACAAACAAAGTACGCGAAGTTGGAGCTATGGAGAACTTTTAATCTAAACAAAACCCGAAGTCTAAACGACGCCCTAAGGGCTGTATATATGGAGGAAGAGGGGGGATTTCATGGCCCTTGGAGGAGGGGTCCGAAACCAACCCTAACTCTTGTTTCCCCACACATACGGACTCTAAAAACAGCCTATACTTAAGTATTTCGAAAATACATGGGCCTGGCCCAATAATAAGGTGACGCAGCACCTAAAATAGCCTCTGGATGAAATTTATGAAGTGGCATCTTGTATATTTCGTCCAAGGCTTCATGCACTCCTTATGGTGGCTCCAAAGTCTTGAAATGATCACTTGTAACTCCGTTCTGGATCCCCTTGTGCATGCCATCATCTCCACGCTTGAACTTGTTCCAAGGTTCATCTTTGTTATCCAAGATAGGCCCTTCATTTGTAAGCAAAACAAATGTATCCAATTTAGGCAGCATCATATTCTCATGAACAATAGAATCGTTACCAAGAAATGAAAGTACCTGATAATTCAATTGGCATGCACGAGCTCTTGTAATTTGTCCAGTATGTATAGCATCAGGGGCTGTGGGTGTAACAATGGTATTGATGTCCTCATCAAAATTCGTCCGGAGCGTTGAGATATCGACGAAACAATTTGACGCCGCAGCAGAATCCGAGTCAAAGAACAAGTCCAAAGGTGTTGCATCACCTCCACTTGGGCCCATGAGCCTTGTACGACATAGGGTTAGTTTTAGGATGCCTTGGGACGTCCTCTCACCTCCTTGGCCGCCACCCCTTGCTCCTATATAAGTAGATCCATCTAGTAGCTTTTTCCTTGGAATTTGTTTAGTTAAAAGTTAGCCATTGCAAGTTTGTATACTTTCTTTATGTCCAACGACCAAACCAAGACCACTTACGGATCCCCACCTTTATCAATAGTTCATCTATATTCACAATATTCAGATTGCATTATCATATTTTTGCTTGTTCTTCGATTGTGTGCAGGAATAGACCTTCGTGGTCAGGCTGATCGTCCTTCCAGCATCGTCAGTAACCTCGGGAGATTGGCTTGGAGATTGCTAAGGCGCAACGTCATGCACGTTTGTAGTCGGATCGTCAAAGTCGACTCCACCAAATCGATAGTTATCATCTCATCGAAAGATCGGGACACCCTCGCCTCTATCAAGTGGTATCAGTTTTCAGGTTGCTCGGTGAGAATTTCCAGTTTTTCATATATTAGATTTATTTTCTTACCTGTGTCCAAGAAAAAGCCACAAAAAAACAGTTAGATCTATTCATCCTTTGTCCAAGCCAGTCTGAGCCTTTGCAATTTTCCTTTCATTGCTTGCATAGTTGAATTATCGGTTGCATCGTTGTGTCGGGTTGCTGGTCTTAGTGTCTAGTTCGTTTAGAGTTTCGAGTTCTGTTCACATTAGTCACGCCGCCGCTGCATCGTTATCTCTTCCGATGTCCACCATCCATCCATCAATTTCGACCACGTGCTACCCACCGTTCATTGTCATAATCATAGTTGAGATCATTCACATCTTCGCATGATCCAATCTGCATCTTATCTAGTTTGTTTTCGAAAAAGGGAGAGAGAAAAAAAGAAAAAAAAAGTCAGAAAAAAGAGAAAGAGAAAGAAGAAAAAAAGTGTGAGGAAAAAAGAGAAAAGAAAAAAATACAAAATTCGGATCTATCTAGACTCAATCTCGTAGTTGAATTCGGATTGGAATCTGTTTTGTGCACTGTTCCGTAAAATAGGCATAACTTCCTCATACGAAGTCCGTTTTGGCTCCACGAGTACTCAAAAGAAAGCTAGTGACGAGCGGCATCTCAATAGTTGCAGAAGCAATTTCAATATTAGGCACCTCAAAATCAGCTTCTAAATATGTCTTTTTGCCCTCCGAAGTTCATGAACACAGCTTATTCCAGTTTTTCAGGCCAGTTTTAGAATTTTTTGACTCCTCATATCAACTCGGAATTGAGTGATTCCTTTTGTGTTTGAAAGCTTGAGTCAGTACCATTCTTGAAAAAAAAATCAAAAAACTTGGCACAATCTTTTCTAGAGGAAAGTTGGAGAGAAAGTTGTTGATATATCCTGCTTGGCTGTTGTTTCCATCATTATCTTTACTGCCGTTGTGATCTTCACTTATATCTTGCTGTCCAGAGCTACTAAGTATCCTTCGTAGATGCTAGTTGTGCTATGGCATGACCTCATTAGTGTTCTATGCTCGCGTCTCTATTCCGGTCTAGCCTAGGACTAGCACAGTACCATCATTGAACGTTTATTCAACATTGTATCTTTGAATTGATTATTGCTAATCTTTTGCTACCATATATAGCCAACCCAGCTCCACATATTTCTACACCGTGTATATGTACGTTCCCCTAGCAATCGCTTTACACAATCTTCGGAGTTATTTGACACCGCTAGTTGCTTCTCACCACATGCCGCATGGTAAGAACTTGTAAGATATTGATTTTTGCTTACTGTGAGCACTTTACAATCACATTGTAGTAGTTCATAGGAACATTATTCTTGAATTTTGTTTCTTGTTTCTACTAATCATGACAGGTTCCGGAGATAGAAGTTCTTGGACGATGGGCACATCTTCACCATCACGAGAGTTGGGACAACACACACAAGCACATGGTTAGGTTATCTTTTTACCATCATTTGAGGGTAGACTTATCCTGCTATTTATCTAGCTTGGGAGCTTCAAGTAGAACAAGTTTTTAGTCACCATGACTTTTCTGAATTTGAGCGAGTGCGAGCTGCTACTAGAGCATTTACTGGTTTTGCTTCTGCTTGGTGGAGTGTGCATTGTAAGAAAAACATTGATAACCAACCCACAACTTGGAAAGATTTGAAATCTGTAATGAGATAACAATTTTTCCCTCCTTACTATCATCGTGAATTGCTTCGCAAATTTCAATAATTTAAACAAGGCAACAACACTGTTCATGCTTACTACCAAGAGTTCAAATCTTATATGCATCATTGTGACATAGAAGAATCTGAGATGATATAATGAATATATTTTTTGGTGGTTTGAACCATGATATTCAGGCAAGATTTCAGTATATTCCTCGTTGCATTACTAGTATGTATGTTCGTGCTTGTACCTTTGTGATGAGGACATCAATACCATTGTTACGCCCATGGCCCCTGCTGCTATACATACTGGACCAATTACTAGAGCTCGCACACGCCAATTGAATTATCAGGTACTTTTGTTTCTTAGTAACGATTCTAATGTTCATGAGAATATGATGCTGCCTAAATTGGATACATTTGTTTTGCTTACAAATGAAGGGCCTAGCTTGGACAAGAAAGATGAACCTTGGAGCAAGTTCAAGCATGGAGATGATGGCATGCGCAAGGGGATCAAGAACGGAGTTACAAGTGATGATTTCAGGACTTTGAAGGCACCATAAGGAGTGCATGAAGCCTTGGACGAAATATACAAGATGCCCCTTCATAAACTTCGTCCAGAGGCTATTTTAGGTGCTGCGTCACCTTATTATTTGGCTAGGCCCATGTATTTTCGAAATACTTAAGTATAGGCTGTTTTTAGAGTCCGTATGTGTGGGGAAACATGAGTTAGGGTTGGTTTTAGACCCCTCCTCCAAGGGCCACGAAATTCCCCCCTCTTCCTCCATATATACAGCCCTTAGGGCATCGTTTAGACCTTGGGTTTTGTTTAGATTAAAAGTTCGGCATAGCTGCAACTTCGCGTACTTCATTTGTGTTCGACGACCAGACCAAGGCGTCACCTTGATAAATATAGTTTTCATCTTATATTCGCAATATCCAGATTGCAATCTCAGTTTCTTGCTTGTTTTTCGTTTGCTCGCAGGAAACAAGCCCTCGTGGTCAGGTTGATCGTGCTCTGGCGTGGTCAATAACCCCTCGGAAGTTGGTTTAGCGATTTCTAAGGCGCAACGTATCGCACGTTCTTAGTCAGATCGTCAAGGTCGACTCCCTCAGAAAACGATAGACACCATCTCATCGAAACATCGGGACACCTTCGCCTCTATCAATTTGAGAGACAGATATAGGAGGATGCATTTGGGTGACTACAACAACTACTATTCTAGTTCATGCTCACCACCGCCGGTTGGTTCCTCCACTGTTGCACCTACTAGAGCAGCCCCACCTCAGATTGTGAGTGTGACATCATCTCAAGTGTATGGTACATTGTCATTGTCCATACCTACATTAGCTACGTCTTTGCGAGAAGGTAACAGTAAAAGTATTGATGATATCACTTCGCATAAGAATGATGCATGCCCAGTTAACTTGAATGCATCATGTGTTGAGTTACCTGTTGATTTGAGCACACCACCTATTTTCGAGAATATTGTTACTGTCATGAATGCGTCATGTGATCAAACAACTGAAATACCAACAATTTTGAGTGCACCCATTGAATTAACTGTTGATGCAAAAGAACCAATGTTTAATCATTTTGATATGACCTCTAATCTTGGTGATGATTTTGTGTCCAATGACTTCTTGCATGTTTTCTTATGTAAGGATGTTGTAGCATGTAAATTTGATGCAACTAAGGTTAATTCACCAATGTTGGGATGGTTTAATGATGAACATTCTCAATCTTTTAAAATGAATAAGAGCTTTAATTATATGTGCAAACTGAGTTGCCATATTTTCATGCCTTCTACTTCTTGTGATAATTTGTTGGCTTTAGATTTTATGAACTATGAAAGTTACTCATGTATACATGTGTCATATGTGCAAAAATCAAGGGAAGTAAAAATGGATGACATATACATATACAACATGTACACCTTGTCTCTTTTGTTAGCCACATTTCAGATTAAGCAACGCCGATGACTGCTTTGTTTTCAAGAAGGGGAGGATGGTGAGGACATAACTACCTTGGATACGACCAAAAACATTGCATACATGCATATTTGTCAGGTGATTTCTAGTGCAAACTATTCAATAATCTATTTATGTTATCCAGAACAAAAATACTTCATACACTTGTGTGTTTTGTCTAATTGCAGGTGTATGGGACATTTGTACAATCCCCATATGAAGATAAGGGAAAAGGAGAAGTTTAGGTTCTGTTCAACAAGATCTCTCACGTCACTTTTGGGCCAAGAGAAGATAGAGTCCATGTCTCTCACGTTCTGAATTCAGATTCGGACTACACAGACATACCTGACTCAAAACGCCAACAACTTTTTCATACGGACTACGAATTGGGTGATTCTTTTTTGTGTTGGAAAGTAGATTTCGTGCTCTTTGCAACCTAATTGGATTCACCTTCAAATTCGTTTGGAGCGTTGAGAAATCGACGAAACAATCTGACGCTGCAGCAGAATCCGAGTCAAACAACAAGTCCAAAGGTGTTGCATCATCTCCACTTGGGCCCATGAGCCTTGTACAACATAGGGTTAGTTTTAGGATGCCTTGGGACGTCCTCCCACCTCCTTGGCTGCCACCCCTTGCTCCTATATAAGTAGATCCATCTAGTAGCTTTTTCCTTGGAATTTGTTTAGTTAAAAGTTAGCCATTGCAAGTTTGTATACTTTCTTTATGTCCAACGACCAAACCAAGACCACTTACGGATCCCCACCTTTATCAATACTTCATCTATATTCACAATATTAAGATTGCATTATCATATTCTTGCTTGTTCTTTGATTGCATGCAGGAATAGACCTTCGTGGTCAGGCTGATTGTGCTTCCAGCATCATCAGTAACCTCGGGAGATTGGTTTAGCGATTGCTAAGGCGCAATGTCGTGCACGTTTGTAGTCGGATCGTCAAAGTCGACTCCACCAAATCGATAGTTATCATCTCATCGAAAGATCGGGACACCCTCGCCTCTATCACTACAACAAAAATGTGGATTCATGCACTACAACAAAGGTTTCTGTTTTTGCAGTGCACATACCAAACAAGCAATCTAATCATCCTAAAGGCAAATCTTGGCACATTATTTTTATAATACAATATATTTTTACAAGGGGATAATTATTTTTGTTGAAAAGTTTCTGCAATTCAAGATTTGTAAAGTTTGCATGGGCATGAACAACTCAGGGAGCACCCCCACTTGAACGGTGCTCGTCTTTCTTACTTTCACTTTTCTTTCTGAAAAGTTTTAGGTTCCCCTCTATATATTTTCTAACTTTTTTAAAAGCACACAATAGAATAAAATGACTCTCTAAAACTTTCGAGCTATCTCCCTAGCAACACTTTCTTTAAAGCCATTAAGCTAGGCATAAAGTGCTCAAGAAAGCGATCCACCCGGATCCCAAGGTATATCCAAGCAATTTTTAATTAACAATGATTTATAATTTAGTACTGAGCACAAAGTAACATATATGATAGAACAACAGAGTCTAACTCTCTTCCTATGCATCGACATGTCATAAAAGAACAATTCATGCACACATAATAAAGACAGATACATAGCATAAATAGTTTCTTGCAATTTTATTGTTTTTGAAACATAAAGAGGTGAAGATGTGGTTCCTCTCTCATAATAATTTCATGTAGGAGCAGCAAGCACATGCATATTATATTCATAAAAATCATCATGTGTAGTAGTAAAACAGAACCCATAAATATAATCCCTAATAAGCACAAACTTCTCCGATATAGTGTAGTTGGGAGAATTCAAAAAGATAATAAGACTATCATGTGTCGGTGCAATAGAAACAATGATGTAGGGTGGAACCCTAGATGGTCGATCTTTCAGGAAAGGAGCGGATCCCGCGATGAACACGAAGAACACGAGGAGGAAACACAGAGGGGAACATAAGAGAAACACTCAAATCAACAAGATTAGGTCACACGTATGCTAGATCCTTGAAATACAAAGAGATACAAGATCCACGATCAGCAAAGGACGATGCAAAGGTAACCGTTTCTTCTCCATGAGGAGGTCTTGAGGGGTCTTGAATCCAAGGTGGATATTCTCGGAAGAGGTAGTGGTCCCTTGCAATGGAGTAGATCCGGATGGATGAGCGAAGCGCTGTCTCACATATGAGCTAACACAACGCTAAACCTAACTAGGAGGAGGAGGGGGTCTATATATAGTGCTAGCCCATGAAGAGGTAAGTGAGAGGGGGGACACATGGGCCCTTGGCCCAATCTCTGCGCACGGGCAGGTGCCGGATGTCCGGGCTGGGGGGCCGGATGTCCCGCGGCTCACGAAGAGCCGCATGTCCGGGCTGAACTTTTCCGGCTTCAGTTGTATTCTGTGATGAGGGGCCGGATTTCCCGGTGAAGGGTCCGGATGTCCGGGCCTTCGGGAGGAGCCGGATGTCCAGGCTATCGGGGTCGCTTCCAGAGCTCTCTGGATAGGAAGGGGCAGGATTTCTGGGGGTCGGGCCGGATGTCCGAGCTGGGGTCGGATGTCCGGCCGCTGTAGCAGCTGACTCTTCTTCCTTCTCCTTCCTTCGCTCCCGCACACACTTGGCCTTGGTCCTTGGGCTCTCCATGGTCTACTCATGTGTACCTAAGTATGCACAAGGTCCGCGCTTGAAGTATCATCCATGTATTACATGCGGAAAGGGAAGATTCAGAAAGGAGCAAGTTCAACTTAGGTCTAATGGCGTATGCTCGAGTGTACATGTGGATGATCGTAGGATGCTCCACATCATCTCCCCTCCCTTGGGAAAGATCCGACCTCGGATCGAAAACCTCATCACCATGGAAACATTTCTCGTGGACGGACTTGTAGTTGGACAAAGTGAAAGACATAGCGCAATCCAAGTACTCCAAGGTTTCTCCGGAGTGGTACACATGCAAAAAGAGCAAGCACAACCGAAACTTGGAAATACAATGGTTAGAACACACAAGGTGTCCATTATGTAACAATGAGTCCGTGCGGCAAGATTTTTCGTGGCAAAGTGCATGAAGCTTATCAAGATGATATAGAATGATTTGCAAAGCGTTCATGGGAGCAAAAGCATTCATTGCGCACATAAATGTGTTGTGAATATGATCAATGCAACCATGGTGCAAAATGATGTCATAGTGAGAGGGTTTATCAATAGCATGAATATGGTAATTGATGCTCAATATGAATAATTTATCATGTAATTGATGGTAGGTAATATGATCATGGTGTATGAATATGCCATCAAAAAGATCACAACAAATTTGCTAAGAAAGTGCACAAGCTCATATATCAAGGATGACATAGAAATACCAGATGCAACAAGGAAATCATAATGTGAGTCAATCCATGCATAAGATGCAAATTTGTTATGGGTGGTGTCGTACCATAGATCAATACCGTGGTAGAAATGGTGGTCCGGTGGTGAATCCACGAAGTCCGAGCACTCCTCAACTTGAAGGTCCATAGGGGCGATCTCCAATGTCGGTCCTCCATCCAATAGGTATATCATGTAGACAACAAGAAAGAGGCAACAATGAAATAATGACCCATCCAATATGCGTATTTGAGAATGGCTCAAAGGGAATGAGTTCACCTTTATGAGGATGTCAAAAATGTTGGTGTTGCACATCATATACGCCTTCACATAACTAATATATCTCGTGATGGAAATGCCTTGAGAATCCTTCAAAATGAAAGAACATGACAGACACTCGGAAGAACAAATCAGATTAGCGGAAATGCAAAACCTATCATTTGAGTGGTGGGATACCCAACAAATGTTTTCATCATTCTTATCATAAGAAAGGACAAGGTGTGGTATGGTATGAAAGCATATGATGGGGCTACAACCAAAGACATTAGGCTCAAGTAAACAAGCATGCATCATAAGTAATATGTCCAAGTCTGCATGATCAATAAGCATAGCAAGTTGGCACTCAATACAAGGTGATATGAGAGATGCAACTAATGGAGACAAGAGACAATGATCAATACAAATCAAGTGAGAGGCATGAACATATATGTCATCAACCAAAGAAAGAGAGTTAGAATGGAACATGGGTGATGCGACAAAGCAAGCAATCATAGTGATCAAGTCAAGCAAGCTAGTGGTGCGAAGATGCAACATACTAGAAGGAATCATGGCAAGCATGTCATGTGTGCAAATAGTGGTCATGAATAATGCACATGACATATCACAAGCATGAAAGCGAGATATGAGCAAAATATCATCATTGTATTGGCGAGAGGTTCTATGTAAATAGCAATGGAACATCACGACTCTCCCAAAACAACAAGCATCAATAGCATGTGGCACATGGTAAACATGGCAATAGCAAGAAGTATCTCTACCAAGCATGCAAATACACATAAGAGTAGTATAATGGTGAATCATATGTAAGTGCAAGCAAGGGTCACAATTGCTTGGCAAAGGCACTGAAAGAGGCATAACATGCAAAGTGAACACGATATAATGAGCATAAGGTGACAAGTGGTAAATAGCCCATAGCCATGTGAGATCCAAGTAAAAGAGATGCACGTAGTCCTTGCGCGAAGGGAATGGTGGTAAGGATAATCCACGTGATCCCAAATCATCCTTGCTCTCAAGAGCTCGTTTCGTCAACTCTTGGGATTGAGAGGTTGATGAGTATACGTGAGTAGCTACACAAAACAAAGACAAAGGGAAAATTGTGTGTGCGTGTTATATGTACACATCATCCATCATGATGCGCATGTGCATGTGTTGGTTAGCAAAAAATAGCCAATGCTCAAATAAATGAGATGCGTGATATAGAAACATGTCATCTATCATGAGAGGTCTGTTATTATGTATAGCATAATGGAGACTCAAATAGTGTAATGAATCATGAGAGATATGTAGAGCATTGTTATTCATGAAATGCATATGGTGCACGCAATTATGGGAATCATGCAAAGTATGGAATTCATCAAAATCTCCTAATATGTATGAGGAAACTATGGGGGTCTCCTTATGAGCATTAGTGGAAACATCATATGGAGAATATTGACAACATCCAAAACAAAACATATTCGGAACAATGTGGTCATGGCATGACATAGTAGATGAATTGCACAAATCATGTAAAGGAAGCATAGCAATATCATCGCATGAAAAACAAAAGCCAATGACCATCATCTCATCATCTATGACATAAGTCCAAATGGGGTTTATTTTAACTGGACATGCATAGTTACTATGTTGAGGTTGAAATGATGAAATATGGGAGATCTCACTCATAGCATATGACAAGTTTAATGGATTGTCAAACATGAAGTGACCAATAGAATTTCACATGATATCCTATGGAGCATAGCATCACAACTAGGCAAATCGACATGCTCATCATCATATTCATCATAAATATGTGGCATATCGAAGCATGTAGAAAACATAGTATGTGGTGAATCCATAAGGTGATCATCATCATGCAAGCAATCATTGGTGAGATAGTCCACTAGTGGGACAAGAGAAGCACCATCACCTATGTTACCTTTGGAGCATCGCTCATGTGTTGTAGTTGAGGTGTCGGAGATCAAGTCATGTTCATCTTCATCTTGGTGGAACCATGTGGGGGTGCATCATCGTCCACAATGGCCATCATCGTCTCCATTTGAGGTATAGACTCGTCGAGGATAGGCATGTCCTCATGTAGGGGACCTAGCACCAAAGAAGAAAACACACTTGGAGTAGAGGGTAAGTCATTAGAAAACATAGTGGCCTCACGTGTCGTGTCAACTACCTCACTCACTAAGTGTTGTGGATCACTCACTCCCTCTTGGATGCTCTCACTCGTATGGTTGGTGGAGTCACTCAAATGGCTCTCAACCTCACATAGGATGTGTGGCATGCTCTCAAGTGTGGGGCTAGTGGTGGTCACACTCATCCTCTCATAGGAAATGCACTCAATGTCACGTATGGTGGAGTCACTCATGTCACTCATGTGGTGGTGGCTCTCATCACATGGGAATTGGGGCATCTCAACATATGTGGGTATCGGAGAGATGTAGGTGCAAATGCCTCCATGCTCAACTCCTATCGCCGCCTTGGTTGAAGGGTGTTAGACTATATATTGTACCACAACTGTATTTGTACCTGTATTGTACCTCTTGGTACCCTATATAAAGTGATAGGCCACGAACTAGATGCGTTGATCCAGTTTTCCACCAAATCACAACTTAACATGATATCAGACTAGGTTTCCAAAACCCTAGCCGCCACCCCCTGTCCTTAGCCGCCGCCGCCTCCTCGGTTGCCGCGCCGCCGCCAAGATCGCCATCGCCATGAGTTCCTCTGGCGCTCCCTCGACCTCTTCCGCTGCCCTGCCCACCTCCGCATCATCACCCGCGGTGGCACCCTTCAACCCGCCCTAGCTCGCGGCGATCCTCGCCGCCAGCACCACGAGTCAGATGGCCACGTCCACCACCTCGCGCCCTCTATACATCGTCTTGTCGTAGTTCGCTCCAGGGTTCTTCCCTCCGCTGTCGTCCTACGCGTCGGCGCCGCTGGTGCCATTCAGCACGGTGCCGCCCCCGGCCCCATCGATGCCCCCGGCCTCGCCGTCCCTCGGCCCCTACTCGGTCGTGCTTGAGGCCGTGACACAACCCATCATCTCCACCGCAGCTGATGTCGTCGCCCCTGCTGGATCCCCGGTCGCCGATGGCCCGGGAAATGGTCCCTATCAGCTCACGCACCTCATCATGGTGCGCCTCATGCAGGATAATTACCTGTATTGGCGGGCGCAGATCCTACCGCTCCTTCGCAGTCGTCATCTTGAAGGCTACGTTGACGGGAGCCACCCGTGCCCACCCCACCTCGTCCCTGCAGTCACGACCACCGGTGCCCGAGTCTCGGCCGAAAACCCGTCGTACCGCGCCTGGGTCGCACAGGACCAGACTATCCTTTCCGCGCTCCAGTCCTCCCTGACGGAAGGAGTTGCTGGGCTGGTGGTGTTCGCCGCCACGTCCCTTGACGTCTGGGCGACGATGGCAGACAGCTTCTCGGCCCACTCCTTGGCTCGCGTGTCGGCTCTTCATCAACAACTCCTCGAGTGCAAGAAGCTCGACTCCTCCGCGCACGTCTACTTCAACAAGATCAAGACGATCGCCGACACCCTGTCCGCTATCGGGGAGCCGCTTCGTGATAAGGAGTTCACTGACTTCGTTCTTCGGGGCCTCGATCAGGACTACGACAACCTAGTTGAGGCGGTGCGGGGTCGTGAGATGCCCCTGTCCTCCCGGGACTTGTATGTGTGCCTCCTCTCTACCGAGCAACGCATTGACGCCCGCTATGCCGAGATGCAGCTGAATGACCCTCAGGCCCACACCGCCTACCATGGTGCTGGTGGCCATCGTCCACCTCGTCCTACAACTGGCCCGCCCATGGGAGGTGGCGGCCACCAGCCCCCTCCATCACCGCCGTCCCGTGGCCCTCCAGTGACCACCGATCGCTGCGGCCGCCCCAACGTCGACTGCCAGCTGTGTGGCATCCACGGGCACTATGCCTCTTGCTGCCACCATCGCTTCAAGAGGGATTTCCTTGGCATCGGCAACGACGGGCGCGGCAACGAGAAGCAAGCTGCCATCGCGGAACAGAGTTCTGCCGGCCATCCTGGCGGTACCTACCCCGGGCAGGCGGGTACACGCCGTCATATCTGTTCGATCCCGCCTGGTACATCGACACGGGTGTCACGGAGCACATGAGTAATGAGGTTGCTCGACTCCAGGCGCTAGAGCCCTACCGTAGCCGTGACAAGGTCCGCACCGCTGATGGTTCAGGTATGCCCATTAATCATGTTGGTCAGGCCTCCTTTCTGTCTAGTTCCTCTCGTCGCCTTCGCCTTTGTAATGTCCTTCACGTCCCACTTGTCACTCGTCCATTACTATATGTTCGTAAGTTTACTTATGATAATGATGTGTTTTGTGTGAATTTCACCCGTTTCATCTCTTCGTTAAGGATCGAGCCACACGGGAGGTTCTTCTTAGATGTCGCATCCATCAGGGCCTGTATGCATTGGAGGCGCCATCCCTTCCGGAGGTCTTCAGCGTTGTTCGCATGTTGGTGTCCCATTGGCATGCCCGGCTTGGGTATCCTGCGTCTCCATAGTTAGCCATGTCTTGCATCGACATGAGCTCCCTACGTCTTCTAGTAATAAAGCTTTAGCAGTTTGTGATGCTTGTCAACAGGGAAAGAGTCATTAGTTACCGTTTGTGTCTTCATCTCGAGTTGTTACTACTCCATTAGAGCTTGTGTTTTCGGATGTATGGGGCCCTTCCCAAACCTTTGTCAGTGGTCATAAATATTATGTCAGCTTCATTGATGCCTACAGTCACTTTACGTGGCTTTATCTCCTAAAAAGCAAAGCTGATGTGTTTCATGTGTTTTTACAATTTCAATTGCATGTTGAGAGACTCCTCAAGCATAAGATCATTCATGTTCAGTCAGATTGGGCGGGGGGGCAAATACCGCAACCTCAATTCTTTCTTTAATAAGCTTGGGATATCTCATCGTGTTTCATGCCCACATACACATCAGCAGAATGGTGCAGTTGAGCGCAAGCACCGCCACATAGTTGAAGTTGGTCTTACACTTCTTGCTCATGCCTCCGTGCCCTTTCGGTTTTGGAGTGATGCTTTTACCACTGTTTGTTTCTTGATCAATCGAACTCCTACTCGAGTATTAAAAATGAAGACACCGCTTGAACTGCTGTTTAATGAACTCCCTGACTATACTTTCCTCAAGGTTTTTGGCTGTGCTTGTTGGCCGCACCTTCGGCCCTATAACAGTCACAAGCTTGAGTTTCGCTCCAAAAAGTGCGTCTTCCTTGGGTATAGTGCTCTTCACAAAGGCTACAAATGTCTCCATGTTCCCACAAATAGATTCTATATTTCTCATGATGTCGTGTTCGATGAAAATCTGTTTCCTTTTTCGAATCTGCCATCTTCCCCATCATTGTCATCAAACACTCATAGCTCCTTTATTTCACCTGATCAACTTGAGGATGTTGCATATTCGCCTGTGTTATTGCCTAACCATGGTGCAGGTACCAGACGTGGCGCACGCCTCGAGCTCCTTGACGAGCCGGAGTCGCTCGCACCTGCTTCTGATGACGGCACCGTCGATCGCTGCATGGGACATGCAGCGGGTGAGCGCCCCGAGGCTGCCTCCTCGGCTCCGCCTGGCCCAGCCGCTCCGTCGCCCGCACGGGCGGCTAGCAGTGGGCCTCCTCTGCTTCCTGCCTCGCTTGCGCGGTCTTCACCGCCTGCGTCGCCCCCGCCTGCCTCACCTGGGCCGGCCTCGCCTAAGCCCGCCTCGCCCGTGTCAGCTTCCTCGTCTGGGCCGGACTCACCCGTACCTGCCTCGCATGCGGCCTCGCAGCTTGGGAGCCGGTCTCCTTCACCGTCGCCTGCCTCTCCTGACGAGGTAGAGGCTGATCCGCCTCCAGCTCATGTGGTTCTTCGGCCAGCTCCTCTGGTTCTTCGGCCGCATACACGTAGCCGGAGCGGTATTCACCGGCCCAAGAAACACAATGATGGCACTGTTGCATGGATTGCTGCCTGCTTGGCTCAAGCGCAGTCAGATTCTACTGCGGAACCTCGACACTATCAAGCAGCGATGAGTATTCCTCACTGGCGTGCTGCTATGGACCTCAAGATTCAGGCTCTTCGTCAGAATGGCACCTGGCAGGTGGTCTCTCCTCGTCCAGGTATCAATGTCATTGATTCCAAATGGGTCTTCAAGGTCAAACGACATGCAGATGGTTCTATTGAGCGGTACAAGGCTCGGTGGGTTGCTAAGGGCTTCAAGCAATGGTATGGTCTTGACTACGAGGATACCTTCAGTCCCATTGTTAAGCCAACCACTATTTGACTGCTCCTGTCACTCGCTGTCACACGAGGTTGGTCTCTTCGTCAATTGGATGTTCAGAATGCGTTTCTTCATGGTGTTCTTCAGGAGGAGGTCTACATGCGTTAGCCCCCTGGGTATGTTGACCCTGATCGTCCTCAGCATCTCTATCGTTTGGTGAAAGCGCTCTATGGTCTCAAACAGGCTCCTTGTGCTTGGCATGCTTGGCTGTGTTCTGCGCTTCGTGCTCATGGGTTTGTGCCCTCCACTGCTGATACTTCACTATTTATTCATCTACATTCTGGCCTATGTTGATGATATCATCCTTGTCAGCTACTCTGTTGCAGCGACTGATCGTTTGGTTCTGGCTCTCAGTTCTGATTTTGCTGTCAAGGATCTGGGAAAACTTCATTACTTTCTTGGTCTGGATGTCACGTATCCACATGATGGTCTTGCTCTTTCTCAGCAGAAGTACTCTCAGGATCTCCTGTGGCGTGCTGGCATGTTGGAGTGCAAAGCTGCTACTACTCCAATGTCCTCCACTGTGACTATTTCTGCTACTGATGGGAATCTCCTCTCTGCTGATGGTGCTACCAAGTACCGAAGCCTTGTTGGGGCTCTTCAGTACCTCACCATCGCACGGCCTGATATTTCATATGCAGTTAACCGTGTCTACCAATATCTTCATGCTCTTCGAGAGCCTCACTTGACTGCCGTCAAACATGTTCTGCGTTACGTTCGCTCCACTGCCTCTTATGGACTTCATCTCCGGCTGACGCCTTCTAGTGTGCTCTCGGCCTTTGGTGATGCGGACTGGGCTGGTAGCCCAGATGACAGGCGATCCACAGGGGGATATCCAATATTCTTTGGTCCTAATCTGATTGCCTGGAGTGCTCGGAAACAGGCTACAGTTTCTCGGAGTAGCACTGAAGCTGAGTACAAGGCAGTTGCTGATGCCACTGCTGAGCTCATTTGGGTCTAGTCCCTTCTTCGAGAATTGAAGATCTCTCACAGTCAGCCTGCTGTCCTTTGGTGTGACAACATCGGTGCCACATACCTCTCATCGAATCCGGTATTTCACGCCCGAACGAAACACATCGAAGTTGATTATCGTTTTGTGAGAGAACGTGTTGCATAGAAGTTCCTGCAGATCAAGTTCATCTCCTCCAAGGATCAACTTGCTGATATCTTCACCAAACCGTTGTCTCTTTCTTGGTTCATAGGCTGTAGATGCAATCTTAACTTACTGAGTACCTCAGGCCACAGTTAAGATTGAGGGAGGGTGTTAGACTGTATATTGTACCACAACTGTATTTGTACCTGTATTGTACCTCTTGGTACCCTATATAAAGTGATAGGCCACGCACCAGATGCATTGTGCCAGTTTTCCACCAAATCACAACTTAACAAGATAGTCCCATGCTCAACCTCCTCATCCATAGCGCCTCCAAAGATGAATGCCATAAGATGTGGCAAAACATCATTCTCCTCCGAGACCAAAGATAATGTCTCATGTGCGGTCTCGTAGCTTCACTCATAGTATGAGTCCAATATGGGCGCCGTCTTGATGTTGTTGAAGAGGTTCATGCTCGTCGCCATAGTCAAAGGGGATGGCCCTTTTTGTTGGAGGTCCATATGATGTGGCACCTCGTAGCTCGTCTCCATGAACAAAGGGAATTTCCCATGCTCGGCCATCTTTCTTGAGGTGCTTTCGAAGATGGAAGTGTCGTCCTCGCTCGTAGGTGGTCTCCTTACACTTGATGAAGTCAATGTAAGCGTACTCTTGGGAAGTAGGCGAAGATGCCATACGTCTAAAGGCGAAGAGGCCTTGATAGCACTTGGCGAAGATGCCGAAGTGGTGGTGGTTGTAGCCGTAGCATCCTCTTGGTGGTGCTTGTCTCGCGGTCTTCTCTTATGCTCATGAAGTTTGGCCGTAGCTTGATGTAGAGCTTGTTGGGACTTGTAGGTAGGCGCATCTCGAGCATCTTCATGTTGATGGTGTCATTGTTATACTTGAGCTCGATGGCATTCGTCGTCGTGCACATGTTGCTTGGAGGTGACTTGCTCTTCATGACGATGTGGATCACGAACGTGATGATGGTCGCCATGTAGATGTGGACGTGGACGACTTGTGCTTGCATCACATGGGTGCTCCGAAGATGATCGACTTGCTCGCTGTCGCCTTGAGGATGATGAAGGGGAAGAACGGTTTATCAACAAGGTCTGAATCTCCTCCATCCTTGCATCTTCCTCCTCCTTTTGTGTAGAAAGCTTGTTGTCGAGGTAGTCTCTTGTACGTAGCTCGGAGTGTCGCATGTTGATGGCGAGGTTGTCAATGCGCTCTCAGAATCTTTTTTGTGCGCCTTGCATTTTTCGTTGTAAATCGAAGATTGACGATTTGGTGATGTAGTTGTTCACGCCGTCATTGTTGTCGAAGACCGGAGATGAAGTGCCTTGCCTATCCATCACAACGCTCGAGAAAATATGAGTGGGAGAAAGAGAAGAACTATACCAAATGTACCTTGACCGATGTTGAAGATGGATCAATGATCACTCAATGATGTAACAAGGAAATAGCACAATTGGTACCGATCTCGTTGATTTCTCACACCTACACAATAAGGCTTATGGTGGAGCTCGGTGAGGATAGTGGCACAAAAATTTGATGGAAAATGTTAGCAAGAGTCAATAATGTTGAAAGAGATTCACAAATTCGCAAGTGAAACAAGTAGACCAATAGCAATGGGTGGCTCATAGAAACGCACACACGGATAGATAAATGTGGTCGTGCAACTAAGGAATGAGCTCAAAATGTGGAATCCACGGAAAATGCTCTTGTTGAACAACTCTAGAGAGACGCTAGCATGATTGCTCAATAGGCGGATACGACACTTGTGCACAACCTATAGGAGACAAAAATGCAATGACTTCTATCCCAATTATGCTATGTATATATGGTTCCCGGTGTTTCTCTCAAGATGATCCAAGATGATCAGATATGACAATTTTATGTGCGATGTGGTATGATGCTATGCCTATTGCTTACAAGCTCTTTGCTCTCTTTTTCTTTTCTTAAAAGATTATTCTTTTTTTGATATGGCCACAATGCGAAATGCACAAACCAAGATAGCAATTGTGTATATACGGGGAAAATCTTATGACACAAGGGATGATATGATATCGATATGATATGGTATATATGCAATGGATGTCGTAGATCACTAATGTGCAGAAGTAACGTTCCCGTCAATACTCAAATTGCTAGTCTCGATAGGCAAGTGATGCAAAATAGGCTAGGGGTTATCAATGCAATGCAAGGAGAATATACAATGGATGTCGTCGAGGTTACCATCCTTATGTACGATGATGACCTCGTGGCGATGATGAGTGGCGGTGTTCTAGATGTGGAACGGTTTGTAATTAGCCGAAGCACCTTAGGAAACGAAAAAAAACCGCAAACTCAAAATCTCAAAGGCAAATGTCAAATGGTGGTAGCGGGAATGCGGTGGTGGATGCGGAAGCTCAATGGGATTGAGGAAATGCAATGATGGGTTTTGAGACGCAATGCAGAAGTGGAGGGTAAGGTGGTTGACTATACACGGTGTCGGAGTTGGAAGCACGGTCCCCAAGTAGCTGAAACACCTTAGGAGACACAACTCACAACACAAACAAAATTGGGTTAAGTTGGGGTGGCGGAAGTGTATGGTGGGCAAGCCTATGTGGAAGTTATGGTGGAGGTTGAAGAATAAGCAACCGTCCCTAAGTAGCTTAAACATCTTAGGATAATCAAATCACAACGCAAACAAACACTAATGCTAAGGGGAAAAAATGGGTTAGGTTGCGGAAGTCGGTGGTGGTTATGCGGATGATATGGTGAAAGCCCTAGGCAAAGATGCCAAAGTTCAGAAAATTTGATGGAGTTAAATGATGTTGGTGGTATTTTTATGGGATGGGGGATGTCAATAGCTTCAAAACGAGCTAAAGAACGTCAAAATCGGACTCCGGATGAAGTAGTTATGGTCAAAACGGTGAAACACTGAAGGCTGAAATCCCAAGGGCTGGACATTTGGGGGTTTGGCTGGAAATCCGGGACCTGATCTCGAGAACCGTGCGCGAATTGCGCTCCAGGAGCCGGATGTCCGGTCCTATGGGCCGGATGTCCAGGGCTACGGGGCGGATGTCCGGGCTCCAATCCGAGGATGAACTCGAGGAACTCGATTTTGGAGGCAGAAATTGATGATTTTGGGGGCAAATTTTGATGGATTCCGTGGATGGAAAGTGGGGAAACTTGGGGGAAAGATAGATCTACTCAAGACACAACAAACCATGGATCAAAATCAACAAAACATCATCAAACCAAGAAATCACAAAAAAAATGGGCGCTATTTTTTGGTGGGGATTTTCGAATTTAGGACGAAATTAACAAAATTAGGTTAGAAAACAAGGGGGTAGGGGCTCCAAATTTGTGATCAACGTGGCTCATGTTACCAAGATGATGTAGGGTGGAACCCTAGCTGGCCGATCTTTCACGAAAGGAGTGGATCCCGTGATGAACACGAAGAACACGAGGAGGAAACACTGAGGGGAACACAAGAGAAACACTAAAACCAATGAGATTAGGTCACACATATGCTAGATCCTTTAAACACAAAGAGATACAAGATCCACGATCAACAAAGGATGATACAAAGGTAACCGGTTCTTCTCCGTGAGGAGGTCTTGAGGGGTCTTCCCATGAAGGGGTCTTGAATCCAAGGTGGATATTCTCCGAAGAGGTAACGATCCCTTGCAATGGAGTAGATCCGAATGGATGAGCGAAGCTCTATCTCACATATGAGCTAGCACAATGCTAGGAGGAGGAGGGGGTCTATATATAGTGCTAGCCCACGAAGGGGTAAGTGAGAGGGGGGATACATGGGCCCTTGGCCCGATCTCTGTGCACAGGCAGGTGCCGGATGTCCGAGCTAGGGGCCAGATGTCCGGCGGCTCACGAAGAGCCGGATGTCCGGGCCTCTGGCCGAATGTCTAGGCTGAACTTGGCTGGCTTCGGTTGCATTCTGTGATGAGGGGCTGGATTTCTGGGTGAAGGGGCCGGATGTCCGGGCCTTCGGGAGGAACCGGATGTCCGGGGCATGGGGCCGGATGTCCGGGCTGTCGGGGTCGCTTCCAGAGCTCTCTGGATAGGAAGGGGCCGGATTTTCGGGGGTCGGGCCGGATGTCTGGCCACTGTAGCAGCTGGCTCTTCTTCCTTCTCCTTCCTTCGCTCCTGCACACACTAGGCCTTGGTCCTTGGGCTATCCATGGTCTACTCGTGTGTACCTGAGTATGCACAAGGTTCGCGCTTGAAGTAGCATCCATGTCTTACATGTGGAAAGGGAAGATTCGGAAAGGTGCGAGTTCACCTTAGGTCCAATGGCGTATTCTTGAGTGTACGTGGGGATGATCGTAGGATGCTCCGCATCAAACAATTTCATTCTTAACATGAGGAACTATAGCAAGTTCATCTCCATAAGGATAATTCAGATTGGCGTCTTGGCCACAAGCATAGCAAGCATCAATTTTATCAAAAAGGGATATTTCAAACGAATCCAAGGGATCATAGCAATCATCATAGCATTCGTCCTTCGGTAAGCCCAAAGGGAAAATAAACAATGTACGAGTTGAAGAGTTACCCTTATTGGAAGGTGGGAACGGGTAGCTAATCTGTCCTTCCTCCTTTTGTTCTTCGCTCTCCTCGTGATCTTTTTCATCTAATGAACTCAAAGTGTCATCAATTTCTTCTTCCATATTTTCATACAAAATATTTGTCTCTTCTTAGAGAACGGAGACTTCCTTAATAAAATCATTAATATTGGCTATATATTCATAATACTCATAGCAATATTTAAGTATAGCATACTTTTCAAGTCTGTAAACAACATCATCATATTTTTCACAATTATCAAACAAAGATTCAATTTCATAAGCACCCTTAAAAGCAATAAATTCTTCTATTCATTCCACATCATAGTAATCATATATACCAGTAGCATAAGAAGCCAAGGTTCATTATCATTGAATTTACATGAGCAGGGAAGGTGTGGAGCCTTCATCCTAGAGCAACAAGTATAATCCTATCTCAAGCATAGATCACAAGCATACCAATGCAACATTTCAATTTGATCCGATAACAGTTTCCCTTTTTGAGTCAAGCGATAATCCCTAAAGTATTCACGTTGATCCAATGTGTCTCCCATTATCAAGTTGAATGGGGTTTTCTTAGGATTATCAAAGTAGTGTTTAATATTTTTCACATAACGTGCATCGAGGATTTTAGGAGATTCCCCATCTCCATGAGTAGCAAGTACACCTAATGTTTTTGGTATTTTGTGTTCCATATCCATAACTAAATATATAAAACAACTTAGAACAGAAAATAAAATCTACTTAGTGATAAAGGAAACAAGCACACATGAGAATATTCACCCCATGCTATTGCTCACGGAAACGGCGCCGGAAAAAGGTCTTGATAACCCACAAGTATAGGGGATCAATTGTAGTTTTTTCGATAAATAAGAGTGTCGAACCCAACGAGGGGCTAAAGGTAGGATTTATATTCCCTTCAAGTTTTATCGACCACCGATACAACTCTACGCATACTTAACGTCCACTTTACCTAAAACAAGTATGCATCTATTTTGTACGTCTAGGGATTTTTTTAAAATAAAACTAGATGTAGTTAGCAAGAATAAAACCACGAGTAATTTGCAAGATAATAAAATTTAGTTGACTAGTAAAAGGCTTGTTGTCACAAGAAAATTATTTGTCCCTAGGCAATCGATAACTAGACTGGTAATCATTATTGCAATTTTATATGAGGGAGAGGCATGAGCTAACATACTTTCTCTACTTGGACCATATGCACTTATGATTGGAACTCTAGCAAGCATTCGGAACTACTAAAGATAATTAAGGTAAAAAACAACCACAACATTAAGTATCAAGTCCTCTTTACTCCTATACGCAACAACCCCCTTACTCGGGTGTAAGCCTCTGTCACTCTAACCGCCCACAATAAGAGAATCATGAACATATTGCAACACCCTACAACGGGGATCCCACACGCTTGCATGACACGAAGGGCACCATATGAGAGCACCAAAATAAAAATAAAACCCAGACCAATCATGATCATCAATCAACCCATAGGACAAAACAGATCTACTCAAACATCATAGGATAGCCATATATCATTGGATATTAATAGATAGCATTGAGCACCATGTTTAAGTAGAGATTACAGTGGGGAGAAGAGGTGTTAGACCACTGCACAGAGGGGGAGAATGTTGGTGTTGACGGTAGCGAGGTTGTTGATGTAGATCGCCGCGGCACTCCGGGGCCACCGCAAGAGAGGGGGAGAGAGCCCCCTCCTTCTTATTCTTCCTTGACCCCCCTCTAGATGGGAGGAGAGTTTCCCCTCTGGTCCATGGACTCCATGGCGGCGGTGGGAGCCCCTCCAAGGATGGATCTATCTCTTTGTTTCGTGACCCTGTTTTCTGGCCCTTCACCGTTTCTTAAATTCCCGGAGATCGTCCGATTGGGCTGAAGTTTTGAGAGAATATTCCCAAGGATATTGTCTTTCTTGCGGCGAAAGAAGGGCACCAACCGACCTACGAGGTGGTAACAAGCTTGCCAGGCGCACCTAGGGTAGGGGCGCACCCCTTTAGCTTGTGGGCCCCTCGGGCATCGTCTCACGTTGATTCCGATTCCCAAAAATCACATATATTCCAAAATAATTCTTTATAAAAATTTATCGTGTTTGAAATTTATTTTATATGGATTTTCTACAAAACAAGAAACATGCAACAAACAGGAACTGACACTGGTCACTGGATCAATATGTTAGTCCCAAAAAATGATATAAAATGTTGCCTAAAGTATGTAAAAGTTGTAGAATATTGGCATGCAACAATAAAAAATTATAGATACGACTAAGACGTATCATGACCCAGGGAGGGCCCTAGGGTTGGCCACGGCGGCGGCGGTGTCGGAGCTAGCTCCGGCGACCAAATCCATGGTTGAGCGGCTGATCCCAACAAACACACCGCATAAAGAGTTACATCAAATAGATCTCTAAGAGACCATTGTAGTGAGAATCAAAAAAGAGATAGGAAGCCATCTAACTACTAACTACAGACCTGTAGGTCTACAATGAGGCACCAATGAGGATGATGAACCCCTCAGTGGTGGTGTCTAGATTGGATCTATGGTTTCTGGAACTTGCGGCGGCTGGGATTGATTTTTGTCGACTCTCCTAGGGTTTCTGGAATATTGGGGTATTTATAGAGCAAAGTGGTGGTGCGGAAGGCCGCTGAGGTGGGCACAACCCACCAGGGCGCTTGGGCCCCAAGCGTGCCCCGGTGGGTTGTGCCCCCCTCGGGGCACCCCTCTGGTACTTCTTTGGCTCATCCTGTGTCTTCTGGCCCAGAAACATTCTCCAAAAAGCTTCGATGCGTTTGGACTTCGTTTGGTATTGATTTTCTGTGAAGTAAAAAAGAAGCAAAAAATAGCAACTGGCACTGGGCACTATGTCAATAGGTTAGTCCCAAAAATGATATAAAGTTGCTATAAAATGATTGTAAAACATCCAAGAATGATAATATAACAACATTGAACAATCAAAAATTATAGATACGTTGGAGACATATCAACATCCCCAAGCTTAATTCCTACTCGTCCTTGAGTAGGTAAATGATAAAAATAGAATTTTTGATGTGGAATGCTGCCTAACATGTTCACCACATATTATTTTCTTTATAGCATGGACATTTGGACTTCTATATGATTCAAAGCAATAGTCTAGTTTTGACATGAAGATTTCAATACTCAAGCATATAAACAAGCAACCATGTCTTTCAAAATATCAACGCTAAAGCAAGTCATCCCTAGCCCATTATGCTCAATCATTGATCAATTCATGAAACACACTGGCATATTAGCTACACCATTTCTCAAGTATGATCATGGTGCCCCTTAGTTGGTGCTTTATAAGAGAAGATGAAGAGTCAAAATAAAAATTGCATAAAGTAAATAGAAAGGCCCTCCGTAGAGGGAAGTAGGGATTTATAGAGGTGCCAGAGTTCAAAGCGAAAAAGATAGAGATATAAACATTTTGGGTGGCATGATTTTCCTGTCAACGAATATGATCGAGTAGTTCCCAATACTTTCCATGCTAGATATATCATAGGCGGTTCCCAAACAGAAAATAAAGTTTATTCCTTTTTCCAGCATACTTTCACATTCCACGGCTAACCGAATTCACGGGTGTCGTCGATACCAACAATTTCCAAGAAATTTATTATTTGACAACATAAAGTAAATTCATTTTCATTTCGGGATTGGGCATCACTAATACCATTGCCCTACTCTTGTGCAATGACAAGTGAATAAACACTCATCTTGAGAATAACTCATCTAGTATGGAAACATATCAGCCACCCCTACTGTTTCATGAGCTGTACGAGCACACAAAAGAGAAGTTTATTTTGAAAATTAGAGATGGCACATAAAAATTTGCTTGGAACGGCAAAAGTAGGCTAGCAAGAACGGCAAAAGAAGGTAGGTATAGTGGAGTCATGTGCAAAACTGGTTTAAGGATTTTGGATGCACAAGTAGTGATCATACTTAGTGCAAATGAAGGCTAGCAAAATATTGAGAAGCATCCAACCAAGAAATGAAAAATCACATAAGCGAGCATTAAGCATAACTAACATCGAATAATGCACCACAAGTAGGATGTAATTTCATTGCATAACAATTGACTTTCGTTCTTGCAAAGGGAATCACAAACCTTAACACAAATATTCTTACAAAAGCATAATTACTCATCAACATGACTCACATATTATATCATCATATCGCAAAACTATTACAACGAATCAAGTTTATTTTGTCCAATAATCTTCATGAAAGTTTTTATTATATCCCTCTTGAATATCTGCCACTTTGGGACTAAATTTATATGTTGCTTTTAATAGCTCAAACTGTTGACACCAGATTTTGGCAAGGCCAAAACATAATTAAGAGGCCTCAAATGGAGAAGTGTCCAAAGTGAGAAAGTTCTGTATCGTCAAAAGGAGCAACTTTGATATTTGGGTCGTAGCCATCCGATCTCATCTTTAAGGGCGAAGTTGTGTTGAAGTACTGAGATTTTGTATCTAGAACATGATGAGGACATCTCTTCTACTATTACACGCGCCGTAACTCCTACATCAATTATTCCACTTGGTCCTATTACTAGAGCGCGGGCGAGACAAATTAACGGCCAGGTACTATCGCTCCTTCATACATATGATTTAACTAATCAAAATATAATATTACACTCATGTTTGAATTTTTTTGTACATAGGAATAAAGGAAAGATTAAAGAAGAAGACAATATGGGTTCGGATCAAATGGAGATACGCTCTTGCATGCATGTCACACGTCCTATCCACCAGCATGTCACACACGCATGTATGAAGTGCACCAGGACAAGAGACTTGGATTAATGGGCCAACATTACCACGTGGGTGGGCCCTAGAGCTTTAGGCCACGCCGCCAGGTGCCTGCCGCAAAGTCCACGAAGACCAGCCAGATAGGCCTCGAGCAGTCCAATTTGTGGACAACAAATACCGCCTTCGACCGGAAGCAACAGTTAATAAATGGCTAGTATAGTTTTGGGTTTTGACTCGGGTTTTATTGTATTGTTTAGCCATCGCTACAATTTTTCATCTACGAGACGTGTAGGACTACCGCCTTGTCAGATCCACAGTGGAACCCCAACTTTTCATCTAGTTCGTGTGCTCAATTTTTCATCTGCAATTTTAGATTGCAATTCATCATTGTTCTTGCTGGTTCTTCGGTTGCTTGTAGGAACACGAACCTCGTTGTTCAGGTTGATTGTGCCTACGGCAAGGTCAATAACCATCGGAGATTGGTTTTGTGATTGCTGAGGCGTATCGTCGGGTGCGGTATAGCCGGATCGTCAAGGTCAAAATCCACCAAATCGATATTTATCCCCACTCTCATCGAAAGATCGGACCGCCGTCATATCAAGTGGTATCAGTTTTTGGTAACATCGGTGAGAGATTTACAATTTTAGTAGATTAGTTCTTTTGTCCTATAAACCCGCGAAAAAGCCAAAAAAATAGATTAGTTCATCCATTACGCCTACCTTTTTTTAGCCTTTAGCAATTTTTGCATCTAGTACCTGTGTAGTTGAATTTTTGGTTGCATTCATCCTAGAATTAGTGCTGGTTTAGATTAGTTTTGGGAGAAAATCATCTACTAGATTGAACCTTGTTTTTGACCACCATATTTTCCGTCGCACGTTCATTCGTAATCTGAAAAAAGCAAGTTGGATTGTTTTAAGCGCATACAGGTGTTGCTCCACGAGTGTATTCCAGACTAGTCAACCTCCACGTGCGTATGTGCAGCCTCATCTCGCACGTCCTCCCAGACATCAGCCACCCAGTGTCAGCCCCTCCGCGCCACTATTCCCACGCACCACGCCAGACATCCAACTTTCTTTGTCTGCCTCCACGCGCCACCCAAAAAATATCCGTCGGCTGCCTATGTATTAGAACTAGTCCACGTTAATCTCCACACTCAAGTGCTTGTAGCTAGCTCTCGTTGCACCTTGTCCAGTAGCCTTGCATCTTTTTTATCTCTTGTGACTTAAATTGTGTCTGTGATTTTTGCTAGCAATTGGCCTATAAAAAAGTGAAGCAAAAAAGGTAAAAAAGAAAAAAAGAGACAAAAAAAAGAAAAAAAAGTTGCAACATTCAGGCCGGCTAGCACTCTTGGTGCAATCTCTTTTGACTTTCAGAATTGTTCCTCTGCTATACACGTGATACCTGCTAGACTTTTTCTTTTTGTTGCTCTTTGTCGCCATACGCTACGTTTATACCTCACTTATATCTAGCTATTTCGAGCTATTATATTTTATCGGTTTCCACTCCCTTGATTCAGTATCTAGGCTTAGATTATTTTATCTCTTACTACTCGACTGCCAACACTAGTTAGGAGTTTGAGCAATTATTCAGCTTGCATTACTTTTTGCTTAATTGTGCCACATATTGTGAGTTGAGGAAACCTTCACCAAGCTCCACTTACTATATTGCACCTTCTTCGGTCACTTGGTAATCGCTATATCAATCTTTTGAACACTTTTGACATCGCCAACGGCCGACACCCACTGCAGCACGATAAGAACTGGTAAGAACTGGTAAGAGCTTGGTAATTGCTCGAGAGTTGAGAGAAATTTTCCACCGCCTCACTGTAGTTACTGTAGGAGCCATATACTTGTGATTTTGTTCTTGTTTCGTCCTAACCATGGCAGGTGACGAAGACAACATGAAAGCCACGGTGGCATGCCTTGAGGAGGATGTGAATGCATACACCGAGCGGTTCACAGCGTTCGAGGGCACACTTGATAAGCGTCTCAAGTCGATCGAGGATAGCAATGAGATGTTCACTCAAACACTTGCATCTATTATGAAACATCTCGATGCCAAGGATGCCCGTCTAGGTGCCGCCTCCACTACTGCTCCACGTCTTCCAGCCACCAACACAGGTCTACAACACGCATGTCGGGTGCTCCCAGGGGATCCGAGGCACCCTCTTTCATACACCAGTGCCGTCGACCAGCCCCGTCCTCGCAACGCCAACTCGATAGTCGGCCCGCATGAAGGCATCCAAGATGACAACTATGATGGTGATTCTGAGGATCCTGATGCAGTTAATGATAACAATGATCGTGATCATCACCGACTATGCAATAATCAACAAGGTATGGGACGACACCAACATCCTCAGGTACGTGGCCATGACGACTCTTTGGGTAAAATTAAATTTGTCATGCCTTTTTTTGATGGGAAATATGATCCGGATGTTTATCTTGACTGGGAATTACTAGTTGATCAAAATTTTGCTTGCCATGATTTTCCTGGTGATAAAAGAGTTAGGGCTGCAACTAGTGAGTTTAGTGATTTTGCTTCTGTTTGGTGGAGAGAACATTGTCGTAAACATCCTAATAATATTCCTGCCAATTGGGAAGCTTTGAAATTAGTAATGCGTCACCGTTTTGTTCCTGAATATTATGAACGTGACTTGCTAAATAAACTACAAAGCTTGAACCAAGGATCTAAATTCGTGGAAGACTATTATCAAGAATGGCAAATGGGCATGTTACGTTGTGGTTTAGTTGAGACCGAGGAAGCCTCTACGGCTAGGTTCTTGGGTGGATTGAATAGAGAAATTTATGACATACTTGCTTATAAGGATTATCATTCAATGACCCGTTTATTCCATCTTGTTATACATGCTGAACATGAAGTGCAGGGTCATTCGAGAATGCGTCCTAATTTTTCTGCAGGTCGTACTTCCACATGGGCGCCGCGCACACCTACTGCCCCGTCCACTCGCACCTCTACAACATCACCTGCAACCTCTCGACTAGGGCCTTCTTCATCAACTTCAGCATCACTCACTTCGGCTCCACTGAAAAGTACTACACAAATTTTAACAAAAGGTTCGTCGTCATCGTCCACTTCCTCCAAAAGAACAAAGGATATCCAGTGCCACACTTGTAAGGGATTTGGCCATGTCATGAAGGAGTGTCCTAATAAGCGTGTATTGATCATTCATGAAGACAGCCAGTACGACTCCGCTAGTGATTTTGATGAAGACACATATGCCTTGCTTGCTGCACATGAAGACGATGACACTAGGCCAGAGCAAGAGGAAGAACATGTGACCGCCGCCGACGCCGATAAGTACATGAGTCTTATATCACATCGTGTACTTAGTGCTCAGATTGTCAAAGTAAAGAAGAATCAACGTCACAACCTCTTCCACATCAAAGGAGTCATTAAGGAGCGTTTCGTTCGCATAATCATTGATGGAGGGAGTTGTAACAATTTAGCAAGCATTGACATGGTGGAGAAGCTCTCCCTACCTTCCCGACAACATCCACAACCTTACTACATTCAATGGTTTAATGATGGTGGAAAGGTAAAGGTAACACGCATGGTGAGAGTTCCTTTTTCTTTAGGTTCATACCATGACACTATTGATTGCGATATTGTACCTATGCAAGCTTGTTCTATGTTACTAGTAAGGCCATGGCAATATGATAAACAATGTTTACATGATGGTAGAACTAATCAGTACACTCTCACACATAAAGGAAAGACAATCATTCTACACCCTATGTCTCCTGAGCAAATTTTAAAAGATGGTCTTGCTAGGGCTAGTAGAAACACAAATATTGAGCGTACTAAATCTGAAAATCTGAAAATTGTTGATGAGTTAGAACAATTTAATAATATGCACAAATATGATCCTAGCACATCGAAAGAAATTAAATTGAAAGGTGCTTCTTTCTTAGCTACACGTGCTGATATTTTTAACTTAGATGCTGATACTGATGAATGTTATGCTCTTATTTGCAAAGAAGTTTTGTTTTCATTTGAGGATATGCCTTCCTCTTTGCCTCCTATTGCCGCTAACCTTTTGCAGGAGTATCATGATGTTTTCCCAAAGGAAGTACCACCGGGGCTGCCACCTATGAGAGGAATTTAACATCAAATTGACTTGATACCTGGCGCCTCATTACCCAACCGTGCACCGTACCGGACTAATCCGGAGGAGACTAAGGAGATTTACCCACAAGTTCAAGAACTACTTGAAAAAGGTTACATTCGTGAATCCCTTAGTCCATGTGTTGTACCAATTTTACTTGTTCCTAAAAAAGATGGTACTTCACGTATGTGTGTTGATTGTAGAGCCATCAATAATATTACGATTCGATATCGTCATCCTATTCCTAGATTAGATGACATGCTTTATGAACTCAGTGGCTCAGTTGTGTTTTCTAAAGTGGATTTGCGTAGTGGCTACCATCAAATTCGTATGAAACTTGGTGATGAATGGAAAGCTACTTTCAAAACTAAATTTGGTTTATATGAATGGTTAGTTATGCCTTTTGGATTGACTAATGCACCTAGTACTTTCATGAGACTAATGAATGAAGTTTTGCGAGCTTCCATTGGACGATTTGTGGTAGTATACTTCGATGATATTCTGATTTATAGTAAGTCACTAGAGGAACAGTTAGTCCATTTGCGTGCTGTTTTTTCTGCTCTACGTGATGCACGTTTATTTGGTAATATTGAGAAGTGCACTTTTTGCACGGATCGGGTCGCTTTTCTTGGCTATGTTGTGATAGCGCAGGGAATTGAAGTTGATAAAGCCAAGGTTGAAGCAATCCAGAGTTGGCCAACCCCTAATTCGGTCACACATGTACGTAGTTTTCTCGGATTTGCTGGATTCTACCGGTGGTTCATGAAGGATTTTAGTACCATCGCAATGCTGCTCAACGATCTCACAAAGAAAAATGTGCCATTTATTTGGAGCGACGCACAAGAAGAATCCTTCGCTATTCTTAAAGATAAGCTTACACATGCCCCTTTGCTGCAATTACCTAATTTTAATAAGATGTTTGAATTAGAATGTGATGCTAGCGGCATTGGTTTAGGCGGTGTTTTATTGCAAGAAGGCAAACCAGTAGCATACTTTAGTGAAAAACTCAGTGCTCCTAGTCTGAATTATTCAACAATAGATAAAGAACTTTATGCACTAGTTCGGACTTTGGAGACATGGCAACATTATTTATGGCCTAAGGAGTTTATCATACATTCTGATCATGAATATCTCAAGCATATTAGAAGTCAAAGCAAATTGAATCGTAGACATGCAAAATGGGTTGAATTTATTGAATCTTTTCCTTATGTTATTAAGCACAAGAAAGGGAAGGAGAATGTTATTGCCGATGCATTGTCTAGACGCTATACCATGTTATCACAACTTGACTTCAAAATTTTTGGACTTGAAACTATAAAAGAGCAATACGCTAATGATGTCGATTTTAAAGATATATTGCTCAATTGCAGAGAGGGTAGAACTTGAACAAGTTCGTCGTTAATGACGGATTTGTTTTTCGTGCTAATAAGCTATGCATCCAAGATAGCTCTATTCGTCTTTTGTTGTTACAGGAGGCGCATGGAGGAGGACTTATGGGACATTTCAGTGTCGAGAAGACAGAAGACATCCTTGCTGGTCATTTCTTCTGGCCAAAAATGAGAAGGGATGTGGAGAGATATGTTGCATGCTGCACGACATGCCAAAAAGCTAAGTCACGATTAAACCCACATGGTTTATATATGCCTCTTCCTGTTCCTAGCACTCCTTGGGAAGATATATCTATGGACTTTGTATTAGGACTGCCTAGAAAACGACGGGGGAGGGATAGTATATTTGTTGTTGTCGATAGGTTCTCTAAGATGGCACATTTTATACCTTGTCATAAAAGTGACGATGCTACTCACATTGCTGATTTGTTCTTTAAAGAAGTAGTTCGTTTACATGGTGTGCCAAATACAATTGTTTCTGATCGTGACACAAAATTTCTTAGCCACTTTTGGAGGGTGTTGTGGACAAAATTGGGGACTAAGCTTTTATTTAGTACTACATGTCATCCTCAAACAGATGGTCAAACTGAAGTGGTTAATCGAACATTGTCTACTATGCTTAGGGCTATTTTGAAAAAGAGCTTAAAAATGTGGGAAGAATGCTTGCCTCACATAGAGTTTTCTTATAATCGTTCTGTTCATTCCACCACAAAATTATGCCCTTTCGAGATTGTTTATGGATTTATACCTCGAGCGCCAATTGATTTATTACCTATTCCATCTTCGGAGAAGGTAAACCTTGATGGTAAAGAACGTGCTGAGTTAGTGTTGAAAATGCATGAGATGACTAAGAAAAATATTAAACGCATGAATGCCAAGTATAAACTTGCTGGTAGTCAGGGTAGGAAAAGTTTTGCGTTCGAACCAGGTGATTTAGTATGGTTGCATTTGTGAAAAGACCGCTTCCCTGATTTACGAAAGTCCAAATTAATGCCTCGTGCGGATGGACCTTTTAAAGTGCTTGAAAAAATTAAAGAGAATGCATATAAGCTTGATTTGCCTGTAGAATTTCGGGTTAGTCCCACATTTAACGTTGCAGATTTTAAGCCTTATTTGGGTGAGGACGATGAGATACCGTCGAGGACGATTTCGATTCAAGAAGGGGGGGATGATGAGGACATCTCTTCTACTGTTACACGCGCCGCAACTCCTACATCAATTATTCTACTTGGTCCTATTACTAGAGCGTGGGCGAGACAAATTAACGGCCAGGTACAATCGCTCCATCGTACATATGATTTAACTAATGAGAATATAATATTACACTCATGTTTGGATTTTCTTGTACTTAGGAATAAAGGAAAGATTAAAGAAGAAGACAATATGGGTTCAGATCAAATGGAGCAACGCTCTTGCATGCATGTCACATGTCCTATCCACCAGCATGTCACGTACGCATGCATGAAGTACTCCAGGACAAGAGACTTGGATTAATGGGCCAACATTACCACGTGGGTGGGCCCTAGAGCTTTCGGCCACGCCGCCAGGTGCCTGCCGCAAAGTCCACGAAGACCAGCCAGATATGGCCTCAAGTAGTCCAATTTGTGGACAACAGATACCGCCTTCGACCGGAAGCAACAGTTAATAAATAGCTAGTATAGTTTAGGGTTTAGACTCAGGTTTTATTGTATTGTTTAGCCATCGCTACAATTTCGCATCTACGAGACGTGTAGGACTACCGCCTTGTCAGATCCACAGTGGAACCCCAACTTTTCATCTAGTTCGTGTGCTCAATTTTTCATCTGCAATTTTAGATTGCAATTCATCATTGTTCTTGCTGGTTCTTCAGTTGCTTGCAGGAACACTAACCTCGTTGTTCAGGTTGATCGTGCCTACGGCAAGTTCAATAACCATCGGAGATTGGTTTAGCGATTTCCGATGCGTATCGTCGGGTGCGGTATAGCCGGATCGTCAAGGTCAAAATCCACCAAATCGATATTTATCCCCACTCTCATCGAAAGATCGGGCCGCCGTCATATCAGAACACTATTTGGCTAACTTTGTACACAAATTGTCTTCGTCTCGTCGAAACGGTCAATTTCGATATAAAAATCATCTCAATCGGAGTTCATATGTAAAAGTTAGAGAAAAAATAGTGTGCTACAAAAATCTGCCGCGGAACTTCCGGGCAACTTATAGAGAGGTTCCGGGCTAAACCGAAAGTTTGCACGCGGTGTGCCCTGAAAACTTGTGTTTTATCATTATTTGCAGATTTGCGGGCCTGAATTCAACTCAAGATGACCTTGGATGAAATAGTGATCAACTGAAGAATTTTTCCCTATTGCAAGTTCTACAACTTTGCTTTTGGGACCATCACGATACGAAGCCATATGCGACTTGCAAGAGCGGTGCAAGAGGGCTACCTGATGTAATTTTAACATGGAAGTTCCGGCCCCTCTAGTCCGAGTTAGGTTACTTCTGATGTTTTGGACGGGATCTGAGTCCTTTTTTTGTATGGAAAGTCCAGCCGCCTCATATGTATGTAAGAGGTGACGGCCGATCGAACAACACACAATCATCAATCAATCTACTACTTTTACTTTTATCTCTCTCCCTTGTTCTTCTTCTTCCTAGTTCTTCGTTCGTTCTTCTTCATTGTGGGGCGGCGAACCTCGAGGCCCTAGGGGCAGTTAGGCCGACCTAAGGCAGCCCATAGCTGTCGCGCGCCCTGACAGGGTTCCTCCCGGGCGTGTGGGGTTTCCGGTCTACAGAAGCACCCACCAGATTGCTTGCATACAGCGCTTCCGGATGGGTCTCCTTCAACATGAGCTACCGTGCATCACCCTCGGTGTCGGAGGTACACGGTGACGTGTTCGTGTACGAACACACTTTTTGGCGACTCTGCTGGGGACAAATTTTTGAACTATGTCCGGCCTGTTCTTGCTACGAACAAATCGTCATCTAGGGTTTGCAATCTACAAAGGTAGTATGAATACCCAGTCCCCTAGAGTGGATGCGAATAATTCATATGGTGTTAGTAGATCGTTCAATGAGTATACTCTATCGGCCAACCCTAGTTTTTTCAATCATGCATCTAATTACGTGCATAGGCCGATTCGAAGTAATTTACATGCTTCAACTTATAACATGCGACATATGTATTCCAACTCATATGCATCGGCAACCCAGGAAATTCATATGCCAATGAGCAACATGATGAGTTCGGTTAATCAATTTGAAACACCCCAAGTTAGAATTTCCAATGCCATGCAAGAAAGTGTTTCACCATTTTATTCATCAGCAACTAATGTGCAATATACTAATCCAACCATGACGATGAATGGGAGAATTGGTCATGCTACAACTGGCTATTCGGCCAGTTACTCTCAACCGTCATATGCTACACCTCATGTTAGTAATTTTTCGGCAATGTATACAACTGTAGGTGCTCATAATTCGGCTCCGCACCTTCATGGTCATAGCCGAATAAGTGAAAAAATTCCAGGAGTGCACATGCCATCATCTAATAGTGTAGCATATAATGCATCCTCTACGCAATTGCATAATTTCGGCAAGACCTCATTGCCGAAAGAATCTAAAAATATTATGGAGGAATCCCTTACAGAATGGGAAGTTATGCGGAGCATCCCAAGGCCATCCCCATGGACCCAACTACATCTCCTCCGACACCTCCTGGACCCATGACACGAGCACGTGCAAGAGCTCTCGAAACCAATGTGACATCACAACTCTCAGATTTCCACTTCGATGCACATGAGACATGGCTACTATCTCATATGGATACATTGTGCATATTCAGGTATCATGGAGAAGCTAAGGAGCAAGGAGAAGAAGAAGAAGAAGAGGGAGGTGGACGTGAAGACGGAGAAGAAGAAGAGATGCAGGAGAAGCTATAGGCTCCGGACGACTGGCCTGGACCGGACGTCCGACGACCTCCAGGCTTCGGACGTCTGGCCCCCTCCGGATGACCGGCGTCTTCACACCTGAGACCAAACCCACGGACGTCCGACGCCACCCGGACGACCAACGACCATCGGATGACCGACCCCGACCGGACGTCTGACCGAAGACCACCCGAGCCGAAACTACGGACGACCGACAGGCACCGGATGACTGGTGACCCCCGGACGTCCGACGCCTGTGTGCTGATTCGTGTTGGGCCGCAGCCCATGTACCCCTTCGCCCCCCCTCTTTTGCACTAGGACTATAAATACTCCCCCATTCCTTCTAGCTAGGGTTAGCAAAGGATTAGCTCATATTTCGTGTGAGAGCTTTGCTCATCCACTTGGTTACATTCTCCTCGGAGATTCGAGCCTCCTACGGAGAAGATCCCCGAAGCGGATTCAAGACCCCTCTTAAGGGAAGAACATCAAGACCACCTCACGGAGAAGACCGGTTACCATTGTATCGTCCCTAGTTGATCGTATACCGTGTATCGTTCCATGTATCCGAGGACCTAGCACTTTTGAGACTTGTTCTTGTTAATTTGAGTGTTCCTCTTGTTATAGAGGCTAAGTGTCCCGATGTTTCCATGAGATGGTGGTTATCGTTCATGTGGGAGTCGACCTTGACGATCCGACTACGAACGTGCGAGAGGTCGCGCCTTAGGAATCTCTAAACCAACTTCTGAGGGGTTATTGACCACGCTGGAGCACGATCAACCTGACCACGAGGGTCTGTTTCCTACGAGCAAACAAAGAACAAGCAAGAAACTGAGATTGCAATCTGGATATTGCGAATAAAAGATGAAAGCCTTGGTCTGGTCGTTGGACACAAACGAAGTACGCGAAGTTGCAGCTATGGCGAACTTTTAATCTAAACAAAACCCAAAGTCTAAACGACGCCCTCAGGGCTGTATATATGAAGAGGCCCTTCATTTGTAAACAAAACAAATGTATCCAATCTAGGCAGCATCATATTCTCATGAACATTAGAATCATTACCAAGAAACAAAAGTACCTGATAATTCAATTGGCGTGCGCGAGCTCTAGTAATTGGTCCAGTATGTATAGCAGCAGGGGATGTCGATGTAACAATGGTATTGATGTCCTCATCATCCTCCCCTTCTTGAAATGAGGTTGTCCTCGATGAAAGTTCATCGTCCTCACCCAAATAAGGCTTCAAATCTGCAATGTTAAAAGTGGGACTAACCCCAAAATCTGCAGGCAGCTCAAGTTTATATGCATTATCATTTATTTTCTCTAACACCTTAAAAGGACCATCAACACGTGGCATTAGCTTTGATTTGTGAAAATTAGGAAACCTATTCTTACGCAAATGTGACCAAACAAGATCTCCAGGTGCAAACACAACATGTTTTCTACACTTATCTCCAGCAAGTTTATATTTAGCATTCATACGCTCAATGTTTTCCTTAGTTAACTCATGCATTTTTAAAATCAATTCAGCATGTTCTTTAGCATCAAAATTAACCTTCTTCGAAGATGGAAGAGGCAACAAATCAATAGGTGCACGAGGTAGGAAACCATACACAATTTCGAAAGGGCACATCTTAGTAGTAGAATGCAATGAATGATTATAAGAAAATTCAATATGAGGCAAGCATTCTTCCCACATTTTCTTGTTATTCTTCAAAACAGCCCTAAGCATAGTAGCCAATGTTCTATTGACTAATTCAGTTTGTCCATTAGTTTGGGGCCGATAAGTAGTACTAAAAAGTAGTTTAGCCCCAACTTAACCCATAAACATCACCAAAATTGGCTAAGAAATTTAGTATCATGATCCGGAACAGTAGTATTTGGCACACCATGCAAGCGAATAATTTCATGAAAGAACAAGTCAGCAACATTAACAACATCATCGCTTTTATGACATGGTATAAAGTGTGCCATTTTCGAGAAAACCTGTCCATGACAACTAATATGCTATCCCTCCCCTTCTTTGTTTGACGTAAACTTAAAACAAAGTCCATATATATATCCTCCCAAGGAGCACTAGGTATAGGCAAAAGCAAATATAAACCATGAGGATTGAGTCATGACTTAGCTTTTTGACATGTAGTGCAGTGAGCAACAAAACGCTCAACATCCCGTCTCATCTTTGGCCAAAAGAAATGTTTAGCAAGTATATCCTCCGTATTCTTGACGCCAAAGTGTCCCATTAATCCTCCTCCATGCGCCTCCTGCAACAACAAAAGACGAACGGAGCTAATTGGAATGCATAGCTTGTTAGCACGAAACACAAATCCATCGTTAAGAACGAACTTGTTCCAACTTCTCCCTTCCTTACAATTCTGCAATACATCTTTAAATTCAGCATCATGCACATATTGATCTTTGATGGTCTCCAAACCAAATATTTTAAAGTCAAGTTGTGAAAGCATAGTATAACGACGAAACAATGCATCAGCAATAACATTTTCTTTACCCTTCTTGTGTTTAATGACATAAGGGAAAGTCTTAATGAATTCAACCCATTTAGCATGTCTACAGTTCAGTTTTGCTTGACTTTTAATGTGTTTCAAAGATTCATGATCAAAATGTATAACTAATTCCTTTGGCCATAAAAAATGTTGCCATGTTTCTAAGGTCCGAACAAGAGCATATAATTATTTATCGTAAGTAGAATAGTTCAGACTATGCCCACTCAATTTTTCAGGAAAGTATGCAACAGGTTTGCCATATTGTAATAACACACCTCCTAATCCAATTCCACTAGCATCACATTCAAGCTCAAAAGTCTTATTAAAATCAGGAAGTTGGAGTACAGGAGGATGTGTCAACTTACCTTTCAATACCGTTAAGGCTTCTTCCTGTGCGGTACCCCAAACAAAAGACACATCCTTCTTTGAAGCTCGTTGAGAGGTGCAACAATGGTGTTGAAATCTCTCACAAAACGCCTATAGAATCCAGCGAGGCAAGGAAACTCCTCACTTGTGTGACCGTTTTGGGCTGCGGCCAACTTTCAATAGCTACAATCTTGGCTTTATCAACTTCAATTCCCTGTGGAGTAACAACATATCCAAGAAAAGATACTCGGTCGGTGCAAAAGGTGCACTTTCCAAGGTTACCAAACAAACGTGCATCACGTAGTGCAATAAAAACAACACATAAATGTTCCAAATGTTCCTCCAAAGATTTGATATAAATCAATATGTCATCAAAGTAAACTACCACAAATCGTCCAATGAAAGCACATAAAACTTCGTTCATTAACCTCAAGAAAGTACTAGGTGCATTAGTTAACCCAAAAGGCATGACTAACCACTCATATAATCCAAACTTAGTTTTAAATGTCGTTTTCCATTCATCTCCCAATTTCATACGAATTTGATGGTATCCACTACGCAAATCAACTTTGGAGAATATTGTAGAGCCACTCAATTCATCAAGCATATCATCTAGCCTTGGAATTGGATTACGATAACGAATAGTAATATTATTAATGCCTCTACAATCAATGCACATACGCGACGTAACATCGTTTTTCGGCACTAAAATGATAGGAATAGCACAAGGACTAAGGGATTTGCGTATATAACCTTTGTTGAGCAGTTCTTGTACTTGACGCATAATCTCCTTCGTCTCCTTTGGATTGGTATGGTATGGTGCACGGTTGGGTAATGATGCACCGGGAATTAAGTCAATCTGATGCTCAATCCCTTGAATAGGTGGTAATCCCGGTGGCACGTCTTGTGGAAACATGTCAGCGAACTCCTACAAAATGTTAGTGACCGCAGGAGGCAAAGAGGAAGGCACGTCCTCAAATGAAAATAATGCCTCTTTGTACACAAAAGCATAGCAAACAGATTTGCTAAAATCTAAATCATCAATATCAGATTCGGTGGCAAGTAAACATGCACTTTTCAATTTAATTTCAGAAGCAACACTAGATTGTTTATTATTAGGCTGCATTTGTTGCTCAAATTCTTTTGCCACAATCTGATTTTCACTTTTATTTTTCTCCTGTTTTGCTTTATTAGCTCTATTAATATCATCTTTCAAAATGGAATCAGGAGTCATAGGAAGCAAAGTAATATTTTTATCCTTATGAACAAGACTATACTGATTGTTTCTACCATGGTGTACATAATTTTTATCAAATTGCCATGGTCTACCAAGTAATAAGGAACGTGCTTGCATACCACATCACAATCAACATAATCTGCATATGTAGAGATACTAAAATGCACACGAACAGTACGTGTTACCTTAACCTTGCCGCTGTTGTTGAACCATTGGATGTAGTAAGGATGTGGATGTGGTCTTGTGGCGAGAGATAGCTTATCCACCATCTCCATGCTAGCCAAGTTATTGCAGCTCCCTCCATCTATGATGACGCGAACATAACGTTCCTTCACAACTCCCTTTATATGGAACAAATTATGTCTCTGATTTTGCTCAGCTTGTGTAACCTGCACACTCAAAACATGTTGAGCAACTAAACATTCATACCTGTCAGCATCTTCAGCAGCCATGTATTACGTCTCATGATCAGAATCCTCTCCACTGTGTTCTTCATGTGTAATAAGAGCCAAAGTCTCCTCATCATAGTCACTAGTGGACTCATACCCACCATCCTCACTAGCAATCATCACACGCTGAGATTGGCATTCTCTCGCAAAATGTCCTCTTCCCTTACAACGACGACAAATAATATCACTTGTGTGCCCTGTTGATGCCATGGAAGAAGAAGAGCTCTGCGCAGGTCCGACAGGTGTGCTCTTGGCAGATAGTGGTGGTTGTGCCTACGTTCTTGTATCACGGCTGGAGGTGGCACCTGATGGAGGTGCTGGTGGAGTGGAAGTAGAGGATGCACGTGGTGTCCATGATGAAGATTGACCTGCAGAAAAGTAAGTTCGCGCCAATGCCTGTCGATCCTGCACTTCATGTTCAGCTTTATAAGCAATATGGAATAAACGAGTGATATTAGTATACTCCTTACACTCTAGAATGGTCTAAATCTCTCTATTCAATCGACCCGTAAAACGTGCAAGCATAGCTTCATTCTCCTCAACAATACCACATCTAATCATGCCAGTTTGTAATTCCTGATAATATTCTTCTACAGAATTTTTTCCTTGTCTTAAACGCTGCAATTTTGGAAGTAATTCACGTTGATAATATGGTGGAACCCAACGAGTACGCATAGCAGTTTTGAAAGCAGCCCAAGTAGCTGGAATAGGATATAAACTACAATGTTCAGACCACCAAACACATGCAAAGCTAGTGAAAGTACAAACAGCAGCAGGAACACGTCTCTCCTCAGGATATTGTAAACATGTAAATCGTTGTTCAGTTTCTTACTCCCAAGTAAGATATATATGAGGAACATATCTACCCTCAAATGGTGAAATATTCAATTTTAGTTTAGGAAGATGGTCATGTACCTCAGGTGGTGGTGCAGCCCTACCGTTGCGATGATATGCATGAGGACGACCTGGTGGTGGTGGTGCTGGTGGTTGCACGTAGTTCTGATTTTGGTCCACTCATCATTTGCTGAAATTTATCATGCAACTCCTTATTCTTCATGTTCTCCTAGTCAGTCTCGTCGGCTTGTGATCCTGCCATGGTTAGCAGCAATAGAAGCACACAAGAATATGATCCTACAGACTACTAACAAGAGGTGGTAGTGGATGCCACAAATTTGTCAAGCAAATCTCAAATTCTTACTTGTTCTTACCCAGCAGCAGGCGGTGATCGGCAACTGTATGACATAGATGTATATGGAGCTGGGAACACTTATAATATGGTAGCAAAAAGGGTCAGCATTAATCAATTCAGAGATGCAAAGTTGAATAAACGCTCAACGACGGTACTGTATTGGTCGTAGGCTAGACCATGCTAGAGACGCGAGCCTAGAACACTAAAAAAATCACGACGCTGCACGTAAACAAGGGAAAAGCACACTCTGGAACTTTTTTCGCTCTTTTTTTGGCGCTCCTCTTTTTTTTGCGAAAAATCACTATAATGGCGAGTGTCTCAAAATTCTTCCCTCGTCAAACTGACAGGATGGGCACGGATTTTTTTGACTTTTTTTTCCCGAAATCAGGGCAGCGACGACGAAAAAGTGCGACGAAAAATCACTATGATGGCACGTGGCTCAAAAGACTCAGAAAAGGCTAAAAATAGGATAGGGAAAAAATTTGCCTGTGAAAATTTTGGCCTAAAAACTGCGTGAAAATTTTTGCCTGTGAAAATTTTAGCCTAAAAAATTTTGCCTCTGAAAATTTTGGCCTAAAAACTGGCTGTGAATTTTTTTCCCGAAACCTACTCAGGCAAGGAAACACGAATCGGAAATTAGACGGACCTCGAAAACAAACCTAATCTGAAAGGAACTCGGATTAGTGGTGGATATATGATGGTAGGATATGGCAGCGGCGGTGGTATATGGATATGGATTGGTGGTGGTATATGGATACGGATTGGTGATGGTATAAGGAGACGGATTGGTGGTGGTATATAGATACGGATTGGTGATGGTATATGGAGACGGGTCGATGGCGGATAAGCGGTGGTGGTAGATGGCAGGGGCGATGATGATGGTGCGGCGGCGGCGTGACAACTTATGACCAGAACTCGAAACTCTAAAAGACTAGACTCTAAGACCAGCAACTAGACATGCCGATGCAACCGCAAACTCAACAAAGCAAAATACTAAAAAGACTATGCAAAGTCTAATACTGATTCGGATATGATGAACCAACCCTAATTTTTTTCGTGGACTGTAGGTATGAAGAACATACTCGATCTAAACTACGAAAAACTGTAAAATCTCACCGAGCAACTTGGAAATCTGATACCACTTAATAGAGGCGAAGTGTCCCGATGTTTCGATGAGATGGTGGCTACCATTTATGTGGGAGTCGACCTTGATGATCCGACTATGAACGTGCGAGACCTCGCGCCTTAGCAATCGCTAAACCAACTTCCGAGGGGTTATTGACCACGCCGAAGCACGATCAACCTGACCACGAGGGTCTGTTTCCTACGAGCAAACGAAGAACAAGCAAGAAACTGAGATTGCAATCTGGATATTGCGAATATAAGATGAAAGCTTTATTGATCAAGGTGGGGTTCTGTGACGCCTTGGTCTGGTAGTTGGACACAAACGAAGTATGCGAAGTTGCAGCAATGGCGAACTTTTATCTAAACAAAACCCAAAGTCTAAACGACGCCTTAAGGGCTGTATATATGGAGGAAGAGGGAGGATTTCGTGGCCCTTGGAGGAGGGGTCCGAAACCAACCCTAACTCTTGTTTCCCCACACATACAGACTCTAAAAACAGCCTATACTTAAGTATTTCGAAAATACATGGGCCTGGCCCAATAATAAGGTGTCGCAGCACCTAAAATAGCCTCTGAACAAAATTTATGAAGTGGCATCTTGTATATTTCGTCAAAGGCTTCATGCACTCCTTATGGTGGCTTCATAGTCCTGAAATCATCACTGTAACTCCATTCTTGATCCCCTTGCGCATGCCATCATCTCCATGCTTGAACTTGTTCCAAGGTTCATCTTTCTTGTCCAAGCTAGGCCCTTCATTTGTAAGCAAAACAAATGTATCCAATTTAGGCATGATGCGGAGCATCCTATGGACATCACCATGTCAAGAGTCCGTTTGGCGAGTGACACGTGCGACATCTACTTGACATACCCAAAGGTGAATGACCTCATTTACACGTGCTCACTTGACCCCTTCGAGGATGGTATACTACGTGACACCCCTCTCATGTGCATGCATAGGTATTGTCGGAACACTACGGACGACGAGGAGGAGTGAAAGCGCCAAGGAACAACTACACCATCCGCGAGGGAAGCATGGAAGCGACGACAGAAGAAGACAGAGACATCTCCCAGGACCCGGACATCTGGCCCTGGCCCGGACATCCGCCCCCTGAAGATGTCAACAACAACAGCAGCCCTGCAGCCGAAGTGCTACAGGCCCCGGACATCCGGCGTTAGCCCCGGACATCCGGCGCCTCGCCAACACCCGGACATACGGCCTTGCCCCGGAAATCCGGACAAAACATTCCAGAGAGCACCGTGACCAGCTCCGTCAGCCCGGACATCCGGCCTGCCAGCCCGGACATCCGGCTTCCCGTGAAGCCCTGCACATATGGCCCGACACCCGGACATCCAGCCCTCCCTGCCTGCGTGCAGTGCTTCTAGGACGAGGCCCGTGTACCCCTTCACCCCTTAGACTATATATACTTCCCCTCCACCTATGTTTTAGGGTTAGCATTGTGTTAGCTCATTTGTGAGATAGAGCTTCGCTCATCCATATCAGATCTACTCCTTGAGAGAGACCGCGGCCCCTCTTCGGAGAAGATCAACTTTGGATTCAAGACCTCCTTGTAGAGAAGATCATCAAGACCCCCACTTGGGCGGCCCCCTCAAGACCTCCTCACGGAGAAGACCGTTACCTCTTGTATCATCCGTTGTTGACTTTGGATCTTGTATCTCCCTTTGAGTTCATGGATCTAGCACATGTGTGATCATTCTTGTTGGTTTGAGTGTTCTCTTGTGTTCCCCTCGTAATTTTCCCCTCGTTTCCCTCCTCGGGTCCTTCATGTTCATCATGGGATTCGCTCCTTTCGTGAAAGATCGGGCCACTAGAGTTCTACCCTACATCATCTTGGTATCAGAGCCACATTGATCATGATTTCAGAGCCTCCTCGTTGTTTTCTAGCCTAATTTTGTTGATTTCATCCTAAATTCGAAAATCCCCACCAAAAATAGCCCCAAAACTTTTTGTGATTTGTTTGTTTTGATGATGTTTTGTTGATTTTGATCCATGGTTTCAAGTGGATCTAGCATATCCCCACTTTTCCCCACTTTCCATCCATGAAATCTCTCCAATTTTGCCCTTGGAATCATCAATTTCCGCCCCCAATTCGAAAATTTCCGCCCCAAACGAGATCTGGATTCGTCGGGCCGGACATCCGGGCCATCAGGCCAGACATCCGGCTCCTGGAGCATAAAACCCGCACGGTTCTGGACATCAGCCCCCGGATATCCGGCCCCCACCCACGGATGTCCGGTCGTTGTACATTTCAACATCCCCGTTTCACCGTTTTGTCCATAACTAATTCATACGGAGTACGATTTTCGCGTTCTTTAGCTCATTGAAAAGCTCTTGGCATCCCCCTTCCAACAAAAATACTACCATCACCATTTGACTCCATCAAAATTTTGGAACTTTGGCATCTTTGCCTAGGGCTTCCACCACAACCTCCACATAACCACCACCGACTTCCGCAACCTAACCAATTTTGTTCCTTATAGCATTTGTGGTTGCTTGAGTAGTCATTCGAGTCTCCTAAGGTGTTTAGGCTACTTAGGGATGATTGCTTCTTCATCAACCACCACCACCACCATAACTCCCACATAGGCTTGACCACCATACACTTCCACCATCCCAACTTAACCCAATTTTGTTAGTGTTGTGAGTTGTGTTTCCTAAGGTGTTTAGGCTACTTAGGGACCGTGCTTCCAACTCCGACACCGTGTATAGTCCACCACCTTACCCTCCACTTCCGTATTGCCTGCTCGCAAAACCCATCATTGCATTCCTGTAATCCCAATGATCTTCCGCAACCACCACCGCATCCCGATACCACCATTTGACATTTGAGATTTTGAGTTGCGGTTTTTCTGTTTCCTAAGGTGTTTCGGCTGCTTAGGGACGAGTCTCCAGCATCTTGATATGTCCATCAAGATCACCGCCACTCATCATCGCCAAGGACGGTAACCTCCATATCATCTCGGTATCATGGTATCCCTCCATTGTATATTTCCTTGCCATTGCATTGTTAACCCCTAGCCCATTTTGGGTCACTTACCTATCGAGACTAGCCTTTGAGTATTGCCGGCAATGTTACTTGTGCACATTAGTGACCTACACCATACATTGCATACAAACCATATCATATTGGTATCATATCATCCCTTGTGTCACAAGATTGTTCCCGTATATACCCAATTGTTATCTTGGTTTGTGCATTTCGCATAGTGGCCATACAAAAAAAAGGAGAATAAGCTTTTAAGAAAAAGATAAAGAGCAAAGAAGCTTGTAAGCAAGTGCCATAGCATCATACCACATTGCATATAAGATTGTCATATCCGATCATACCACCGGAACATCATACATATATAGCATACTTGGGATAGAAAGTCGATACATTTTGCATCTTATAGGTTGTGCACAAGTGTCATATCTGCCTATAGAGCAATCATGCTAGCGTCTCTCTTGAGTTGTGCAACATGAGCGTTTTCCATGGATTCCACATTTTCTGCTCATTCCTTGGTTGCACGACCCCATTTATCTATCTGTGTGTGTGTGTGTTTCCGTGTGCCATTCATCGCTATTGGTCTACTTGTTACACTTGAGAATTTGTGAATTGCTTTCAACATTATTGACTCTTGCTAACATTTTACATCAAATATTTGTGCCACTATCCTCATCGAGCTCCACCATAAGCCTTATTTGTGTAGGTGTGAGAAACCGACAAGAATTTGTACCAATTGTGCTATTTCCTTGTCCACATTGGAGTGATCATTGATCCACTTTCAACTTCGGTCAAGGTACATTTGGTATTCGTTCTTCTCTTTCTCCCACTCATATTTGCTCAAGTCATGTGATGGATAGGCAAGGCATTTCATCTTCGGTCTACAACAACAACGACGAGTTCGATGCCATGCAAAACTCCAGCGACGCCAAGATGCAAGCTCAAATGGAGGAGATCAAAGCCCTCATCAAGTCCTACAAGCGGTCTTCCTCATCTTCGAGAAGACGCTCAAGAGCACAAGCCTCCGAGCTACCATCTCCGGCAAGGTCACATCGGCATCGACACCATCACCACCATGAATGTGAAGGTCAAGAGCTCAACACCAACAACTGGTCAACGACTTCACCATCGCCCTTGGCATCTTTGCCAAGCGACTTCAAGGCATCTTCTCCTACGGACATACAACATCTTCGCCAACAAGCACTTCAAGAGAAGCTCCTCAAGCTCAAGTCTCTGACTTCCACGAGCTACTACGACCTCGACATCGACCATGCGATTCCTTTCTATGGGTCTCTAGAACCCGAGGAGTATCTCGAGTGGGAGCGTTTGATGGACGACTACCTCAAGCTACATCAAGTTCCTACCGAAGATCAAGTGAAGTGCGCCACAAGGAACTTCCACGACTACGCATCCACATGGTAGCTTCACGCACCTTCGGAGACCTACGACATGAGTTGTCCCAAGACGAAGAGAGCTTTGCGGCATGAGTTCGTGCCCCCAACCTACACGGAACAACTTCAACGCCAATTGAAGAACACCATCCAAGGATCCAAGTCCATCAACGAGTACTTCAAGGAGATGAAGAAAGCCTTGCGACGAGCCGGCGTGGACGACCCCATTTTGATGAAGTTCCACTTCATGATGGGATTACACAACGACATCTCCAAGACAATTTTCCTCGAGAACTACAAGTCCCTCAACGACAATTACATTGGTGCTCTCAAGGGGGAACAAGAACTCATGAAGGCCAAGACTTCTCGACCCCAAGGACACTTCTCGAAGACCAAGCTCCAAGAAGGCGAGCATGAGGATAGTACCACCAAGATGTCCAAGCCTGACAAGCTCTAAGATGATGCTCCCAAGTTCGATTGCACCGACATCCCTCTTTGTGGCATTGATGGTGCCGAGTCTACTTCGACTCTTTTTCAAGATGGTGCGGCAACGACTACAACTATGGAGCCAATCAAGGAACATGCTTTGGAGGCGAGCGACATGGTGACGAGCAAGGATGATGCTTCCATCTTAGGAGGCGAGAGTGATGATGTGCCATCTTCAGCCTTCATCTACGGCGACAACGATGAGATGGTTGAGCATGGGATTTTCCCTTCGACTACGGCAATGTATGATGACTTGAATGACTTGTGCCACCATATTGAGACTGAGAGTGACTTCACCACTAGCCCCATATATGTGTTGCCACAATTCCCATGTGAGGAGAGCCACAACCCCCATCATTCGAGTGAGATGAGTGACTCCACCATATGTGTGTCTGAGTGCACCTATTTCGAGGGAGTGAGTGAACCACCGCATAGAGAGAGTGATATAGTTGATAGGTCATGTGAGGCCACTTTCAACACTAACGACTTGACCTCTACCTCTATTGTGTCTTCTCATTTGGTGCTAGGTCCCATCTATGATGACGCGTCGATTCGTGTTGACTTCGTCCTCCCTTTGGACAAGACGATGGCCATGGTGGAATATGATGCACCCCCCACATGGTTCCATCAAGATGAAGATGACCACCATTTGGTCTTTCCCAGCTCACCTACACCACATGAGTGGAATGGCAAAGTAACATAGGTGAAGGTGATGCTCTAGTCCCACTAGTGGACATTCTTCACGTTGATTGCTTGCATGATGTTGATCAACCTATTTCCATGATTCATGCTAGTGTGACATCCCCATGCGATGATTTACCCATTTATGATGAGTATGATGATTGCCATGTGGAGTCTATTAGTTGTGATGCCATGTTACATAGGATTTCTTGTGCTAATTCTCTCGGTCACATCATGTTTTCCAATCCACTTGACTTGTCATATGCTATGCATGAGATCAATCATATGTCATATTTGCAATCTCTTCATAGTGACTATGCATATGCCATTAAAATTAACTCAATTTGCACATATGGCATAGATGACAAGCCCATGGTTATTGGCATTTGTTTTTCTTGTGATGATATTGATATGCACCCTTTGCATCATTTATCTCATATGACATGCCATGACTACCTAGCTTCGGATATGCATTGTTTTGGATGTTGTCCATTTTCTCCATATGATGTTTCCAAGATTGCACATGAGGAGACCCCCATAGTTTCCTCATACATTTTAGGAGATTTTGATCACTCCCATCCATTGCATGATCCTTATACTTGTATGCTCAATTTGCATCCCCATCGTGTTATACACAATAACTATTATTTCATGATGGATGACATGTTCTTATACCATGCATCAAATTTCTTTGAGCGATGCTTATCTTGTACTAACTCTCATGTGCACATACACATCATGATGGATGATGTGTACATTTACCACACACACAATCTCTTTCGTTTGTGTCTCTTTTGTTTAGGTACCCGCGAATTCTTGTCAACCTCGCAATCCCACGAGTTGACAAAACGAGCTCTAGAGAGGAGCGATGACTTGGGATCCCATGGAGTGTCTTTCCCACCACTCTCTTTGCACAATGACTTCGCGCATTTCTTCTACATGACCCTCACTTATCTATGGGTTATTGTCCATTACATATTATATGCCCATCTTGCCATGTTCACTTTGCATGATATGCTCATTCCTATGCCTTAGCCATGCATTTGTGACCCATGCTTTGAATTACACATGATGATTGATTCTAGTACTTCTATGTGTATTTGCAAGCTTGGTGGAGATATCACTTATTATCGCCATGTTTGCTTTGTGCCACATGCCTATGATTATACTATGATCTTGCTTTATGTTCGTGCTTGCGATATGTCATGTGCATTGCCTATGCCTATTATTTACTCACATGACATCATTGCCATGATTTCCTCTAGTGTGTTGCATCTTCACTCCACTAGTTTGCACGACATGATTGTTATTTCTCCTTGTCATATCTCACCATATGTTGCCTCTCTCATGCTAGATGATTTGCCATGTATTGAGTGCAATTATGCCTTTAGTCTTGATAATGAGTTTGCCCCCATAGCATTCTCACATATATTTGGAGATTTTGACATATTCCTTATGAAGCATGCTTTTCGTACCTCTTTGCACCATATACCTAGTGCCATGAATATTACCATTGTTGCATCATATTCTTCACGCACTTGTGCTTCTAATGGTTATGTGCATATGTTCTTTCTTTTGTTGTGTGCATGTGTGGGATACTTGGACTTCGTGTCAACTTCCACGTCACGTGAGTTGACAATCCGAGCTCTTGAGAGCAAACCACCTCCTACCACGACGATTCTACATCGCACTTGCTTGTACTTCGGTATGGTGAAGGATGCACGAGGACACACTTTCAAGGTGACATCTTTCTTGAGCATGGATATTGTGGATCATACTACTTGTGTTACTTGCACCATGAGACTTATTGTTCATCTTGGACCACTTGATTGCACACATATTAGAGATCTTGCTTCGACTTGTCATTTTCACCATTCCATGCATCATGATATATATGCCTTGTGTGTTGCATTCAATTCTTGGATTACTTGCTCCTCTCATATGTTTGGTTGCAACAATGTCATCACTTCACATATGCCATGTCTCATCGATTGCTACATGCTTGCCTTGATTGCCTCACACATGATGAACACTTGCTCTTTCTATTGTGTTGAGTGCCACACTATATTCACTACACCCCATGCGCATTATTCTTGGATTGTCTTGCACTTGACCCATGTGTCTAGACACTTCATTTTATTTGGTGTTGTGAATGATTCCTATGCCTACCATAGACCTTTCATTGAGAGCTTTATGCATGCTTGCTATGACCATGAGGTAGATGCTTGTTCACTTGTCAAACATATTTGCATCTCTACCTCACAATTGCATACTTGTCCCCATGATTTCTTTGTTTGCGCTCGATTGATATGCTTACATGCCATGTCACAACCCTTTGTCACACCATATGCTTTGCATGATGACGACACTTGTTTGGTGAATAACCTCTTGAATGCTTGGTTTTGCACTAACGCTATCCACATTTGTTTTTCCAAGTGTTTGTTGTCCTTACTCCTTTTGAAGGAATCACAAGACGGTGCGACATTGGAGAGTGCCCATTTCGAGCTTCAAGATGACGAGAACTTGGTGCTCGACCACTCCTACATGGCGACGCCATCTCTTTCCCATGGTAATTTGGATTTCGATCCGAGGTCGGATCTTTCCCAAGGGAGGGGAGATGATGTGGAGCATCCTATGGACATCACATTGCGAAGAGTCCGTTTGGCGAGTGACACGTGCGACATCTACTTGACATACCCAAAGGTGAATCATCTCCTTTACACGTGCTCACTTGACCCCTTCGAGGATGGTATACTACTTGACACCCCTCTTGTGTGCATGCATAGGTATTGTTGAAACACTACGGACAACGAGGAGGAGTGCACGCGCCAAGGAACAACTACACCATCCACGAGGGAAGCATGGAAGCGACGATGGAAGAAGACGGAGACATCTCCCAGGACTCGGACATTCGGCCCTGGCCCGGACATCCGGCCCCTGAAGATCTCAACAACAGCAGCAGCCCTGCAGCCAAAGTGCTACAGGCCCCGGACGTCCGGCGTCAGCCCCGGACATCCGGCGCCTCGCCAAAACCCGTACATCCGGCCTCACCCCGAAAATCCAGACAAGCCATTCCAGAGAGCACCGTGACCAGCTCCGTCAGCCCGGACATCCGGCCTGCCAGCCCGGACATCCGGCTCCCCGTGAAGCCCCGGACATCCGGCCCGACGCCCGAACATCTGGCCCTCCCTGCCTGCGTGCAGTGCTTCTGGGCCGAGGCCCATGTACCCCTTCGCCCCTTAGACTATATATACTTCCCCTCCACCTATGTTTTAGGGTTAGCGTTGTGTTAGCTCATTTGTGAGATAGAGCTTCGCTCATCCATATCAGATCTACTCCTTGTGAGAGACTGCGGCCCCTCTTCGGAGAAGATCCACTTTGGATTCAAGACCTCCTTGTGGAGAAGATCATCAAGACCCCCTATTGGGTGGCCCCCTCAAGACCTCCTCACGGAGAAGACCGTTACCTCTTGTATCGTCCGTTGTTGACTTTGGATCTTGTATCTCCCTTCGTGTTCATGGATCTAGCGCATGTGTGATCATTCTTGTTGGTTTGAGTGTTCTCTTGTGTTCCCCTCGTAATTTTCCCCTCGTTTCCCTCCTCGGTTCCTTCGTGTTCATCGCGGGATTCACTCCTTTCATGAAAGATCGGGCCACTAGGGTTCTACCCTACATCAAGGCAGCATCATATTCTCATGAACATTAGAATCATTACCAAGAAACGAAAGTACCAGATAATTCAATTGGCGTGCGCGAGCTCTAGTAATTGGTCCGGTATGTATAGCAGCAGGGGCTGTGGGTGTAACAATGGTATTGATGTCCTCATCATCTTGTGTTTCCCCTTTGTGTTCTTCGTGTTCTTCACGGGATTCCGCTCCATTCGTGAAAGATCGGGCGATTAGGGTTCTACCCTACATCATCTTGGTACTAAGAGCCACGTTGATCACGATTTCGGAGCCTCCCTGTTGTGTTTCTAGCTTTGTTTTTGTTGTTTTTCGTCCTAATTCAGAAATTCCCCACAAAAATAGCCCCAATTGTTTTTTGTGATTTGCTAGTGTGTTGAGATTTTGTTGGTTTGGCTCCGTGAATTTGCTTTGTTTTCAGTGGATCTAGCTTTTCACCCCTTTCCCCACCCTTTCCTTCCACAAATCCGCCCGGAATCTACGATTTTCACATCAACCACCTCACCCTCGTGTTGTTCATCCCGTGCCCGAAAATCGCCCAGGCACCGGATGTCCGACCCAGCCCGCACGCCCGACAACGACCGGATGACCGGCCCAGCCCGGACGTCCGACCGACCCTGACGAAACTAATTTTTTTCAGTGTAGTCACCACCACCGCCCCACATTTCCTCATACGCACTCCTACCACCATTACACCATCACCACTTCCGCATACCACCACCATTTGGACCGTTTCGCACTTCGACACGTGCTACAACTTCGAGCTTTGAGAATTTGAGTTGCGGCACCGTATCCTTTTGTGTTTCGGCTATCTAGGTATGGTTCAACATCGACATCACGGCCGCTCATCTTCGCCACGGACGCGTCCTACATCGTCATCAACAACGACCACCTTGCCTACATCGTGGTATTTCAGTCAACCATTTTGACACCATACCGGAAGCAAGACCGGTAACCTCGTCTTGGTATCATGATACATCATTATTGCCATTACATTGATAGCCATCATAGCCTTACTCCTTTGCGTTGCTTACCCATCGAGACTAGCCATTGAGTATTGCCGGCAACGAGACTTGTGCACATTAGTGATCATACTTCCCATAGCATACATACATCATTGTTGCATATATTGGTATCATCTCTTGTGTCACAAAATTGTCATAGCATACACAATTGCTATCTTGGTTCGTCAAGCATTGCATGAGAAAAGAGCTCAAACATCAAAGAGCCAAACAAGCTTTTAAGCAAAGAGGTAAGATAAGCAAACAAGCTTTTAAGCAAGAACCATAGCATCATGCAACATTAAGATTGTCATACTCGATCATCTTGGATCATATCACAGGAACACCTTGCATAAAGCATACTTGGGATAGAAGTCGTTGCATTTTTGCTTAGTAGGTTGTGCACAAGTTCTTGTATCCGCCTATTGTGCAATTGTGCTAGCGTCTCTCTAGTGTTGTGCAACACGAGCATTTTTGTGGATTCCACATTTTGGCTCACCCTTCGTTGCACGACCCCACTTATCTTTTCGCGTGTGTGTTTCTATGTACCTTATATGCTTGGTCTACTTGTTACATTGCTTCTTGCGAATCTTTTCCAACATTATTAAACCTCACTTACAATTGCATCAAATTTTGTGCCACCATCCTAACCAAGCTCCACAATAATCTTTTCCTTTTGTAGGTGTGAGAAACCGACAAGAGCTAGTACCACTTGTGCTATTTCCTTGTCCTACATTGGAGTGATCATTGATCCACTTTCAACTTCGGTGAAGGTATATTTGGTATTCGTTCTTCTCTTTCTACCACTCACATTTGTCTTGGAATGATGGATAGGCCAAGTACTTCTACCAACCCATTCTTCATGGAGCAAGACAACGACATGAACTCCTTCGTCACCAAGATTCACCTCTTTGGTGCACAACGTGTTTTGCATCAAGAGCAACAAGCTATGAGTGAACGCATCGACAACCTCGTCGCTGACTTGCAACTTTCCGAGCAACATACAAGGGACTACTTCGAGCACAAGCTCGACGATCACAAGCAAGAGAATGACACTAGAATGGATGAAATTCATGCTTTGTTGCTCAACCGCTCTTGTTCCACTTCAAGAAGGAGCCGTTCAAGCCGACACTCCGACTTCACAGTCTCCGGCTCAAGTACACCGACATCGAACACTCTTTCGCCGAGACGCGCACAATGATCATCAAGCAAGACTCAATCCCGTACGCAACACCGACTCTCAAGAAGGTCGACGACGTCAAACGCAAGAGGCCTTTGCGCTAGCACGAGAACGGCAACGACAATGCCAACATGGAGAGGAAGAGCGAGCGCGTCTACACCAAGTTGCACAAGACACCGAAGCACAATGCCAAGAAGAACAACTCCGTGAAGCTCAAGCACTTACGGCACAACAAGCCCTCCAAGATTCAAGTAGAGCCATAGCCAACCGAGGCCGACAAGCTCGAGAACAAGAAGAAGAGTTTCGAGAAGAAATTCAAGAACAGAGATTTCAAGCTCGCGTGCATCGTCAAGTTCCTCATGCTCTTCCTCGAGCTTGACAAGCTCCTCCACAAGCACGTCAGGAACAGCAAGTTCCTCAAGATCATGAAGACAATGGAGATCCTACATGACAAGAGCAACATGAGGTTGACAACCCTCCTCATCAAGAGTGACACGAGCTTAACAACCATCAACAACATGGACGTCATCATCCCCGACCCCAATACAATGAAGAGCAACGCTATGGAAAGCTCAAGTTCACCATGCCCAAGTTCAATGGAAGCAACGATCCCGAAGAGTACCTTTCATGGGCATTGAAAGTTGACAAGATCTTCCATTTGCACAATTATGAAGAAGAGAAGAAGATCGCGATGGCATCCCTTGAGTTCCAAGACTATGTCCTCATTTGGTGGGAACAAGTCATAGAGCGCCGAGAGGCAAGAGGTGAACCACCCATCACTACTTGGGCGCAAATGAAGGATGTCATGAGAGCATGCTTTGTACCTACCTACTACAACCGAGACCTCTTCAAGAAACTCCAACTACTCAAGCAAGGAACCAAGAGCGTTGAAGAGTACTACAAGGAGATGGAGATTGCCATGATAAGCGCCAATGTCACCGAAGATGATGAGCAAACAATGGCATGTTTCTTGAATGGACTCAACCATCCTATCAAGAAGATCGCCGACTTCCAACCATACTCGAACCTCATCGAGCTAGTGCAGCAAGCTACCAAAGCGGAACGCCAAGTGCAAGATGATTTCAAGTATGCCAAGTTCTCATCCAAGAAATACGGCTTCTCCAACAACCAAGCTTCAACTGCTCCAACACTGACTACCAAGCCTTCTACTAGCACCATCGACAAGTCGAGTTCCAGGAAAGCTTCGTCAACTCCAAGTCATCCTCCTACTACGAGCAACTTCAAGCTGAGAGCTTCATCATCATCAACTCCAACTGACGAGACCATCAAGACGAGTTTCTTCAAGTGTTTCACTTGCGGAGGCTGAGGCCACAAGTCCTATGAGTGCACCAACAAGCGGACCATGATCCTCAACGACGACGGCACTTACGACTCAATGAGTGAAGAAGAACTGGACGCCATCGAGCAACTCGCCATGCACCGGCAAGTGAACGATGAAGAGGAACAAGTCTTTTGTGATGAAGATTCAATACCCGCCCTTGTTGTCTCCAAGGTCTTGACTCTCCAACATCACCAAGAAGAAGACCAACGATGCCATATATTCCACACCAAGGCTGGAATCAATGGATGATCCGTCAAGGTCATCATCGATGGAGGGAGTTGTCATAATCTCGCAAGCGGAGAACTTTGCTCCAAGCTCCAACTGCCCAAGACGAAGCATCCACATCCTTACAAAGTGCAATGGATTAGCGACTCTGGCACCATCCAGGTCGAGCACCGAGTACAAGTCTCCTTCTAAATTGGCGCCTACGAAGACACCATGGAGTGCGATGTCGTTCCAATGACCGTTTGCCATCTTCTCCTTGGACGCCCATGGCAATTCCATAGAGGAGTCATCCACAACGGCCGAACGAACCACTACATCTTCAAGATGAAGGGCAAGGAGTACGTCATCCGTCCAATGTTGCCAAGTCAAGTGATCGCCGACAAGCAAGCCACACATTGTGGAGATCCTAGTGAGAGAGCGAGCCACCAAAATTAGAGCGAACGCCACAAGCCCAAATCGAACACCTCCACGATGAGCGAAAAGAAGAACCTAGTTCTATTTGCCACCAAAAGTGAGATAAGAGGAGTGTGTGAGAACCCATCTAGTGTCCTACACTATGTCCTCGTGTGCAAGGACAATGCACCACAAACTAACACTTCTCACACTCTTCCTCTAGTGTTGTCTTCTCTTTTGCAGGAATTTCATGATGTTTTCCCCAACGAAGCTACCTCCGGGACTACCTCCACTATGAGGCATTGAGCACCGCATCGACCTCATCCCCGGAGCACCGCTTCCGAACAAAGCTCCCTACCGTGTCAACCCCGAAGAAACCAAAGAAATACAAACGCAAGTAAAGCATCTCATAGACCATGGACATGTGTGTGAAAGTTTGAGCCCTTGTGCCGTCCCGGTCATTCTTGTGCCAAAACGAGACGGTAGCTTTCGCATGTGCTCCGATTGTAGACCTATCAATGCTATCACCGTTCACTATAGGTATCCCATTCCACGCCTAGATGATATGATACGGGGTTGCCTAATCTTCACGGAGGATCTGCTCTATGTTGCGAATCAACGCCACCTGAAGGGTACGAAGGAAACCCTCGATCCCAACCAACAACGTTGTCGGGTAAAGGATAACTAGTGCAACCTGACGAGACCGAAGCTAACTATTGCAAATGCAACAACCAGTGACAAGTATTCGCCCAACCACACTGTTAGTTCCAATCCACGCAACCTCGCACGAAGTTGGAAGCACGAACTGGTCGCTGCCTCAATGGCTGCTGTTGTAAAATCACAAAGTGAGTTTACCCTCTCACAAGGCAAGATTACAAGAGCTAAGGAGAAGTGAACTCTCCAACAATATTCTGGTTGCACTTAGCTAACCTATGCTGAAATCAAATTGCCAAAGAGTTGTAGCTAAAGTGGGGGAAGGGGTATTTATACTAGGAACAACCCTCCTAGTTTAGGTGTGAAATCAGGCCAGAAGAGGCGTTCGAATTCATGCTAACCAGCTGGTCAAGGGAGCAAACTCATGGAGCCCCGCGTAGCAATTAATGCCCTGGACAGCTTGCATTGGAACTCTCATATTCTTTGACTCAGGACTGCAAATGATGCACCATTTCGATTTTCCTGAAAGTAGACTTCATATGCTCTCCATTTTGTACTCCCACACATGCTGGGTGCTCATATATTTGCGTTGCATGATTCAGCAAGTTCTGGGACGAATTCTGGAACTGCACATGCAACAATAGAGTGTTGAGATGGCTTGATATTCTTCCTTGCAGTGTAACTAGTCGTCCTTTACACCAAAACAAGGGTTTCTTCAGAGTTGAAACTTGTTCTCTTCAAACTTGTTGTATGGGCTCCAAAACTTGTTTCTTCATGTGCTGAATGTTGTTGGTTATCCTTAACATTGTACCTAAGTAAAATCAGCACACGAGATTTAAGCAGTATAAAGTTCTCATGGTCATTCGAATTATGATAAGCTAGGAGCGCATTCACCTCTTGTGCTATTTGTTTGGCACGGCTCCTTGTCATGGGACCCAAATAGATCTTATTTGTAGAAGCTTCACTTGATGGCTGAGATTTATCATCAGGAGAAGATAATAAGCAAGGTGAACCTGGGATGTCCTCATCATCCTCCCCCTCTTCAAAAGGAGTCGTCCTCGACTCTTGACCCTCTTGATCGAAGCATGGAGACAAATCATCAACGTTGACTGTTGGACTCACAACATAGTCTTCAGGAAGCTCGATCTTGTAAGCATTGTCATTGATCTTGGCCAAGACTTTGAATGGTCCATCTCCACGAGGCATTAGCTTGGATTTGCGCTTCTCTGGGAACCGATCTTTGAGCAAATGTATCCAAACCAGATCTTCGGGCTCAAAAGTCACCTTCTTGCGATTTTTGTTTGCCTTAGCAGCATAGTACTTGGACTTCCTTTCTATCTCTTCTTTGGTCTTCTCATGAATCTTCTTCACATATGCATCACACTTTGAAGCCTCCATGTTACATCTCTCTTGCAATGGAAGTAGCAGCAAGTCAATTGGTGCAAGTGGTTTGAATCCATATACCACCTCAAACGGGCACATGTTTGTGGTAGAGTGAACTGCCCGATTGTAAGCAAACTCCACGTGCGGCAAACACTCTTCCCACTCCTTCAAATTCTTCTTGATCATTGTATGCAGCAATGCTGAGAGTGTGCGGTTCACTACCTCTGTTTGCCCATCAGTTTGGGGTGACATGTTGTTGAAAACAACAGCTTGGTTCCTAATTTTGCCCACAATGTTTTCCAAAAGTAGCTCATGAACTTCACATCTCGATCTGAAACAATAGTCCTTGGCATTCCATGCAAGCGAACAACTTCCATGAAAAACAATTCAACAACATGTGAAGCATCATCATTCTTGTGGCACGGAATGAAGTGTGCCATTTTTTAGAACCTATCAACCACAATAAAAACTGAATCCCTCCCCCTCTTAGTCCTAGGAAGTCCTAAAACAAAATCCATGCTAATATCTTCCCAAGGAGCATTTGGAACAGGTAGGGGAGTATATAAACAATGGGGGTTCAATTTAGACTTAGCTTTGTGGCATATGATGCATCGCTACACAAATCTGTCAACGTCCTTCCTCATCTTTGGCCAATAGAAGTGATCGGCCAACAACTCATAAGTCTTCTCACGACCAAAGTGTCCCATTAATCCTCCTGCATGTGATTCCTGCAACAAGAACAAAGGCCTAACCGATGAATCTGGAACACACAACTTGTTAGCCCTAAAAAGGAACCCATCATGCACATGGTATTTATCCCAACCTTTCCCATCTTTACATTTTGCATATGGTTCTGAAAATATATGATCAGTGCAATACAGTTCTTTTAAGCTCTCAAGTCCTGGTACCTTCACTTCTAATTGTGTCAAAAGAACATGCCTACGGGAGAAAGCATCAGCAACCATGTTTTCCTTTCCTTTCTTATACTTCACAACATATGGGAAAGTTTCAATGAATTCTACCCATTTAGCATGCCTACAATTCAGTTTAGCTTGGCCTTTCAAATGTTTCAAGGCCTCATGATCAGAATGTACAATAAACTCTTTAGTCCATAAGTAGTGTTGCCAAGTTTCAAGCACTCTAACCAATGCATACAACTCTTTATCATAAACAGAATAATTCATTTGTGCACCACTCAACTTCTCACTAAAATATGCTATTGGATTTCGTTCTTGCATTAACACACCTCCAATACCTATTCCACTAGCATCACATTCTATCTCAAAAGTTTTGGTGAAATTAGGTAGAATCAGCAAAGGTGCTTTAGTTAATTGTTTCTTAAGATCAAGAAATGCTTTTTCTTGTGGTGCACCCCATTTAAAGGGAATTCCTTTCTTTGCCAATTCATTCAAAGGTGCAGCAATTGTACTAAAATCTTTCACAAAACTCCTGTAGAAACCAGCAAGGCCATGAAAACTTCTCACCTAGCTTACATTCATTGGAGTTGGCCAATTCTCGATTGCTTCCACCTTAGATTCATCCACTTCAATTCCCTGTCCTAAAACAACATAGCCAAGAAAAACAACCTTGTTTGTGCAAAAGGAGCACTTCTCAACGTTAGCATATAGTTTTTCTGTCCTTAGCACATTCAACACTTGTTTTAGAAGTTCAATATGTTCCTCAATGGATCTGCTATACATTAGGATGTCATCAAAGTACACAACAACAAATTTGCCAATGTAAGCTCTCAAAACATGGTTCATCAATCTCATGAATGTACTTGGTGCATTAGTTAATCCAGAAGGCATGACTAACCACTCATACAACCCAAATTTTGTTTTGAAAGCAGTTTTCCATTCATCTCCTTCTTTCATCCTAATCTGATGGTATCCACTCCTCAAATCAATTTTAGAGAAAACAGTAGAGCCAAATCATCAAGCATATCATCTAACCTAGGAATAGGATGAAGATACCTAATAGTTATAATATTGATAGGCCTACGATCCATTACCAATCGCCATGTGTCATCTTTCTTGGGCACCAAAATCACGCGCACAACGATCATCAAGCAAGGACTTAAGCTTTCACGCACATAACCTTTATCTAAAAGTTCTTGTACCTGCCTTTGTATCTCCTTTGTTTCTTCGGGATTGGTGCGGTAGGGAGGTCGATTCGAAAGTGATGCTCCTGGAATGAGGTCAATCTGATGTTCTATGCCACGCAAGGGAGGTAGACCAGCGGGTACTTCCTCCGGAAAAACATCCTCAAATTTCTGCAAGACATCACAAATAGCACTAGGGAGACATGTTAAGTCGTTAGCTGAAAGCAAAGCATGTGTGTACACAAGTACAACGACCACTTGATTTGGGTTGAGCCTCACATCTCTCAGTTCTGATTTGGTGGGTAACATTACTAAGTTCTCTCCCTCTCTTTTATTCTTCTCTCTCAGGTTTGGCTTGTGGCGCTCACTCACTAATTTGTGGATCTCTCTCTCACTCTTTTTCTCTCCCTCTTTCTTACTCACTATTTTTACTTCAGAAACTTTCTGCAAGTGCTCACCCATGATTTGTTGGGGTTTCATGGGTCTAAGCACCAAGTATTTTCCTCTCCACTTGATGGTGTATTGATTGGTTCTGGCACAATGTTGAGCTGAATGATCATATTGCCACGGTCTGCCCAACAGCAAGTGAGACACCTTCATTGGCACCACATCACACTCAACGGTGTCATTATAATCTCCAATCTTGAATTGCACCTGTACCATGTGTGATGCGGAGCATCCTATGCATCACCATGTCAAGAGTCCATTTGGCAAGTGACACGTGCCACATCTACTTCATACATACAAAGGTGAATCCTCTCCTTTACACGTGTCCACTTGTACCTCTCGAGGATGGTATACTACTTGACCCCTCTCTTGTATGCATACATAGGTGTGAGCGGAGCAACACATTCATCGAGGAGGAGTCCAAGAAGAAGAGAGCATCTACACCATCCAAGAGGGAAGCCTGGAAGCAAAGAAGGAAGCGCCAAGAAGAAGGCAGCAGCTCCCAGGCAACCCCGTGCGCACGGGCCCCTCCGACCCCGTGCCCACGGGCCTCCCAGGCTGGCGGTCCTGAAGCCCCCGTGCGCACGGGCGTGTACCGTGCCCACGGGACCCCCGTGTCCACGGGCCAAACAGATCTCGTGCGCACGGGCCCTTGCGTCAGGTCTCTGGATACCCCATGCGCACGGGCTCCACTTACCCCGTGCACACGGGGCCCCCTGTGTGTTGCTGCGGGCTTTGCCCATGTAATCCCCATTTCGCCCCTGCTTACCCCTTCATCCCTTGGACCTATATATACTCCTTCATCTCCTCCATTTAGACTTAGCTAAGAATATATCTAAACACTAGATCTTAGCTCATGTATCTCCCGTTGTGGGATTCCTCTTGAGAGAGAGACACTCCATTGGAGTTCAAGGCCTCCATTGGAGAAGATCCCTAGTGGATAAAGACCCCTCTTGAGGGAAGGATCTATCTAGATCATCAAGCCCTCATCTCCTTCATAGGATTTGGGATAAACTCTACCATGTATCTTATTTCCCATTGATTGTTCATGTACCTTATGGATCTTGTGTGTTTGATTGTCTAGTGGATGTGTGATTGGACTTGTTCTTGAGTGTTCCTCTTGTTTTTACCTCTTGTGTTCATCTTGTTCTTGGGGATTCCCCATCCAATTCGTGAAAGATCTCCACTTAGGGTTCCACCCTACACCATTTTGGTATCATGAGCCATGGTTTCTCACGAAGTTGGAGCCCCCCTCTTTGTTTTCTACCCTAGTTTTGCTGATTTCGTCCTAATTTCGAAAATTTCCCACCAAAAATAGCCCCAATTGTTTTTTGTGATTTGTTGGTTTTGATGATGTTTTGTTGGATTTGATCCATGGATTTGCTTGGTTTCAAGTCGATCTAGCTTTCCTCCACCTTCCCCTACCTTCCATCCTTCAATTTTGACCCCAATTTCGAGATTACCCACGGATCCGGAGCAGTTCGTCCGCTCATAGAGGACCCCGTGCACACGGGACCCTGTGCACACGGGCCAGACAGACCCCGTGCGCACGACCCTTCCAGCGCGTTTCGGCCGCTGTCCCTTCGACCTCCCACCCTCCCATACCACCCCCATACCCCCAGCTACACCAAAGTAAAGAGATCCATCCATTTCGAGCCCAGATCGGGAAGAAATCCGCCAAAACCACGTGTCCCAAGTAACCCCGTGCCCACGGTCTGTGTACCCTGCGCACGGCACCCCGTGCCCACGTGCCCTAAACCCCGTGCGCACGCCCCCCCCTACAACAGCCGCGTGCACTTCACCGTTTCGGCCATAACTTCCACATCCGGAGTCCGATTGTCGCGTTCTTTACCTCGTTGAGTAGCTATTGACATCCCCCATCCACCTAGATCGGTTCCATCACCATTTGACTCCATCAAAATTTTGACATTTTGGCATCTTTGCATAGGCCTTCCACCATATCATCCGCAAAACCACCATAGCCTTCCGCAACCTAACCCATTTTCCTTCATTTAGCATTTGTGGTTGTTTGAGTGGTGACTTGAGTCTCCTAAGGTGTTTTGGCTACTTAGGGACGGTTTCTTATTCATCATCCATCACCACCACTTCCACATTGCCATCTCCGCTACCACCATTTGACTTTTGCCCTTGAGATTTTGAGTTCACGGTTTTTACCGTTTCCTAAGGTGTTTCAGCTACTTAGGGACGAGTCTCCATCATCTTGGTATCTCCATCAAGAACACCGCCAATCACCCTTGCAATTGCATTGATAACCCCTAGCCCATTTTGCGTCACTTGCCTATCGAGACTAGCCATTTGAGTATTGCCGGCAATGTTACTTGTGCACATTAGTGATCTACACCTTCCATTGCATACATACCATATCATATTGGTATCATCATATCATCTCTTGTGTCACAAGATTGTTCCCGCATATACATAATTGCTATCTTGGTTTGTGCATTTCGCATAGTGACCATATCAAAAAAGAGAGTAAGATTTTAAGTAAAAGAAAAGAGAGCAAAGAGCTTCTATGCAAGTGCCATAGCATCATACCACATTGCGCATAAGATTGTTATATCCAATCATCTTGGATCACCTTGAGAAGAAGAACGGGAACAGCATACACATAGCATACTTGGGATAGAAAGCTCATACATTTTGCATCTTATAGGTTGTGCACAAGTGTCGTATCCACCTATTGAGCAATCGTGCTAGTGTCTCTCTTGAGTTGTGCAACACGAGCGTTTTCCAGGGATTCCACATTTTGTTCTCATTCCTTGGTTGCACGATCCCATTTATCTATCCGTGTGTGTGTTTCCGTGTGCCACATATTGCTATTGGTCTACTTGTTTCACTTTGCGAATTTGTGAATCTTTTCCAACATTATTGACTCTTGCTAACATTTTACATCAAATTTTTGTGCCACTATCCTCACCGAGCTCCACCATAAGCTTTACTTGATAGGTGTGGGTGAACAAGTCCGGTACCAATTCCACTATTCTTTCATCTCACATTGAGTGATACAAGATACATCCTCAACTTTGGGAGCTTGGTATTTTTATCTCATTTCCTACTCACCTTTGCTTGAGTTTTGTGATGGATAGGCAAGCCATTTCACCTCTGGTCTACAACCACGACGACGAGTTCGAGGCTATGAAGAACGTCATCGATGCCAAGATGGACAAGCACATGGAGGATCTCAAGGTCCTCATCAAGAACGGCAAGCGGTCTTCCTCATCTTCTAGAAGACACTCAAGTGCAAAGACTTCCGTGCTTCCATCTCCGGCAAGTACACACAAACATCGACATCAACAAGACCATGAAGAGCAATCTACTGGACAAGAGTTGGCTTCTCTGCCACCCCCGTGCACACGGGCCCTCGACCCCATGCACACGGGACCCCATGCCAACGGCCTCTAGCACCCCCGTGCACACGGGCCATACAGTACAGCAACATCGACTACAAGGCTACGGCTTCTTCAACACCTTTGGCATCTTCGCCAAGTGACTTCACGGCATCTTCGCCTTCCGACGTACGTCATCTTCGCCTACTCCACGAGCTCAAGTCCACTACTCCATCGAGCTACTACAACCTCGACACCAACCATGAGATTCCTTTCCATGGGGCTCTAGAACCCGAGGAGTATCTCGAGTGGGAGCGTTTGATGGACGACTACCTCAAGCTACATCAAGTGCCTCCCGAAGATCAAGTGAAGTGCGCCTCAAGAAACTTCCACGACTACGCGTCCACATGGTGGCTTCACACACCTTCGGAGAGCTACGACATGAGTTGACCCAACACGAAGAGAGTTTTGCAGCGAGAGTTCGTGCCTCCAACCTACACGGAACAACTTCTACGCCAATTGGAGAACACCATCCAAGGATCCAAGTCCATCGATGAGTACTTCAAGGAGATGAAGCATGCCTTGCGACGTGCCTACGTGGACGACCCCATGTCAATGAAGTTCCACTCCATGATGGGATTGAACAACGACATCTTCAAGCCTATCTTCCTCGAGAACTACAAGCCCCTTGACGACAACTACATTGGTGCTCTCAAGGCGGAACAAGAACTCATGAAGCCCAAGGCTTCTCCACCTCAAGCACACTTCTCGAAGACCAAGCTCCAACACGAAGAGCATGAGGCTAGTACCACCATGATGTCCAAGCTCGACGAACTCCAAGACGATGCTCCCAAGTTCGACTTCACCGACCTCCCTCTTTGTGGCATTGATGATGCCGAGTCTCCTTTGACTCTTTTTCAAGACGGTGCGGCGACAAGTAAGACTACGAAGACCTTCAAGGAACATGCTTTGGAGGCGAGCGACAAGATGGCGAGCAAGGATGGTGCTTCCATATTAGGAGGCGAGAGTGATGATGTGCCATCTTCGGCCTTCATCCACGGCGAGAGTGATGTTGTGCCATCTTCAACCTTCATCCATGACGACGACTACGAGATGGTTGAGTATGTCACCTCGACCACGGCGATGCATGATGACTTGAGTGACTTTTGCCACCATATTGAGAGTGAGAGTGACTTCACCACTAGCCCCATATATGATGTGTTTCCACAATTCCCATGTGAGGAGAGCCACAACCCCCACCTCTTGAGTGAGAAGAGTGACTCCACCATATGTCAGTTTGAGTGCACCTATTGTGAGGGAGTGAGTGAACCACCACATAGAGAGAGTGAGGTAGTTGATAGGGCATGTGAGGCCACTATGATTTCTAACAACTTGACCTCTACGTCTATTGTGTCTTCTCATTTGGTGCTAGGTCCCATCTATGATGACGCGCCGATTCGCGATGACTTCGTCTTCCCTTTGGACAAGACGATGGCCATGGTGGAATATGATGCACCCCCCACATGGTTCCATCAAGATGAAGATGACCACCATTTGGTCTTTCCCACCTCACCTACACCACATGCGTGGAATGACAAAGGTAACATAGGTGAAAGGGATGCTCTTGTCCCACTAGTGGACTATCATGACATTGATTGCTTGCATGATGTTGATCAACCTATTTCCATGCTTCATGCTAGTGTGACTTCCCCATGTGATGATTTACCCATTTATGATGAGTATGATGATTGCCATGTGGAGTCTATTAGTGGTGATGCCATGTTACATGGGATTTCTTGTGCTAATTCTCTCGGTCACATCATGTTTGCCAATCCGCTTGACTTGTCATATGCTATGCATGAGATCGACCACATGTCATATTTGCAATCTCTTCATAGTGACTATGCATATGCCATTAAGATTAACCCAATTTGCACTTATGGCGTAGATGACAAGCCCATGGTTATTGGCATTTGTTTTTCTTGTGATGATATTGATATGCTCCCTTTGCATCATTTATCTCATATGCCATGCCAGGAACACCTAGCTTCGGATATGCATTGTTTTGGATGTTGTCCATTTTCTCCATATGATGTTTCCATTATTGCTCATGAGGAGACACCCATAGTTTCCTCATACATTTTAGGAGATTTTGATTCATCCCATTCATTGCATGATCCCAATACTTGTGCGCACCATATGCTTCCAATGAATAAACATGCTATTGATGTGCCATATACTTGTATGCTAAATTTGCATCCCCGTCGTGTCATACACCATAACTATTCTTTCATGATGGATGACATGTTCTTATACCATGCATCAAATTTCTTTGAGCGATGCTTATCTTGTGCTAACTCTCACGTGCACATACACATCATGATGGATGATGTGTACATTTACCACACACATAATTTCTTTCGTTTGTGTCTCCTTTGTGTAGGTACCCATGAATTCTTGTCAACCTCGCAATCCCACGAGTTGACAAAACAAGCTCTAGAGAGCAACGATGACTTGGGATACCATGGATTGTCTTTCCCACCACTCTCTTCGCGCAAATACTTCGCGCATTTATTCTACATGGCCCTCCCTTGGCTATGGGTTATTATCCATTACCTATTATATGCCCATCTTGCCATGTTCACTTTGCATGATATGTTCATTACTATGCCTTTGCCATGCATTCGTGACCCATGCTTTGCATTACACATGATGATTGATTCTCATATTTGTATGTGTATTTGCAAGCTTGGTGGAGATATTGCTTGTTATTGCCATGTTTGCTTTGTGCCCCATGCCTATGATGATACTATGATCTTGCTTTGTGTTTGTGCTTGCGATATGTCATGTGCATTGCCTATGCCTATTATTTGCTCACATGACATGATTTCCATGATTTCCTCTAGTATGTTGCATCTTCGCACTACTAGCTTGCACAACTTGATTACTATGATTGCTTATGTTGCATCTCCGATGACTCAAACTTGCTTGCTTCATGTGGTTGATGACAACCATCTACATGCTTTGCACATGATTGTTATTGCTTCTTGTCATATATCTCCATATGTTGCCTCTCTCATGCTAGATGATTTGCCATGTATTGAGTGCAATTATGCCTTTAGTCTTGATAATGAGTTTGCCCCCATAGCAATCTCACATATAGTTGGAGATTTTGACATATTTCTCGTGAAGCATGCTTGCCTTCCTTCTTTGCACCATATACCTAGTGCCATGAATATTGCCATTGTTGCATCATATTCTTCACGCACTTGTGCTTCTAATGGTTATGTGCAAGAGAAGAGAACCATCATGATGGATGATGTGTTTATCTACCATGCGCATACGTTCTTTCTTTTGTTGTGTGCATGTGTAGGATACTTGGACTTCGTGTCAACTTCCACGTCACATGAGTTGACAATCCGAGATCTTGAGAGCGAACCACCTTCTACCACGATGATTCTACATCGCACTTGCTTGAACTTCGGCATTGTGAAGGACGCACAAGAACATGCTTTCAAGGTGATATCCTTCTCTTTTGAGAACCCCCAAACCAAGAGCATGCATATTGTCGATCATACTACTTGTGTTGCTTGCACCATGCGACTTATTTGTCATCTTGGACCCCTTGCTTGCGCACATGTTAGAGATCTTGCTTCCACTTGTCATTTTCACAATTCCATGCATCATGATATATATGCCTTGTGTGTTGCATCCAATTCTTGGATTACTTGCTCCTATCACATGTTTGGTTGCAACAATGTCATCACTTCACATATGCCATGTCCCATTGACTGCTACATGCTTGATTTCATTGCCTCACACATATTGAACAATTGCTCCTTCCTTTTTGTTGAGTTCCACGATATCTTCACTACACCGTATGCACATTATGCTTGGATTGTCTTGCACTTGCCCCATGTGTTTAGACATCTCATTATACTTGGTGTTCTGAATGATTCCTATGCCTACCATAGACCTTTTGTTGAGCACATTGCGCCTTCTTGCTATGATCTTGAGGTTGTGCTTGTTCACTTGTCACACATATTAGCGTCTTTACCTCCCATTTGCATACTTGTTTCCATGATGTCCTTGATTGTGCTCACCTTATATGCTTAAATGCCATGCCACACTTCTTTGTCAAACCATATGCTATGCTTGATGACAACACTTGTTGGGTGAATAACCTCTTGAATGCTTGGCTTTGCTCTTACGCCAACCATATTTGTTTTTCCAAGTTCTTGTTATCTTTGCTCCTTTTGAAGGAATTACAAGACGGTACGACATCGGAGAGTGCCCATTTGGAACTACAAGATGATGAATGCTTGATGATCGCCCACTACTACACGGCAACATCATCTCTTTCCCATGGTGATTTGGATTTCGATCCGAGGTCGGATCTTTCCCAAGGGGAGGGGATGATGCGGAGCATCCTATGGACATCACCATGTCAAGAGTCCATTTGGCAAGTGACACGTGCCACATCTACTTCATACATACAAAGGTGAATCCTCTCCTTTACACGTGTCCACTTGTACCTCTCGAGGATGGTATACTACTTGACCCCTCTCTTGTATGCATACATACGTGTGAGCGGAGCTACACATTCATCGAGGAGGAGTCCAAGAAGAAGAGAACATGTACACCATCCAAGAGGGAAGCCTGGAAGCGGAGAAGGAAGCACCAAGAAGAAGGCAGCAACTCCCAGGCAACCCCGGGCGCACGGGCCCCTCCGACCACATGCCCACGGGCCTCCCAGGCTGGCGGTCCTGAAGCCCCCGTGCGCACGGGCGTGTACCGTGCCCACAGGACCCCCCGTGTCCACGGGCCCAACGGACCTCGTGCACACGGGCCCTTGCGTCAGGTCTCTGGATACACCGTGCGCACGGGCTCCACTTACCTCGTGCACAAGGGGCCCCCTGTGTGTTGCTGCGGGCTTTGCCCATGTAATCTCCATTTCGCCCCTGCTTACCCCATCATCCCTTGGACCTATATATACTCCTTCATCTCCCCCATTTAGACTTAGCTAAGAATAGATCTAAACACTAGAGCTTAGCTCATGTATCTCCCCTTGTGGGATTCCTCTTGAGAGAGAGACACTCCATTGGAGTTCATGGCCTCCATTGGAGAAGATCCCTAGTGGATAAAGACCCCTCTTGAGGGAAGGATCTATCTAGATCATCAAGCCCTCATCTCCTTCATAGGATTTGGGATGAACTCTACCATGTATCTTATTTCCCTTTGATTGTTCATGTACCTTGTGGATCTTGTGTCTTTGATTGTCTAGTGGATGTGTGATTGGACTTGTTCTTGAGTGTTCCCTTTGATTGTTCATGTACCTTGTGGATCTTGTGTGTTTGATTGTCTAGTGGATGTGTGATTGGACTTGTTCTTGAGTGTTCCTCTTGTTTTTCCCTCTTGTGTTCATCTTGTTCTTGGGGATTCCCCCTCCAATTCGTGAAAGATCTCCACTTAGCGTTCCCCTGATGCGGAGCATCCCAAGATCATCCCCATGGACGCACACACACCTCCAACGACACCACTTGGACCAATGACACGAGCCCGAGCCGAAGCTATCAAAGACAAGGTGAACTCACTCCTCTCCGAACTTCCACTTTATATGCATGAGACATGGCTACTACCTAAGTCCGAGATGTTGTGCATGATTAGGTACCAAGAGGGTCCTCCCGAAGATGCGCATGAAGACGGACAAGTCCCCAAGTCCACAGATGAGGAGAACCAACGGAAGGAACAAAGAGCATCTCCCAGGCCCCGGACATTGGGCCAAGGCCCCGGACATCCGGCCCCTGGAGCGCCTTCCTCTACAGCTGCTCAACCACCAAGTGCCTACAGGCCCCATACATCCGGCCCCGCAAGCCCGGACATCTGGCACTTCCCGAGGTCCCGGACATTCGACCCCCTGCCCGAAAATACGGACCCCCCGAAGCCGAGAGCAACATGGCCAGTTTCACCAAGCCGGACATCCGGCCTCCACAGCCCGGACATCCGGCCCTCCGCCAACGCCCGGACATCTGGTCCGACGACCGGACGTCCGGCCTCCCTGTCTGCACACAGTAAAGGGACGAGGCCCGTGTACCCCTTCTACCCCCTAGACTATATATACTCCATCCCATACAACTTTCTAGGGTTAGCAAAGGATTAGCTCATATTTCATGTGAGAGCTTTGCTCATCCAGTTGGTTACCTTCTCCACGGAGATTCGAGCCTCCACCGGAGAAGATCCCCCAAGCGGATTCAAGACCCCTCTTTAGGGAAGAACATCAAGACCTCCTCACGGAAAAGAACCGGTTACCCTTTTGTATCGTCCCTAGTTGATCATGGATCGTGTATCTTACTTTATGTACTCGAGGATCTAGCCCATGTGTGACTTGTTCTTGTTAGTTTGACTGTTCCTCTTGTGTTTCCCCTTGTGTTTTCCCTCGTTTTCCCCCTCATGTTCCTCGTGTTCTTCACGGGGTCCGCTCCTTTCATGAAAGATCGGGCGATTAGGGTTCTACCCTACATCATCTTGGTATCTAGAGCCACGTTGATCACGATTTCGGAGCCTCCCTGTTGTGTTTCTAGCCTTGTTTTGTTGTTTTTCGTCCTAATTCGAAAATTCCCCACCAAAAATAGCCCCAATTTTTTTTGTGATTTGTTGGTGTGTTGAGATTTTGTTGGTTTGGATCCGTGGATTTGCTTTGTTGTGAGTGGATCTAGCTTCCCATCCTTTTTCCCCCCAATTTCCATCCACAAATTCCTACGAATTTCGCCCGGATTTAACCTCCCCACGCAGTGTTCATCACGTTCATCCCCGGATCGAGAGCCCGGACATCCGGCCCGCAGAGCCCGGACATCCGGCCCACCTGGACATCCGGCCTTCCACCCGGACATCCGGCCCCTGGCAGCCACATATCCATCCACCGCCCCAATTTCCACCAAATTTTGTTCCGGTGCCACCATATACCATATATACTTCCACATACCTCCAGCACTTCCGCATAACCCAACCATTTTTGGAACGTTTCGCTCTCTGACACAATTGCTACTTTGAGGTTTGAGAATTTGAGTTGTGGTACTATATCCTTTTGTGTTTCGGCTATTTAGTACGGTTCGACATCGACATCACCGCCGCTCATCTTCGCCACGAACGCGTCATCAACAACGACCACCTCGACTACGACTTGGTATTCGTGCCACCATTTTGACACCATACTGGAAGCAAGAACGGTAACCTCATCTTGGTATTGGACATATCATTCTTTCCATTACATTGATAGCCATCATAGCCTAACTCCTTTGCGTTGCTTACCCATCGAGACTAGCCATTGAGTATTGCCGGCAATGAGACTTGTGCACATTAGTGATCATACTTCCCATGGCATACATACATCTTTGTTGCATATCTTGGTATCATCTCTTGTGTCACAAAGTTGACATCGCATACTCATTTGCTATCTTGGTTCGTCAAGCATTGCATGAGAAAAGAGCTCAAACATCAAAGAGCCAAACAAGCTTTTAAGCAAAGAGAAAAGATAAGCAAAGAGCTTTTAAGAAAGAACCATAGCATCTTGCAACATTACGTTTGTCATACTCGATCATCTTGGATAATATCATAGCAACACCTTGCATAGAACATATTTGGGATAGAAGTCGTTGCATCTTCGCTAAGTAGGTTGTGCACAAGTTGTTGTATCCGGCTATTGTGCAATCGTGCGAGCGTCTCTCTAGTGTTGTGAAACAAGAGAATTTTTGTAGATTCTACATTTTGGCTCACCCTTGGTTGCACAACCCCACTTATCTTTTTGCGCGTGTGTTTCCGTGTAACTTATATGCTTGGTCTACTTGTTACATTGCATCTTGCGAATCTTTTCCAACATTATTGAAGCTCACTTACAATTGCATCAATTTTTTTGCCACCATCCTAACCAAGCTCCACCAAAAGCTTTTACTTGTGTAGGTGGGAGAAACGGACAAGAACTCGTACCAATTGTGCTATTTCCTTGGCCTACATTGGAGTGATCCTCGATCCACTTTCAACTTCGGTCAAGGTACATTTGGTACTCGTTCTTCTCTTTCTACCACTCACATTTGTCTTGGAATGATGAATAGGCCAAGTACTTCTACCAACCCACTCTTCATGGAGCAAGACAATGACATGAACTCCTTCATCGCCAGGAGTCACCTATTTAGTGCACAACGTGCTTTACATCAAGAGCAACAAGCTATGAGTGAACGCATTGACAACCTTGCCGCCGACTTGCGACTTTCCAAGCAACGTACACGGGACTACTTCGACCACAAGCTCGACGATCACAAGCAAGAGAATGACGCAAGGATGGACGAAATTCGTGCTTTGTTGCTCAACCACTCATCTTCCACTTCAAGAAGGAGCCGTTCAAGCCGCCACTCCGACTTCACCCTCTCCGGCTCAAGTACACCGACATCGAACACTGTTCGTCGAGCCGCGCGCACCGACCGTCAAGCAAGCCTCAATCCCCTACGAGACACCGACTCTCAAGAGCACCGACAATGTCAAACTCAATAGGCCTTTGCGCTAGCACGAGAACGGCAACGAAAACGCCAACAGGAAGAGGAAGAGCGAGCGCGTCTACACCAAAATGCTCAAGATGTCGAGGCACAACGTCAAGAACAACAACTCCGTGACGCTCAAGCACTTGCGGCGCAACACGCTCTACGCGATTTGAGTCGAGCCGTTGCCGACTGAAGCCGACAAGCTCGTGAACAAGAGGAAGCACTTCGCGGAGAAATTCAAGAACGAAGATTTCAAGCTCGCGTGCATCTCAAGTTCCTCCTCGAGCTCGACAAGTTCCTCCACAAGCTCGCCAAGAACAACCAGTCAATCAAGAGCATGAAGACAATGGAGATCCTCCACGACAAGAGAAACATGACGATAATAATCGTCCGCGCCAAGAGCACCGCGAGTTGCACAATCATCAACAACATGGGCGTCGTCATACCCGACCCCAACACAATGAAGAGCAACACTATGGCAAACTCAAGTTCACCATGCCCAAGTTCAACTGTAGCAACGACCCCGAAGAGTACCTTTCACGGGCATTGAAGGTTGACAAGATCTTCCGTTTGCACAATTTTAAAGAAGAGAAGAAGATCGCGATGGCATCCCTTGAGTTCCAAGACTATGTCCTCATTTTGTGGGAACAAATCATAGAGCGCCGAGAGGCAATAGGTGAACCACCCATCACTACTTGGGCGCAAATGAAGGATGTCGTGAGAGAACACTTCGTACCTACCTACTACAACCGCGACCACTTCAAGAAACTCCAACAACTCAAGCAAGGAACAAAGAGAGTTGAAGAATACTACAAGGATATGGAGATTGCAATAATAAGAGCCAATGTCATGGAAGATGATGAGCAAACAGTGGCACGTTTCTTGAACGGACTCAATCACCCGATCAAGAAGATCGCCGACTTCAAACCATACTCAAATCTCATCGAGCTAGTGCACCAAGCTACGAAAGCGGAATGCCAAGTGCAAGATGATTTGAAGTATGCCAAGTTATCATCCAAGTCCTACGGCTTCTCCAATAACCAAGCTTCAACGACTCCAACACCGACTACAAGACCTTCTACTTCCAACATCGACAAGTCAACTTCCAAGAAAGCTTCGTCACCTACAAGCCATCCTCCTACGAGCAACTTCAAGCATAGGGATCCATCATCATCAACTCCAACCGACGAGACCGTCAAGATGAGTTCCTTCAAGTGTTTCACTTGCGGAGGCCGAGGCCACAAGTCCTACGAGTGCACCGACAAGCGAACCATGGTCCTCAACGACGATGGCACTTATGACTCCATGAGTGAAGGCGAAATGGTAGTCCTCGAGCAAGTAGCCGTGCACCGCCAAGTGAACAATGAAGAAGAACAAGTCTTTTGTGATTAAGACTCAAGTCCCGCACTTGTTGTCTCCAAAGTCTTGACTCTCCAACATCACCAAGAAGAAGACCAATGATGTCACATATTCCACACCAAGGCCGGCATCAATGGACGAACCGTCAAGGTCATCATCGATGGAGGGAGTTGTCATAATCTCGCAAGTGAAGAACTTTGCTCCAAGCTCCAATTGTCCAAGACGAAGCATCCACATCCATACAAAGTGCAATGGCTTAGTGACTCCGGCACTATCCAAGTCGAGCACCGAGTACAAGTCTCCTTCAAGATCGGCGCCTACGAAGACACCTTGGAGTGCGACGTCGTTCCAATGACCTTTTGTCATCTTCTCCTTGGACGGCCATGGCAATTCTATAGAGGAGTCGTACACAACGGCCGAACGAACCACTACATCTTCAAGATGAAGGGCGAGGAGTACGTCCTCAGTCCAATGTCGCCAAGTCAAGTGATCGCCGACAAGCAAGCCACCCATCGTGGAGATCATAGTGAGAGAGCGAGCCACCAAAAAGAGAGTGAGCGCCACAAGCCAAAATTGAGTGCCTCCACGATGAGCGAAAACAAGAACCTAGTTCTACTTGCCACCAAACGTGAGATGAGAGAAGTGTGTGAGAACCCATCTAGTGTCCTAGACTACGTCCTCGTGTGCAAGGACAGTGCACCACAAACTCACACTTCTCACACTCTTCCTCCAGTGTTGTCTTCTCTTTTGCAGGAATTTCAAGATGTTTTTCCCGATGAGCTACCTCTGGGTCTACCTCCCCTACAAGGCATTGAGCACCGAATCGACCTCATCCCCGGAGCACCTCTTCCGAAGAAAGCTCCTTACCATGTCAACCCCGACGAAACAAAAGAAATACAAAGGCAAGTAAAGCATTTCATAGACCATGGACATGTGCGTGAAAGTTTGAGCCCTTGTGCCGTTCCGGTCATTCTTGTGCCAAAACGTGAAGGTAGTTTTCGCATGTGCTCCGATTGTAGACCTATCAATGCTATCACCGTTCGCTATAGGTATCCCATTCCACGCCTAGATGATATGCTTGATGAGCTTAGCGGTGCCACTATATTTTCCAAAATTGATCTTAAGAGTGGTTACTATCAAATCCGCATACAAGAGGGTGATGAATGGAAAACCGCCTAAAAACCAAGTTTGGTTTGTATGAGTGGTTAGTCATGCCTATGGGTCTTTTGGAAGCACCGGGCACTTTTATGCGCCTCATGAATCATGTCTTTCGCCCTTACATTGGTATATTTGTTGTGGACTACTTTGATGACATTCTTGTGTTTAGCAAATCTATCAAAGAGCATGTCACCCATGTCAGCACCGTTTTGCAAACTCTTAGAAAAGAGCGCCTCTATGCTGATATGGAGAAATGCCTTTTTGGTGTTGATAGGCTCGTTTTCTTGGGTTTTGTTGTTTCTTCTAAGGGTGTTCATGTTGATGAGTCCAAGGTCAATGCTATTAAGACTTGGCCGCAACCAACCAACTTGTATCAAGTGCGTAGTTTTCTTGGCCTTGCGGGTTTCTATCGTCGCTTTGTGAAGGATTTTAGCACCATTGCTTCGCCTTTGCATGCTTTGAGCAAGAAGAATGCACCTTTTATTTGGGGACCATCCCAAGATATCGCATTCAATGAGATTAAGAATTTGCTTACTCATGCTCCCATGCTTGCTTTACCCAACTTCGAAAAGCCTTTTGAAATTCATTGCGATGCTAGTGGTAATGGCATAGGAGGTGTGTTAACGCAAGAGAAGCGCCCCATAGCGTACTTTAGTGAGAAACTTTCCGGAGCGCAACTCAATTATCCCATCTATGACAAAGAGCTATATGCTTTAGTCCGTGTTTTGCATGAATGGGAACGTTACCTTCGTGCCCATGAGTTTATCATTCATACCGATCAGGAGACTCTCAAGTATCTTAAGGGACAAACAAAGTTGAACAAGCGTCATGCTAAATGGAGTGAATTTATTGAGTCTTTTCCCTATGTCATCAAGTACATCAAGGGTAAAGAAAATATCATAGCGGATGTTCTTTCCCGCATATGCATGCTTGTCATGCAACTTGAGTTAGATGTCATTGGCTTCGAGCATATCAAAGACTTGTATGAGCATGATGCAACTTTTGCTACTCCTTATGCCAAGTGTTTGTCGAATACATCTTGGGAACGCTATTACATCAAATACGGCTATCTTATGAGAGCTAACAAACTTTGCATCCCCGAGTCCTCTCTTCGTTTGTTGCTTTTGCAGGAATCTCATGGAGGAGGCTTAATGGGACACTTCGGACGTGACAAGAGGTTCGCCACACTCTCGAAGAGCTACTTTTGGCCAAAGATGTTTCGGGACGTCAATCGTTTCACCAACCGGTGTTCTACATGTCACAAAGCTAAGTCCAAAGCTCAATCTCATGGTCTCTATATGCCTTTACCAATCCCATACCAACCATGGGAAGACATTAGCATGGACTTTGTACTTGGTTTGCCTAGAGCTCAAAATGGGAAATATTCCATATTTGTCATTGTGGATCGTTTCTCAAAAATGGCACATTTTATTCCTTGCTACAAGATAGACGATGCTTCACATGTTGCTAATCTCTTTTGTAGGGAAATTTTGCGTTTCCATGGTGTGCCAAAGACCATCGTCTCGGACCGTGACGTCAAGTTCCTTAGCTACTTTTGGAAGACCCTATGCGCCAAGCTCGGAATCAAGCTACTCTTCTCCACGGAATACCATCCTCAAACCGACGGCCAAACGGAGGTGACAAACCGCACACTCTCCGCTCTACTTCGAGTACTCATCAAGAAGAACATCAAAGAGTGGGAGGAGTGTCTACCCATCGCCGAGTTCTCCTACAACCGAGCAAGACACTCAACAACCGACAAGTTCCCTTTCGAGGTCGTCTACGGATTCAACCCTTTGTCACTATTGGATATTCTACCTCTACCACTCCAAGCGACCCATCTCAAGAAGGTGCATGAAGATACAAGAAACACCATCGAACGCCAAGTACAACGCCTTGCGACCAAGCTCAACGTCAACAAGCACCCTTGAGACCTCGTGTGGCTACACCTTCGCAAGGACCGCTTTCCCCAAGAACGAAAGTCCAAACTTCGACCACAGGTGGATGGACCATTCAAGGTGCTTGCACGCTACAACAACAACGCTTACAAGATCGACATTCCTCGTGACAAGTACTCCGTGAGCGACATCTTCAACATCAAAGATCTCTCGCCCTACCATGGTGATGAGGATTTCGATCCGAGGACGGATCTTCCCAAGGGAGGGGAGATGATGTGGAGCATCCAAAGATCATCCCCATGGACGCACCCACACCTCCAACGGCACCACTTGGACCAATGACACGAGCCCGAGGGAAGCTATCGAAGACAAGGTGAACTCACTCCTCTTCGAACTTCCACTTTCTATGCATGAGACATGGCTGCTACCTAAGTCCGAGATGTTGTGCATGATTAGGTACCAAGAGGGTCCTCCCGAAGATGTGCATGAAGACGGACAAGTCCCCAAGTCCACGGATGAGGAGAACCAACGGAAGGAGCCAAGAGCATCTCCTAGGCCCCGGACATCCGGCCCCTAGAGCGCCTTCCTCTACAGCTACTCAACCACCAAGTGCCTACAGGCCCCGGACATCTGGCCCCGCAAGCCCGGACATCCGGCACTTCCCGAGGTCCCGGACATACGGCCCCCTGCCCGGAAATCAGGACCCCCCCCGAACCCGAGAGCAACATGGCCAGTTTCACCAGCCCGGACATCCGGCCCTCCGCGAACGCCCGGACATCCGGCCCGACGCCCGGACGTCCAGCCTCCCTGTCTGCGCACAGTAAAGGGCCGAGGCCCGTGTACCCCTTCTACCCCCTAGACTATATATACTCCATCTCGTACAACTTTCTATGGTTATTAAAGGATTAGCTCATATTTCATGTGAGAGCTTTGCTCATCCACTTGGTTACCTTCTCCACGGAGATTCGAGCCTCCACCGGAGAAGATCCCCCAAGCAGATTCAAGACCCCTCTTTAGGGAAGAACATCAAGACCTCCTCATGGAGAAGAACCGGTTACCCTTTTGTATCGTCCCTAGTTGATCATGGATCGTGTATCTTACTTTATGTACTCGAGGATCTAGCCCATGTGTGACTTGTTCTTGTTAGTTTGAGTGTTCCTCTTGTGTTTCCCCTTGTGTTTTCCCTCATTTCCCCCCTCGTGTTCCTCGTGTTCTTCACGGGATCCGCTCCTTTCGTGAAAGATCAGGCGATTAGGGTTATACCCTATATCACCCACCCTGCACCAATGTGTGTGATCTTAATCTCTCCACATTCACTCAACCATTGTATATGATATGGATGAGAGTGTTGTAGCAGCTTCAGCCCAAGCTTATCACACATTTCTTTGCTTGCAAGATTGTGACAACTCGCACCATCAACAATTACCTTGCATACATTGTCTTGCACTTTGGCTCTTATTTGAAACAGATTGTGTCGTTGTCCATTCTCAGCTTCTTTGATCTGCACACTCAAAACTTTAGTGACAACAAGAGAGGCACCTTGCTCATAATCACAATAGGTTTGCTCATCACCATCTTCAGTTTCTTCTTCAGGTTCACTACAAGACTCATATTCTCCATTCTCGGTGATCAGCATGGTATGCTTGGTGGGACAATCCTTCTTCATGTGGCCATGTCCCTTACATGTAAAGCACTCTATCTCACTAGTTTTCCCCGCGGAGCCAATGGAGGATGAACTAGGAGCTGCAAATTTTCTCTTCTCCTTCGAATTTGATGCATCATTTCTGCTCGTGGCTGCACGTGCATGGGGCTGATTTGCACCAACAGAACTAGTCATAATACCTCGACCAACATTGAATTGAGGTACAAACTTACTCCCACTTGATGTAGCTCAAGCTGTGAAGGATGTAGTTCTATTTTGCTTTGAGTCTTCTTGCAATTGACGTTCAACCTTAGAAGCAAGATGTACCAGCTCTACCACATTACAATATGGCTGCAAATCAACCACTCGTTTAACATTAGGATTCAGCCCATAGAGGAACCTTGCCATGGACTGCTCCTCATCTTCATGTATGTTGGCTCTTATCATTGCCTTCTCCATCTCCTTATGATACTCCTCAACTGATAATTTTCCTTGCCTCAAATTCTGGAGCTTATCAAAGATGTCACGTCTATAATGCCTTGGGACAAATCTTTCCCTCATCTCTCTTTTCATTTCTGTCCATGTAGCAACAGCAAGGTCTCCTTCTTCTTCTCGCTGAATCTGAACTTGCTCCCACCAAATTGGAGCATAGTCTTCAAACTCAAGTGAGGCCATTGCTAGTTTCTTCTCTTCTGAGTAGTTGTGCATGCGGAAAATCTTGTCAACCTTCAATTCCCATGTGAGATAACTCTCTGGATCAGATCCAACATCAAACTTGGGCATGGTAAATTTCAGCTTTCCAAACCTCTCCTCCTCCTGCCGTCCATGACCATAGTTTCTACGATGATGAAATCTGTCATTCTGGTGCATGCCATCTTCATCTTCATCAAACTCATCTCCACTACCTTCATGGTGCGGATTTGCTCTTCGGTGACCTCCTCTAAGATCACGACCAGCAGCTTCATGATGACCACGTCCATTACCATGATCATTTCCACGTCCGGGACCAGGAGGTCTCATGGCATGGGGAGTAGGAGCATGGTTTCTTCTAGCTTGTGCATTGGAGGCAGCACCTTCCCCATCAGTTACATTTTGTTCTTCACCATGGACACTTGCATCTTCTCGGTTCTGACGAACCTCTTGCACAATATCAACAACAATACCAGTCCTCATGGCTGCCATGTTCTGAGTGAGTTGCTCATCAACATTACCCATAAGTTGCTGCAAATCTCTCGACAACTTGTCTTGTTTCTCTTCAATTGGGTCAAGGTTGTTTCTGAACTCTTGGTGTAGATGATCACGTAATGCGTTGAAGTGAAACCTTGTGACGGGCTGATTGAGATGCCCATTTCCTTCAACATCATACTCGTTTTCTTCACCTGCCATGGTTAGTTCTCCAAAAGCCCTATAGTACTAGAAGAATATATGTGGATAACAACTCAAGCTCACCTCACTTACCAAACGAAGCTCATGTAACTTCCAAGTGAGAGCAGAATCATGCTCAACCGTGGTGTCAGTGGTTGGTATACAAATTGTGATAATCAAGCGAATACAAGTCTAGGGTTGCACATGCGGGGCTGTTTGGTGGAGTTTGGGTGGGGTATATATGTAGCAAAAGATGCACTAATCTACAATCTAGGTGTTGTTGAACCAAGTAATCATCCACACAAGATTCTAATGCATTTAGTTGCTGAATGAGATATACGTGAGGTACATGCAACTCTCACCAAGGAATCAGATTTGCTACAAGCAAGGATTGAAGACTTTGCACACTTGACACATTTCAGCTCACAACACAAATAGGGATTTCTCAAGATACAAGTGAAGAAAATCCCAAGTTTTCTCTCTTTTGCTTCTTGCACACACTTTCTTTCTTTGGGCAGATCCCTTTTTTTGCCTCTTTTCTTCTTTTTTTTGCTCTTTTTTTGACAAACTTTCAACAAGGGACTTGGATCTGAACACACACTTTGGGGGAATCACAAAAATCACAATAGATGAAGTCAACCAACAAGAACATGCAGCTGAAACTTTGGCAGCAAACACACACGATGATCTAATTTTACTGGGTGGAAAACACGATGGGAATCAGATCTAACAAGGATGAATGGAGAGCACACAGTGTGGGCTTTTCAAAATGCACAAAAACACTCAAAACGGACTCCGGATGACAAAGATATGCATGATTTGGTGGAGGATGCAGATCTGAAATCTGTGCACGAAAATGAACACAAACACACAAGATTGGATGGGGAGAAACTCAGCAACTAAAAACAAAGATCTAGTGGACAAGAACTTGATAAAACTCACCAAATAACATATTAAAGGCTGCAAATGGCTAGGTAAAGGGATTTTTTTGTGGGGCTATTTTCTGGACTTTTAGGATGAACAAGAACACGAACTAGACTAGGGATACAAGATCCTACCGTGTCAACCGAAGCTCTAATACCAAGATGATACGGGGTTGCCTAATCTTCACAGAGGATCTGCTCTATGTTGAGAATCAACGCCACCTGAAGGGTACGAAGGAAACCGTCGATCCCAACCAACAACGCTGTCAGGTAAAGGATAACTAGTGCAACCCAACGAGACTCAAGCTAACTATTGCAAATGCAACAACCAGCGACAAGTATTCGCCGAACCACACTCTTAGTTCCAATCCACGCAACCTCGCCTGAAGTTGGAAGCATGAACTGGTCGCCGCCTCAATGGCTGCTGTTGTAAAATCACAAAGTGAGTTTACCCTCTCACAAGGAAAGATTACAAGAGCTAAGGAGGAAGTGAACTCTCAAACAATATTCTGGTTGCACTTAGCTAACCTATGCTGAAATCAAATTGCCAAAGAGTTGTGGCTGAAGTGGGGGAAGGGGTATTTATACTAGGAACAACCCTCCTAGTTTAGGTGTGAAACCAGGTGAAAAGAGGGGTTCAAATTTGTGCTAACCAGCTGGTCAAGGGAGCAAACTAATGGAGCCCCGCAGAGCAATTAATGCCCTGGACAGCTTCCATTGGAACTCTCATATTCTTTGACTAAGGACTCCAAATGATGCACCGTTTGATTTTCCTGAAAGTAGACTTCATATGCTCTCCATTTTGTACTCCCACACATGCTGGATGCTCATATATTTCCGTTGCATGATTCAGCAAGTGCTGGGACGAATTCTGGAACTGCACATGCAACAATAGAGTGTTGAGATGGCTTGATATTCTTCCTTGCGGTGTAACTAGCCGTCCTTGTCACCAAAACAAGGCTTTCTTCAGAGTTGAAACTTGTTCTCTTCAAACTTGTTGTATGGGCTCCAAAACTTGTTTCTTCATGTGCTGAATGTTGTTGGTTGTCCTTAACATTGTACCAAAGTAAAATCAGCACGTGAGATTTAGGTAGTATAAATTTCTCATGGTCATTTGAATTATGATAAGCTAGATGCGCGTTCACCTCTTGTGCTATTTGTTTGGCACGGCTCCTTGTCAAGGGACCCAAATAGATCTTCTTTGTAGAAGCTTCACTTAATGGCTGAGATTTATCATCAGGAGAAGATGATAAGCGAGGTGAACTTGGGATGTCCTCATCATGATATGCTTGATGAACTTAGTGGTGACACTATCTTTTGTAAAATTGATCTCAAGAGTGGTCACTATCAAATCCGCATACAAGAGGGTGATGAATGGAAAGCCGCTTTCAAAACCAAGTTTGGTTTGTATGACTAGTTAGTCATGCCTATGGGTCTTTCGGAAGCACCGGGTACTTTTATGCGTCTTATGAATCATGTCTTTCGCCCTTACATTGGTATATTTGTTGTGGTCTACTTTGATGATATCCTTGTTTATAGCAAATCTCTTAGAGATCATGTCACCCATGTTCGAACCGTTTTGCAAACTCTTCGAAAAGAGCACCTCCATGCTAATATGGAGAAATGCCTTTTTGGCGTTGACAAGCTCGTTTTCTTGGGTTTTGTTGTTTCTTCTAAGGGTGTTCATGTTGACGAGTCCAAGATCAATTCTATTAAGACTTAGCCACAACCAACAAACTTGCATCAAGTGCGTAGTTTTCTTGGCCTTGCGGGTTCCTATCATTGCTTTGTGAAGGATTATAGCACCATTGCTTCGCCTTTGCATGCTTTGAGCAAGAAGAATGTGCCTTTTTTTGTTGACCATCCCAAGATACCGCATTCAATGAGCTTAAGAATTTGCTTACTCATGCTCCCGTGCTTGCTTTACCCAACTTCGACAAGCCTTTTGAGATTCATTGCGATGCTAGCGGTAATGGCATAAGAGGTGTGTTAACGCAAGAGAAGCTCCCCATAGCTTACTTTAGTGAGAAACTTTCCGGAGCGCCACTCAATTACCCCATCTATGACAAAGAGCTATATGCTTTAGTGCGCGTTTTGCATGAATGGGAACATTACCTTCATCCCCATGAGTTTATCATTCATACCGACCATGAGACTCTCAAGTATCGTAAGGGTCAAACCAAGTTGAAAAAGCATCATGCTAAATGGAGTGAATTCATTGAGTCTTTTCCTTATGTCATAAAGTACATCAAAGGTAAGGAAAACATCGTAGCGGATGCTCTTTCCCGCATATGCATGCTTGTTACCCAACTTGAGTTAGATGTCATTGGCTTCGAGCATATCAAAGACTTGTATGAGCATGATGCAACTTTTGCTACTCCTTATGCCAAGTGTTTGTCGCATACATCTTGGGAATGCTATTACATCAAAGATGGATATCTTATGAGAGCTAACAAACTTTGCATCCCTGAGTCTTCTCTTCGTTTGTTGCTTTTGCAGGAATCTCATGGAGGATGCTTAATGGGACATTTCGGACGCGACAAGACGTTCGCTACGCTCTCGAAGAATTACTTTTGGCCCAAGATGTTGTTGGTGAACGTAGTAATTTCAAAAAAAATCCTACGCACATGCAAGATCATGGTGATGCATAGCAACAAGAGGGGAGAGTGTTGTCTACATACACTCGTAGACCGAAAGCGGAAGCATTATGACAATGCGGTTGATGTAGTCGTACGTCTTCACGGCCCGACCGATCAAGCACCGAAACTATGGCACCTCCGAGTTTTAGCACACGTTCAGCTCGATGACGATCCCCGGACTCCGATCCAGCAAAGTGTCGGGGAAGAGTTCTGTCAGCACGACGGAGTGGTGACGATCTTGATGTTCTACCATCGCAGGGCTTCGCCTAAGCACCGCTACAATATTATCGAGGAGTATGGTGGAAGGGGGCACCGCACACGGCTAAGAAAACGATCACGTGGATCAACTTGTGTGTTTAGAGGTGCCCCCCTGCCCCCGTATATAAAGGAGCAAGGGGGGAGGAGGCCGGCCCTAGGAGGGGCGCGCCAGGGGAGTAGGATTCCTACTCCTAGTTGGAGTAGGTTTCCTCCTTTCCTAGTCCAACTAGGAGAAGCGGGAAAAGGGGGAAGAGGGGAAGGAAGGGAGAGAGGAGCCGCGCCCCAAACCCCTTGTCCAATTCAGACTGGGCTTGGGAGGAGCGCGCGCCACCTCCTAGTCCTTCCCACTAAGGCCCATTAAGGCCCATTGTTTCTTCCTCGTATTCCCGTAACTCTCTTGTACCACCGAAAATACCCGAATCACTCGGAACCTTTCCGATGTCCGAATATAGTCGTCCAATATATCGATCTTTACGTCTTGACCATTTCGAGACTCCTCGTCATGTCCCCGATCTCATCCGGGACTCCGAACTCCTTCGGTACATCAAAACATATAAACTCATAATGAAACTGTCATCGAAACCTTAAGCGTGCGGACCCTACGGGTTCGAGAACAATGTAGACATGACCGAGACACGTCTCTGGTAATTAACCAATAGCGGAACCTGGATGCTCATATTGGCTCCCACATATTCTACGAAGATCTTTATTGGTCAGACCGCATAACAACATACGTTGTTCCCTTTGTCATCGATATGTTACTTGCCCGAGATTCGATCATCGGTATCTCAATACCTAGTTCAATCTCATTACCGGCAAGTCTCATTACTCGTTCTGTAATACATCATCTCGCAACTAACTCATTAGTTTCAATGCTTCCAAGGCTTATGTGATGTGCATTGCCGAGAGGGCCCAGAGATACCTCTCCGACAATCGGAGTGACAAATCCTAATCTCGAAATACGCCGACCCAACATGTACCTTTGGAGACACCTGTGGAGCTCCTTTATAATCACCCTGTTACGTTGTGACGTTTGGTAGCACATAAAGTGTTCCTCCGGCAAATGGGAATTGCATAATCTCATAGTCATAGGAACATGTATAAGTCATGAAGAAAGCAATAGCAACATACTAAATGATCGGGTGCTAAGCTAATGGAATGGGTCATGTCAATCACATCATTCTTCTAATGATATGATCCCGTTAATCAAATAACAACTCTTTTGTTCATGGTTAGGAAACATAACCATCTTCGATTAACGAGCTAGTCAAGTAGAGGCATACTGGTGACACTCTGTTTGTCTATGTATTCACACATGTATGATGTTTCTGGTTAATACAATTCTAGCATGAATAATAAACATTTATCATGATATAAGGAAATAAATAATAACTTTATTATTGCCTCTAGGGCATATTTCCTTCAGTCCCCCACTTGCACTAGATTCAATAATCTAGTTCATATTGCCATGTGATTCAACACTAATAGTTCACATCACCATGTTATTAACACCCATAGTTCACATCGTCATGTGACCTACACCCAAAGGGTTTACTAGAGTCAGTAATCTAGTTCACATCGCTTATGTGATTAACACCCAATGAGTACTAAGGTGTGATCATGTTTTGCTTGTGAGATAATTTTAGTCAACGGGTCTGTCACATACAGATCCGTAAGTATTTTGCGAATTCTATGTCTATAATGCTCTGCACGGAGCTACTCTAGCTAATTGCTCCCACTTTCAATATGTATCTAGATCGAGACTTAGAGTCATCCAGATCTGTGTCAAAACTTGCATCGACATAACTTTTTACAATGTACCTTTTGTCCCCTCCATAATCGAGAAATATTTCCTTATTCCACTAAGGATAATTTTTGACCGTTGTCTAGTGATCTACCCTTAGAGCACTATTGTATTCCCTCGCTTAACACAGTGTAGGGTATACAATAGATCTGGTACACAGCATGGCATACTTTATAGAATCTATGGCTTAGGCATAGGGAATGAATTTTATTCTCTTTCTATCTTCTGCTATGGTCGGGCTTTGAGTCTTACTCAACCTCACACCTTGTAACACAGGCCAGAACTCTTTCTTTGACTGTCCCATTTTGAACTACTTCAAAATCTTATCAAGGTATGTACTCATTGAAAAACTTATCAAGCGTCTTGATCTATCTCTATAGATCTTGATGCTCAATATGTAAGAAACTTCACCGAGGTCTTTATTTGAAAAAACTCCTTTTAAACTTTCCTTTATGCTTTGCAGAATAATTCTACATCATCTCTGATCAACAATATGTCATACATATACTTATCAGAAATGTTGTAGTGCTCCCACTCACTTTCTTGTAAATATAGGCTTCACCGCAAGTCTGCATAAAACTATATGCTTTGATCAACTTATCAAAGCGTATATTCCAACTCCGAGATGCTTGCACCAGTCCATAGATGGATCGCTGGAGCTTGCATATTTTGTTAGTACCTTTAGGATTGACAAAACTTTCTGGTTGCATCATATACAACTCTTCTTTAATAAATCCTATTAAGGAATGTAGTTTTGTTTATCCATTTGCCAGATTTCATAAAATGCGGCAATTGCTAACATGATTCGGACAGACTTAAGCATAGATACGAGTGAGAAATTCTCATCGTGTTCAACACTTTGAACTTGTCGAAAACCTTTTTTTGCGACAATTATAGCTTTGTAGATAGTAACACTACTATCAGCGTCTGTCTTCCTCCTGAAGATCCATTTAATCTTAATGGCTCACCGATCAATGGGCAAGTCAATCAAAGTCCATACTTTGTTCTCATATATGGATCTCATCTCAGATTTCATGGCCTCAAGCCATTTCGCGGAATCTGGGCTCATCATCGCTTCCTCATAGTTCGTAGGCTCATCATGGTCAAGTAACATGACCTCCAGAATAGGATTTACCGTACCACTCTAGTGCGGATCTCATTCTGGTTTACCTACGAGGTTCGGTAGTAACTTGATCTGAAGTTACATGATCATCATCATTAGCTTCCTCACTAATTGTTGTAGTAGTCACAGGAACAGATTTCTGTGATGAACTACTTTCCAATAAGGGAGCAGGTACAGTTACCTCATCAAGTTCTACTTTCCTCCCACTCACTTCTTTCGAGAGAAACTCCTTCTCTAGAAAGGATCCATTCAAAGCAACGAATATATTGCCTTCGGATCTGTGATAGAAGGTGTACCCAACATTTTCTTTTGGGTATCCTATGAAGACGCACTTCTCCGATTTGGGTTAGAGCCTATCAGGTTGAAACTTTTTCACATAAGCATTGCAACCTCAAACTTTAAGAAATGACAGCTTAGGTTTCTTGCCAAACCATAGTTCATACGGTGTTGTCTCAACGGATTTAGATGGTGCCCTATTTAATGTGAATGCAGCTGTCTCTAATGCATAACCCCAAAATGATAGTGGTAGATCGGCAAGAGATATCATATATCGCACCATATCTAATAAAGTATGGTTATGACGTTCGGACACACCACTATGCTGTGGTGTTCTAGGTGGCGTGAGTAGTGAAACTATTTCACATTGTTTTTAACTGAAGTCCAAACTCGTAACTCAAATATTTTACTTCTGCGATCATATCGTAGAAACTTTTATTTTGTTACGATGATTCTCCACTTCACTCTGAAATTCTTTGAACTTTTCAACTGTTTCAGACTTGTGTTTCATTAAGTAGATATACTCATATCTGCTCAAATCATCTGTGAAGGTCAGAAAATAACGATACCCGCCGCGAGCTCTAACACTCATCGGGTCGCATACATCAGTATGTATTATTTCCAATAATTCAGTTGCTCGCTCCATTGTTCCGGAGAACGGAGTCTTAGTCATCTTGCCCATGAGGCATGGTTCGCAAGCATCAAGTGATTCATAATCAAGTGATTCCAAAAGTCCATCAGCATGGAGTTTCTTCATGCTCTTTACACCAATATGACCTAGACGGCAGTGCCACAAATAAGTTGCACTATCATTATTAACTTTGCATCTTTTGGCTTCAATATTATGAATATGTGTATCACTACGATCGAGATCCAATGAACCATTTTCATTGGGTGTGTAACCATATAAGGTTTTATTCATGTAAACAGAATAACAAGTTATTCTCTTACTTTAAATGAATAACCGTATTGAAATAAACATGATCAAATCATATTCATGCAAACACCAAATAACACTTATTTAGGTTCAACACTAATCCCAAAAGTATAGGGAGTGTGCGATGATGATCATATCAATCTTGGAACTACTTCCAACACACATCGTCACCTCACCCTTAACTAGTCTTTGTTCATTCTGCAACTCCCGATTCAAGTTACTAATCATAGTAACTGAACTAGTATCAAATACTGAGGGGTTGCTATAAACACTATTAAAGTACACATCAATAACATGTATATCAAATATACTTATGTTCACTTTGCCATCCTTCTTATCCTCCAAATACTTGGGGCAGTTCCACTTCCAATGACTAGTCCCTTTGCAGTAGAAGCACTTAGTCTCAGGCTTAGGATCAGACTTGGGCTTCTTCACTTGAGTAGCAACTTGCTTTCTGTTCTTCTTGAAGTTCCCCTTCTTCCCTTTGCCCTTTTCTTGAAACTAGTGGTCTTGTCAACCATCAACACTTGATGCTCTTTCTTGATTTCTACCTTCATCGATTTCATCATCATGAAAAGCTCGGGATTCGTTTTCTTCATCCCTTGCATACTATAGTTCATCACGAAGTTCTACTAACTTGGTGATGGTGACTAGAGAACTCTGTCAATCACTATCTTATCTGGAAGATTAACTCCCACTTGATTCAAGCGATTGTAGTATCCAGACAATCTGAGCACATGCTCACTAGTTGAGCGATTCTCCTCCATCTTTTAGCTATAGAACTTGTTGGAAACTTCATATCTCTCAACTCGGGGATTTGTTTGAAATATTAACTTCAACTCCTGGAACATCTCATATGGTCCATGACATTCAAAACGTCTTTGAAGTCCCGATTCTAAGCCGTTAAGAATGGTGCACTAAACTATCAAGTAGTCATCATATTGAGCTAGCCAAACGTTCATAAAGTCTGCATCTGCTCCTGCAATAGGTCTGTCACCTAGCGGTGCATCAAGGACATAATTCTTCTGTGCAGCAATGAGGATAAACCTCAGATCATGGACCCAATCCGCATCATTGCTACTAACATCTTTCAACACAATTTTCTCTAGGAACATATCAAAATAAACACAGGGAAGCAACAATGCGAGCTATTGATCTACAACATAGATATGCTAATACTACCAGGACTAAGTTCATGATAAATTAAAGTTCAATTAATCATATTACTAAAGAACTCCCACTTAGATAGACATCCCTCTAATCCTCTAAGTGATCACGCGATCCAAATTAACTAAACCATGTCCGATCATCACGTGAGATGGAGTAGTTTCATTGGTGAACATCACTATGTTGATCATATCTACTATATGATTCACGCTCGACCTTTCGGTCTCCGTGTTCCGAGACCATATCTGTATATGCTTGGCTCGTGAAGTATAACCTGAGTATTCCACATGTGCAACTGTTTTGCACCCGTTGTATTTGAACGTAGAGCCTATCACACCCAATCATCACGTGGTGTCACAGCATGAAGAACTTTCGCAACGGTGCATACTCAGGGAGAACACTTCTTGATAATTAGTGAGAAATCATCTTAAAATGCTAGCGTCAATCAAAGCAAAATAAGATGCATAAAAGATAAACATCACATGCAATCAATATGAGTGATATGATATGGCCATCATCATCTTGTGCTTGCGATCTCCATCTTCGAAGCACCGTCATGATCACCCTCGTCACCGGCGCGACACCTTGATCTCCATCGTAGCATCGTTGTCGTCTCGCCAATCTTATGCTTCCACGACTATCACTACTTCTTAGTGATAAAGTAAAGCATTACAGCGCAATTGCATTGCATACAATAAAGCGACAACCATATGGCTCCTGCCAGTTGCCGATAACTCGGTTACAAAACATGATCATCTCATACAATAAAATTTAGCATCATGTCTTGACCATCTCACATCACAACATGCCCTGCAAAAACAAGTTAGACGTCCTCTACTTTGTTTGTTGCAAGTTTTACGTGGCTGCTACGGGCTTAAGCAAGAACCAATCTTACCTACGCATCAAAACCACAACGATAGTTTGTCAGGTTGGTGCTGTTTTAACCTTCGCAAGGACCGGGCATAGCCATACTCGGTTCAACTAAAGTTGGAGAAACTGACACCCGCCAGCCACCTGTGTGCAAAGCACGTCGGTAGAACCAGTCTCGCGTAAGCGTACGCGTAATGTCGGTCTAGGCCGCTTCATCCAACAATACCGCCGAACCAAAGTATGACATGCTGGTAAGCAGTATGACTTATATCGCCCACAACTCACTTGTGTTCTACTCGTGCACAACATCAACACATAAAACCTAGGCTCGGATGCCACTGGTGAACGTAGTAATTTCAAAAAAATTCCTACGCACACGCAAGATCATGGTGATGCATAGCAACGAGAGGGGAGAGTGTTGTCTATGTACCCTCGTAGACCGAAAGCGGAAGCGTTATGACAACGTGGTTGATGTAGTTGTACGTCTTCACGGCCCGACCGATCAAGCACCGAAACTACGAAACCTCCGAGTTTTAGCACACGTTCAGCTCGATGACGATCCCCGGACTCCGATCCAGCAAAGTGTCGGGGAAGAGTTCCGTCAGCACGACGTAGTGGTGACGATCTTGATGTTCTACCGTCGCAGGGCTTCGCCTAAGCACCGCTACAATATTATCGAGGAGTATGGTGGAAGGGGGCACCACACACGGCTAAGAAAATGATCACGTGGATCAACTTGTGTGTCTACAGGTGCCCCCCAGCCCCCGTATATAAAGGAGCAAGGGGGGAGGAGGCTGGACCTAGGAGGGCCGCGCCAGGGGAGTAGGATTCCTACTCCTAGTTGGAGTAGGTTTCCTCCTTTCCTAGTCCAACTAGGAGAAGGGGGAAAAGGGGGAAGAGGGGAAGGAAGGGAGAGAGGGGCCATGCCCCACACCCCTTGTCCAATTTGGACTGGGCTTGGGAGGGGCGCGTGCAACCTCCTAGTCCTTCCCACTAAGGCCCATTAAGGCCCATTGTTTCTTCCTCGTATTCCCGTAACTCCCCGGTACCTCCGAAAATACCCGAATCACTCAGAACCTTTCCGATGTCCGAATATGGTCGTCCAATATATCGATCTTTATGTCTCAACCATTTTGAGACTCCTCTTCATGTCCCCGATCTCATCCGGGACTCGAAACTCCTTCCGTACATCAAAACATATAAACTCATGATGAAACTGTCATCGAAACCTTAAGCGTGCAGACCCTACGGGTTCGAGAATAATGTAGACATGACCGAGACACGTCTCCGGTCAATAACCAATAGTGGAACCTGGATCATCATATTGGTTCTCACATATTCTACGAAGATTTTTATCGGTCAGACCGCATAACAACATACGTTGTTCCCTTTGTCATCGGTATGTTACTTGCCCGAGATTCGATCGTCGGTATCTCAATACCTAGTTCAATCTCATTACTCGTTCTGTAATACATCATCTCGCAACTAACTCATTAGTTGCAATGCTTGCAAGGCTTATGTGATGTGAATTACCGAGAGGGCCCAGAGATACCTCTCCGACAATCGGAGTGACAAATCCTAATCTCGAAATACGCCAACCCAACATGTACCTTTGGAGACACCTGTAGAGCTCCTTTATAATCACCCAGTTACGTTGTGACGTTTGGTAGCACACAAAGTGTTCCTCCGGCAAACAGGAGTTGCATAATCTCATAGTCATAGGAACATGTATAAGTCATGAAGAAAGCAATAACAACATACCAAACGATCGGGTGCTAAGCTAATGGAATGGGTCATGTCAATCACATCATTCTTCTAATGATGTGATCCCGTTAATCAAATAACAACTCTTTTGTTCATGGTTGGGAAACATAACCATCTTCGATTAACGAGCTAGTCAAGTAGAGGCATACTAGTGACACTCTGTTTGTCTATGTATTCACACATGTATGATGTTTCCGGTTAATACAATTCTAGCATGAATAATAAACATTTATCATGATATAAGGAAATAAATAATAACTTTATTATTGCCTCTAGGGCATATTTCCTTCAGATGTTTCGTGACGTCAATCGCTTCACCAACTGTTGCTCTACATGTCGCAAAGCTAAGTACAAAGCTCAATCTCATGGCCTCTATATGCCTCTACCAATTCCATACCAACCATGGGAAGACATTAGCATGGACTTTGTACTTGGTTTCCCTAGGAATCGAAATGGGAAAGATTAAATATTTGTCATTGTGGACCATTTCTCAAAAAATGGCACATTTTATTCCTTGCAACAAGATAGACGATGCTTCACATGTTGCTAATCTCTTTTGTAGGGAAATATTGCGTCTTCATGGAGTGCTAAAGACTATCGTCTCGGACATCGACGTCAAGTTCCTTAGCTATTTTTGGAAGACCATATGCGCGAAGCTAGGAATCAAGCTACTCTTCTTTACGGCATATCATCCACAAACTGACGGCCGAACGGAAGTTACGAACCGCACACTCTCTGCTCTACTTCGGGTACTCATCAAGAAGAACATCAAGGAGTGGGTGGAGTGCCTACCTATCGCCGAATTTGCCTACAATCGAGCGAGACATTCAACAACCGGCAAGTCCCCCTTCGAGGTCATCTATGGCTTCAATCCTTTGTCACCATTGGATATTCTCCCTCTACCACTACAAGAGCGCATCAATTTGGATGCAAGTGCACATTGACACATCTCAAGAAGGTGCATGAAGATACAAGAAACACCATCGAGCACCAAGTTCAACACCTTACGACCAAGCTCAACTTCAACAAGCAACCTATGGTCTTCAACATTGGTGATCTCGTGTGGCTACACCTTCGCAAGGATCGATTTGCACAAGAACGCAAGTCCAAGCGTCGACCACGAGCGGATGGACCTTTTGATAGAGGCAAAGGTGTCCCGATGTTTCGATGAGATGGTGGCTATCGTTTCTGTGGAAGTCGACCTTGACGATCCGACTACGAACGTGCGAGACGTCGCGCCTTAGCAATCTCTAAACCAACTTCCGAGGGGTTATTGACCACGCCGGAGCACGATCAACCTGACCACGAGGGTCTGTTTCCTGCAAGCAAATGAAAAACAAGCAAGAAAATGAGATTGCAATATGGATATTGCGAATATAAGATGAAAGCTTTATTGATTCAAGGTGGGGTTCTGTGACGTCTTTGCCTAGACGTTGGACACAAACGAAGTACGCAAAGTTGCAGCTATGGCGAACTTTTAATCTAAACAAAACCCAAAGTCTAAACGACGCCCTAAGGGCTGTATATATGGAGGAAGACGGGGGATTTCGTGGCCCTTGGAGGAGTGGTCTGAAACCAACCCTAACTCTTGTTTCCCCACACATACGGACTCTAAAAACAGCCTATGCTTAAGTATTTCAAAAATACATGGGCCTGGCCCAATAATAAGGTGACGCAGCACCTAAAATGGCCTCTGGACGAAATTTATGAAGTGGTATCTTGTATATTTCGTCCAAGGCTTCATGCACTCCTTATGGTGGCTTCAAAGTCCTGAAATCTTCACCAGTATCTCCGTTCTTGATTCCCTTGCGCATGCCATCATCTCCATGCTTGATCTTGCTCCAAGGTTCATCTTTATTGTCCAAGCTAGGCCCTTCATTTGTAAGCAAAACAAATGTATCCAATTTAGGCAGCATCATATTCTCATGAACATTAGAATCGTTACCAAGAAACGAAAGTAACTGATAATTCAATTGGCGTTCGTGAGCTCTAGTAATAGGTCCAGTATGTATAGCAGCAGGGGCTATGCGTGTAACAATGGTATTGATGTCCTCATCATCCTCCCCTTCTTGAAATGAAGTCGTCCTCGATGAAAGTTCATCGTCCCACCCAAATAAGGCTTCAAATCTGCAATGTTAAAAGTGGGAGTAACCCCAAAATCTGCAGGCAGCTCAAGTTTATATGCATTATCATTTATTTTCTCTAACACCTTAAAAGGACCATCAGCACGTGGCATTAGCTTTGATTTGCGCAAATTAGGAAATCTATCCTTACGCAAATGTAACCAAACAAGATCTCCAGGTGCAAACACAACATGTTTTCTACCCTTATCTCAAGCAAGTTTATATTTAGCATTCATACGCTCAATGTTTTCCTTAGTTAACCCATGCATTTTTAAAATCAATTCAGCACGTTCTTTAGCATCAAAATTAACCTTCTCCTAAGATGGAAGAGGCAACAAATCAATAGGTGCACGAGGTAGGAAACCATACACAATTTCAACAGGGCACATCTTAGTAGTAGAATGCAATGAACGATTATAAGAAAATTCAATATGAGGCAAGAATTCTTCCCACATTTTCTTGTTATTCTTCAAAAAAGACCTAAGCATAGTAGACAATGTTCTATTGACTACTTCAGTTTGTCCATCAGTTTGGGGGTGACAAGTAGTACTAAAAAGCAGCTTAGTCCCCAACTTAGCCCATAAACATCTCCAAAAGTGGCTAAGAAATTTAGTATCACCATCTGAAACAATAGTATTTTGGCACACCATGCAAGCGAACAATTTCACGAAAGAACAAATGAGCAACATTAACAACATCATCGCTTTTATGACATGGTATAAAGTGTGCCATTTTTGAGAACCTATTCACGACAACAAATATTCTATCCATCCCCTTCTTTGTTCGAGGTAAACCTAAAACAAAGTCCATAGATATATCCTCCCAAGGAACACTAGGTACAGGCAAAGGCATATATAAACCATGAGGATTGAGTCGTGACTTAGCTTTTTGACATGTAGTGCAGCGAGCAACAAAACGCTCAACATCCCGTCTCATCTTTGGCCAAAAGAAATGTGTAGCAAGTATATCCTTCGTCTTCTTGACGCAAAAGTGTCCCATTAATCCTCCTCCATGCGCCTCCTGCAACAACAAAAGACGAACAGAGCTAGCTGGAATGCATAACTTGTTAGCACGAAACAAAAATCCATTGATAAGAACGAACTTGTTCCAAGTTCTCCCTTCCTTACAATTCTGCAATATATCTTTAAATTCAGCATCATGAACATATTGATCTTTGATGGTATCCAAACCAAATATTTTAAAGTCAAGTTGTGAAAGCATAGTATAACGACGAGACAATGCATCAGCAATAACATTTTCTTTACCCTTCTTGTGTTTAATGACATAAGGGAAAGTCTCAATGAATTCAACCCATTTAGCATGTCTACGGTTTATTTTTGCTTGACTTTTAATGTGTTTCAAAGATTCATGATCAGAATGTATAACAAATTCCTTGGGCCATAAATAATGTTGCCTTGTTTCTAAGGTCTGAACAAGAGCATATAATTCTTTGTCATAAGTAGAATAGTTCAGACTAGGCCCACTCAATTTTTCAGAAAACTATGCAACAGGTTTGTCATCTTGTAATAACACACCTCCTAATCCAATTCCACTAGCATCATATTCAAGCTCAAAAGTCTTATTAAAATCAGGAAGTTGGAGTAACAGAGCATGTGTCAACATATGTTTCAATACCGTGAAGGCTTCTTCCTGTGCGGTACCCCAAACAAAAGGCACATCCTTCTTTGTAAGCTCGTTGAGAGGTGCAACAATGGTGCTGAAATCTCTCACAAAATGCCTATAGAAACTAGCGAGGCCAAGGAAACTTCTCACTTTTATGACCGTTTTGGGCTGCGGCCAACTCTCAATAGCTTCAATCTTGGCTTTATCAACTTCAATTCCCTGTGGAGTAACAACATAGCCAAGAAAAGATACTCGGTCGGTGCAAAAAGTGCACTTTCCAAGGTTACCAAACAAACGTGCATCACGTAGAGCAATAAAAACAGCACGTAAATGTTCCAAATGTTGCTCCAAAGATTTGCTATAAATCAATATGTCATCAAAGTAAACTACCACAAATCGTTCGATGAAAGCACGTAAAACTTCGTTCATTAACCTCATGAAAGTACTAGGTGCATTAGTTAACCCAAAAGGCATGACTAACCACTCATATAATCCAAACTTAGTTTTAAATGTTGTTTTCCATTCATCTCCCAATTTCATATGAATTTTATGGTATCCACTACGCAAATCAACTTTCGAGAATATTGTAGAGCCACTCAATTCGTCAAGCATATCATCTAGCCTAGGAATAGGATGACGATAACGAATAGTAATATTATTAATGCCTCTACAATCAACGCACATACGTGACATACCATCCTTTTTTGGCACTAAAATGATAGGAACAACACAAGGACTAAGGGATTCGCGTATATAACCTTTGTCGAGCAGTTCTTGTACTTGACGCATAATCTCCTTCGTCTCCTCTTGATTGGTACGGTATGGTGCACGGTTGGGTAATGATGCACCGGGAATTAAGTCAATTTGATGCTCAATCCCTTGAATAGGTGGTAATCCCGGTGGCACGTCTTGTGGAAAGACGTCAGTGGACTCCTGCAAAATGTTAGTGACAGCAGGAGGCAAAGAGGAAGGCACGTCCTCGAATGAAAATAATGCCTCTTTGCACAAAAAAGCATAGCAAATAGATTTGCTAAAATCTAAATCATCAATATCAGATTTGGTGGCAATTAAACATGCATTTTCAATTTAATTTCAGAAGCAACACTAGATGGTTTATTATTAGGCTGCATTTGTTGCTCAAATTCTTTTGCCACAATCTGATTTTCACTTTTATGTTTCTCCTATTTTGCTTTATTAGCTCTATTAATATCATCTTTCAAAATGGAATCAGGAGTCATAGGAAGCAAAGTAATATTTTTATCTTTATGAACAAGAGTATACTGATTGTTTCTACCATGGTGTATAGAATTTTTTTATCAAATTGCCATGGTCTACCAAGTAATAAGGAACATGCTTGCATAGGTACCACATCACAATCAACATAATCAGCATATGTAGAGATACTAAAATGCACACGAACAGTACGTGTTACCTTAACCTTGCCACTATTGTTGAACCATTGGATGTAGTAAGGATGTGGATGTGGTCTTGTGGTGAGAGATAGCTTCTCCACCATATCCATGCTAGCCAAGTTATTGCAGCTCCCTCCATCTATGATGACACTAACAAAACGTTCCTTCACAACTCCCTTTGTATGGAACAAATTATGCCTCTGATTTTGCTCAGCTTGTGTAACCTACACACTCAAAACACGTTGAGCAACTAAACATTCATACCTATCAGGATCTTCAGCAGCCATGTATTGCGTCTCATGATCAGAATCCTCTCCTCCGTGTTCTTCATGTGTAAGAAGAGCCAAAGTCTCCTCATCATAATCAGTAGTGGACTCATACCCACCATCCTCAGTAACAATCATCACACGCTGAGATTGGCATTCTCTCGCAAAATGTCCTCTTCCCATACAACGATGACAAATAATATCACTTGTGTGCCCTGTTGATGCCATGGAAGAAGAAGTGCTCTGCGCAGGTCCGGCGGGTGTGCTCTTGGCAGATAGTGGTGGTTGTGCCTGCTTTCTTGTATCATGGCTGGAGGTGGCACCTGATGGAGGTGCTGGTGGAGTGGAAGTAGAGGATGCATGTGGTGTCCATGATGAAGATCGACCTGCAGAAAAGTTAGTTCGCGCCAATGCATGTCGATCCTGCACTTCATGTTCAGCTCTACAAGCAAGATGGAATAAATGAGTGATATTAGTATACTCCTTATACTCTAGAATGGTCTGAATCTCTCTATTTAATCCACCCATAAAACGTGCAAGCATAGCTTCATTCTCCTCAACAATACCACATCTAATCATGCCAGATTGTAATTCTTGATAATATTCTTCTACATAATTTTTTCCTTGTCTTAAACGCTGCAATTTTTTGAACTAATTCACGTTGGTAATATGGTGGAACCCAACGAGTACGCATAACAGTTTTCAAAGCAGCCCAAGTAGCTGGAATAGGATATAATCTACAATGTTCAGACCACCAAACACATGCAAAGCTAGTGAAAGCACAAACAGCAGCAAGAACACATCTCTCCTCAGGATATTGTAAACATGTAAATCGTTGTTCAGTTTCTAACTCCCAAGTAAGATATATATCAGGAACATATCTACCCTCAAATGGTGAAATATTCAATTTCAGTTTAGGAAGATGGTCATGTACATCAGGTGGTGGTGCAGCCCTACCGTTGTGATGATATGCATGAGGACGACCTGGTGGTGTTGGTGCTGGTGGTTGCACGTAGTTTTGATTTTGGTCAACCTCATCCTCGTAATGGTCCTCCACCTCTGCAGTAGCAGCAGGAGCGACACAAGCACCAACAGTAGGTACAGCAGTACCAGAAGTTTGCCCAGGCTTAATGGGAACGCGTTGTGCTCGTCCCACTTGATTTGGAAGACGATGTTGTTGTTGTTGTAGAGGTGCAACAGGTGCAGCGGGCGGTGGAAGACGCGCGAGCAATTCATTAAACTTCTGGTCGAGCTTTGTTTCGAACGCCTTCTCAATGCCATCTATCTTCTCCATGGCCTCTTCAAATCTATTTAGCACATCTTCCACCTGTCCACTCATCATTTGCTGAAACTTATCATGTAACTCTTTGTTTGTCATGTTCTCCCAGTCAGTCTCATCGGCTTGTGATCCTGCCATGGTTAGCAGCAATAGAAACAGACAAGAATATGATCCTACAGACTACTAGTAAGTGGTGGACAATCACAAATCCGTCAAGCAAAACTCAAATTCTTACTAGTTCTTACCCAACAGCAGGCGATGATTGATGAGGACATGACTACCTTGGATACGACCAAAAATATTGCATACATGCATATTTGTCAGGTGATTTCTAGTGCAAAATATTCAATAATCTATTTATGTTATCCAGAACAAGAATACTTCACACACTTTTGTGTTTTGTCTAATTGTAGGTGTGTGGGACATTTGTACAATCCACATATGAAGATAAGGGAGAAAGAGATGTTTACTTGCTGTTCAAAAAGTTCTCTCGCGTCACTTTTGGCCCAAGAGAAGATAGAGTCCAAGTCTCTCACGTTCTGAATTCAGATTCGGACTGCACAGGCATACCTGACTCAGAATGCCAACAACTTTTTCATACGGACTACGAATTGGGTGATTCTTTTTTTGTTGGAAACTAGATTTCGTGCTCTTTCCAACCCAATTAGATTCACCTTCAAATTCGTCCGGAGCTTTGAGATATCGACAAAATAATCTGACGTTGCAGCAGAATCCGAGTCAAACAACAAGTCCAAAGGTGTTGCATCACCTCCACTTGGGCCCATGAGCCTTGTACGACCTAGGGTTAGTTCTAGGCTGCCTTGGGACGTCCTCCCACCTCCTTGGCCGCCACCCCTTGCTCCTATGTAAGTAGATCCATCTAGTAGCTTTTTCCTTGGGTTTTGTTTAGACTAAAAGTTCGCCATAGCTGCAACTTCGCGTCCTTCATTTGTGTCCAACGACCAAACCAAGACGTCACAGAACCCCACCTTCAATAATAATGCTTTCCTCTTTTATTCGGAATATCCATATTGCAATCTTAGTTTCTTGCTTGTTCTTCGTTTGCTCGCAGGAAATAGACACTTGTGGTCAGGTTGATCGTGCTCCGGCGTGGTCAATAACCCTCGGAAGTTGGTTTAGCGATTGCTAAGGCGCGACGTCTTCGCACGTTCATTGTCGGATCATCAAAGTCGACTCCCACAGAAAACGATATCTATCTCATCGAAACATCGGGACACCTTTGCCTCTATCAAGTGGTGTCAGTTTTTCGGTTGGTCGGTGAGAATTTCCAATTTTTCCTAGTTTAGATTTATTTTCTTATCTATTGTCCAAGAAAAAGCCACAAAAAGTTAGATATATTCATCCTTTGTCCAAGCCAGTCTGAGCCTTTGCAATTTTCTTTTCATTGCTTGCATAGTTGAATTATCAGTTGCATCATCGTGTCGAGTTGCTGGTCTTAGTGTCTAGTTCGTTTAGAGTTTCGAGTTCTGTTCACATTAGTCACGCCGCCGCTGCATCGTTATCCCCTCCACTGTCCACCACCCATCCATCAATTTCCTCCACGTGCTACCCACCATTCATTGTCATAATCATAGTTGAGATCGTTCTCATTTTCATTTGATCCAATCTACATCTTATCTTGTTTGTTTTGGAAAGTGGGAGAGAGAAAAAAAGACAGAAAAAACGAGAGAAAAAAGTAAAAAAAAGTCAGAGAAAAAAAAGAAAGAAAAAAAAAGTGCGTGGGAAAAAAGAGAGGAAAAAAAAATTCGGATCTATCTAGACTCAATCTAGTTGTTGAATTTGGATTGGAATCTATTTTGTGCACTGTTCAGTAACACCGGCATAACTTCCTCATACGAAATCCGTTTTGGCTCTGCGAGTACTCAAATGAAAGCTAGCGACGAGCCGCATCTAAATAGTTTCAGCAGCAAGTTCAATATTTGGCACCACAAAATCGGCTTATAAATAGGTATTTTTGCCCTCCGAAGTTCATGAACACTGCTTATTATAGTTTTTCAGGCCAGTTTTAGAAATTTTTGACTCCTCATATCAACTCGGAATTGAGTGATTCCTTTTGCGTTTGAAAGCTTGAGTCAATACCATTCTTGAAAAAATTATCAAAAAATTGTCCAAACATTTCGAGAGGAAAGTTGGAGAGAAAGTTGTTGATATATCTTGCTTGGCTGTTGTTTCACATCATTATCTTTACGGCTATTGTGATCTTCACTTATATTTTGCTGCCCAGACCTACTTCATATCCTTTATTAATGCTAGTTGTGCAATGGCGTGACCTCATTAGTGTTCTAGGCTCGCGTCTCTAGTCTGGTCTAGCCTAGGACCAGCACAGTACCGTTGTTGAGCGTTTATTCAACATTGCATCTTTGAATTGATTATTGCTAATCTTTTGCTACCATATATAGCCAACCCATCTCCATATATTTCTACACCATGTATACATACGTTCCCCTGGAAATCGCTTTACTCAATCTTCAGAGTTATTTGACACCGTTGGTTGCCTATCACCACCTGCTGCATGGTAAGAACTTGTAAGATATTGAGATTTGCTATATTATGAGCGTTTTACCACCACTTCCAAGTAGTTCATAGGAACATTTTTTGGATTCTGTTTCTTGTTTCTACTAATCATGACAGGATCCAGAGTCAATTCATGGGCTTTGTCGGTCGTGGGAGACGTGGCACCACCTTTACAAATACCACAATCGTCACAAGAGGTGTACAAACATCCAAATGCACATGACCAGGTTAATGTATCTATACCACCATTTAATGGCCATTTTAGACCTGCTTTATATATTGAATGGGAGTTCAACTTAAAAAATATATTTGCTTCCCATAATTTTGATGAACATAAAAAGGTTAAGGTTGCAGTTGGTTCTTTCACTGGTTATGCTTTGGTTTGGTGGAGTGAATATTGTCGGTTACACCTTGATTATATACCTACTACTTGGGATGATTTGAAACTTGCCATGCGACGTACTTTTGTTCCCGCTTATTATACTCGTGACATGATTAAAAAGTTGCAACATTTAAAACAAGGTAGTGACACTGTAACGAAATATTATAATGATTTACAAACTACCTTGTTGCATTCCTCTTTAGAAGAAAGTGAAGACGATTTTATGGATAGATTTTGGGGAGGATTAAACGGTGATATTCAAGAGATACTAATTCATAAAGAGTGTTATCCTATGGACCATTTGTTTCGTCATGCTTGCAAAGCTGAACAAAAAATAAAACGACGTGTTGCCCACGAGGAGAACAAGCGCACGGTGCACATTCCAATAGTTGGTACGATTGTTCCTGCCACTACTAGGCATACTATGACAACCACATCCATTGTTGTGCGGACTACATCTCCTCCACCATGTGACGCATCACCATCGAGAGTGCCAACATCATCTGAGTTGATCATAAAAGGTAATGACAAAGGTACTGATCTTCCACCTCCTCATGAGTATGATGAATACCTTGTCAATTTCAGTTCACCATGTGATGACCTACCCACTACTTTGATCACACCACCTATTTTAGAGGACTATGTTGATGACTTGACTTTGGCATGTGATCAAACAAATGCAATATTAGTAATGTTGAGTGCACCCATTGAATTAACTGTTGATGCAAAAGAACCCATGTTTAATCATTTTGATATGACCTCTAATCTTGGTGATGATTTTGTGTCAAATGACTTATTGCATGTTTGCTTATTTAAGCATGTGGTAGCATGTAAATTTGATGCAAATAAGGTTTATTCCGCAATGCTGGGATGGTTAAATGATGAACATTGTCAATCTTTTGATACGAATAAGGGCTTCACTTATATGTGCAAATTGAGTTGCAACATTTTCATGCCTTATGATAATTGTGATAATATTTTGGCTATACATTTTATGAACTATGGAAGTTACTCATGTGTACATGTGTCATATGTGCAAAAATTAAGGGAAGTAAAAATAGATGACATATACATATACAACATGTACACCTTGTCTCTTTTGTTAGCCACATTTCAGATTAAGCAACGCCGAGGACGGCTTTGTTTTCAAGAAGGGGAGGATGATGAGGACATAACTACCTTGGATACGACCAAAAATATTGCATACATGCATATTTGTCAGGTGATTTCTAGTGCAAACTATTCAATAATCTATTTATGTTATCCAGAACAAAAATACTTCACACACTTTTGTGTTTTGTCTAATTGCAGGTGTGTGGTACATTTGTACAATCCACACATGAAGATAAGGGAGAAAAAGATGTTTACTTGCTGTTCAAAAAGTTCTCTCATGTCACTTTTGACACAAGAGAAGATAGAGTCCTAGTCTCTCACGTTCTGGATTCAGATTCGGACTACACAAACATACCTGACTCAAAATGCCAACAACTTTATCATATGGACTCCGAATTGGGTGATTCTTTTTTTGTTGGAAACTAGATTTCGTGCTATTTCCATCCCAATTGGATTCACCTTCAAATTCATTCGGAGCATTGAGATATCGATGAAACAATCTGACTTTGCAGCAGAATCCGAGTCAAACAACAAGTCCAAAGGTGTTGCATCACCTCCACTTGGGCCCATGAGCCTTGTACGACCTAGGGTTAGTTTTAGGCTACCTTGGGACGTCCTCCCACCTCCTTGGCCACCACCCCTTGCTCCTATATAAGTAGATCCATCTAGTAGCTTTTTCCTTGGGATTTGTTTAGTTAAAAGTTAGCCATTGCAACTTCGTTTACTTTGTTTGTGTCCAACGACCAGACCAAGACCGCTTACGGATCCCCACCATTATCAATACTTCATATATATTCGCAATATTCAGATTGATTTATCATATTCTTGCTCATTCTTTGATTTCTTGCAGGAATAGACCTTCGTGGTCAGGATGACCGTGCTTCCGGCATCATCAGTAACCTCAGGAGATTGGTTTAGCGATTGCTAAGGCGCAACGTCATGCACATTTGTAGTCGGATCGTCAAAGTCGACTCCACCAAATATGGTAGTCAAAACTCTCAAAGCTTGGATACATCGATTACCAGTGATCAGCAACCGTCATAGTCAAAGCTCTCAAAGCTTGGATACAACGATTACCAGGGAGAGTCAAACGCACGATGTAGATGTATGTGGAGCTAGGAAGGCTTATAATATGGTAGCAAAAAGGGTCAGCAATAATCAGTTTAGAGATGCAAAGTTGAATAAACCCTCAACGACGGTACTGTGCTGGTCCTAGGCTAGACCGTGCTAGAGACGCGAGCCTAGAACACTAACAAAATCACGGCGCTGCACGTAAACAAGGGAGGAGCATGCTCTGAATTGTTTTTCTTCTTTTTTTCACTTTTTTTGCACTTTTTTCCTCTTTTTTTTGCTCTGCAACAATTTTTTTTGAAAAGGTCTACAAATGGTCTATAAACTGCCTAGCCAGAATTTTTCTTCTGCGAGTAGCACAGAATCTCAGGAGTCCTATTCTGTCACGACTCGAAGTATCGCGTGATCCGGAAACCGAAAACAATGCAACAATTACTTGACTCGGACTAGGACTGGTGGCGGAGATGAATCTGGTGGAATCTCGGACTGGTGGCGACGATGAATCTGGTGGAAATCAGAGTGGTGGTGGATACATGTTGCAGGTGTACTCAGATTGGGGTGATGGTGGCGGATATGTGGTGGCGTATATGGACTCGGATTGGTGGTGAATATGGCAGCAACGATGAAGTTGGTGTGGTGGTGGTGTATGGCACCAGCGATGATGATGATGCGGTGGTGATATATGGCAGCGGCGACGTGACAACCTGTGAACAGAACTCGAAACTCTAAAGGACTAGATGCTAAGACCAGCAACTTGACACGACGATGCAACAGTAAATTCAACAAAGCAAATACAGAAAAGATTATGCAAAGGCTCAGATTGGTTCAGATAGGATGAACTAACCCTATTTTTTTTGGCTTTTTCGTGGACTATAGGTATGAAGAACAGACTCGATCTAAACTACGAAAAATTGTAAAATCTCAGCGAGCAACCTGGAAATCTGATACCACTTGATAGAGGCGAAGGTGTCCCAATGTTTCGATGAGATGGTCGCTATCGTTTCTGTGGGAGTCGACCTTGACGATCCGCCTACGAACGTGCGAGACGTCGCGCCTTAGCAATCGCTAAACCAACTTCCGAGGGGTTATTGACCACACCGGAGCACGATCAACCTGACCACGAGGGTCTGTTTCCTGCGAGCAAACGAAGAACAAGCAAGAAACTGAGATTGTAATCTAGATATTACGAATATAAGATGAAAGCTTTATTGATCAAGGTGGGGTCCTGTGACGTCTTGGTCTGGTTGTTGGACACAAACGAAGTACGCGAAGTTGCAGCTATGGCGAACTTTTAATCTAAACAAAACCCAAAGTGTAAACGACGCCCTAAGGGCTGTATATATGGAAGAAGAGGGGGGAATTTCGTGGCCCTTGGAGGAGGGGTCCGAAACCAACCCTAACTCGTGTTTCCCCACACATACAGACTCTAAAAACAACCTATACTTAAGTATTTCGAAAATACATGGGCTTGGCCCTAATAAGGTGGCGCAGCACCTAAGATGGCCTCTGGACGAAATTTATGAAGTGGCATCTTGTATATTTCGTCCAAGGCTTCATGCACTCCTTATGGTGGCTTCAAAGTCCTGAAATCATCACTTGTAACTCCGTTCTTGATTCCCTTGCGCATGCCATAATCTCCATGCTTGATCTTGCTCCAAGGTTCATCTTTCTTGTCCAAGCTAGGCCCTTCATTTGTAAGCAAAACAAATGTATCCAATTTAGGCAGCATCATATTCTCATGAACATTAGAATCTTTACCAAGAAACGAAACTACCTGATAATTCAATTGGCGTGCGCGAGCTCTAGTAATAGGTCCATTATGTATAGCAGCAGGGGCTGTGGGTGTAACAATGGTATTGATGTCCTCATCATGACCAGTCTATTCCAATTGTCCTGATGGAAAAAGTTTTTTTGCATCGGCTGCTTCAAGCCGATCCACTTAAACATGAGAAGATAAAAACTATAGGTGATGGGATCAAGCTTTCAAGTAAATAAGTTGTTGAAGAGCACAATGAAGCAACAAGCAAATCCAATGATCAAGGAAAGAAAATTAAAAGAAAACAAAGGCCGAAATAAGCGCAAGTGTAAGAGATCAAAAATCACCTTCGCTAAACTATTGGATAAATATCGAAAGAAGAGTGAAGAGAAGAATGCTTATTGGCCAAATCATGCAAAGAAACCAAAATCACCCCAAGGCGTAAATATGAGGATCGGTATTGGCAAAGTGAGAGTTTTAATGCAACATATTCATGTCCTATTTTGGGCCCCCAATGCCAATGTCTTGGATACCTCCCTATGCTCATGTAAATACATATCCATCATAGGATAGGTATGATACAAGGGCACATTATCCATCTTATTTTCGACCATATCACTAACATTATGGAGCTCCAAAAAGATCAACATTTGATGAACAATCACATGTCAAACACCGTTTCAATTATAAGGAATCGGTCCAGGGCTCAAGGAACAAGAAACAGGTGGTCAAGTGTGACGCCCCGATACCGTTGCGCTAGGTGTCTTCCAGTTATGCGCTTTTGTTGCCTTATCATTTGCTTGCATGTTGCATCTTGCCATGTCATCATGTGCATTGCATCATCATGTTTTCAAAACATGCATCCGTCCCGGTCTCCACGTTCTCTCCATTGTCCGTTCTGAGCTCAACCACACTTGCACGCGCCCGCGACACGTCCAAAATATTATTTTATAAGTGGTCGGGAAATGTTCTCGGAATGGGTTGAAAGTTGGCGTGCGGTGTTGTTTTGTTGTCAGTAGACCGCCTGCCAAGTTTCATCGCATTCGGAGTCCGTTTCACGGCCCAACGATTATCTATAGCGGCAATAGTAGCCGGTCTTTCGTCGGACGTTTCGATCTCCGAAACCGCTGACGGGTCTCTCTCTCTCTCTCTCCCCTCAACCTGAGGCCTTCTGCACAGTCTTCTACCCACCACCAGGACCAACCTATCCTCTCTCGACAGCCCGTGGCCCTCCTCGCGCGCGCGTCCGAAAGCTGTCCCGGACCCGACCCGGACAGTCGTCACCGTTAGGTCCGGATCATCCCCAAACATCTACAAAACATCTCCATTTTATTAATTGGACTTCCTAACATATTTTTTCTTGACCACCCGATTACGATCGGAGGGACGAGGTTGCCCCTAACCAAAAATCCACATGCTATATATGTATTAGTCCAACCCTAAAATCAACGAGAGTTGTCCCATCATTCCTCCTCGCCGCCGCCACACTCAAACCCCCACCTCGGGATCCTCCCAGATCCCCTTCTGCTCGATCTCCCCTGCCACCAGCGACTGAGCCAGTCCTCTCAATCCACATCACAGCCGCCCTCCTCTGCTCGTTCTTCCGCGATCACCCGAGGCCCCGTCCTCTCGAGCACACCTGCGAGGCAGGTCCGAACCCCGATGTCCTTGTCTTCTCACGTGGCCAACCACCCCGGCTAGCCTCCAACCTCTAGCAGGACGACCATGTCGCCGCTCTTCCCCTGTTTTCTTCCTTGTGTCTCTTCCCTCCCTCCTGTGCTGATCTACCTTCACGTCTCTCTCCTGTCGCAGCATTCAACAGGAACCCTGGCCGCCAAGCTTCGCAGCGCCGCCCTCGACCAAGAGCTCCGCCTGACTCCATGGGCGTCATCCGGAACCTCTCCTTCGCACCGCTACATCTCCGCCTCTAACCTGGCCGGATCGACGCAGTCCGCCGACGCACAGTCCTGGAGCCCCGCCAAGTCCCTGGAGCCACCGTGCCTGGTGGTTCTTGCAGCGCCCGAGGAGTGTCTTTGTACGCGAGCTCGGGATCGAGCAGATAGCTCCAGCCCCGTTGACCACCTGCTCGTCCAGCGCCTCGCTGTGGGTCTCCCGTATCTGATCGCTTAGGCCCAGCGCCTCCTAGGCCCAGCCAGACCCGCCGGCCTGCTGCTTCCACTGGACCGGGCCTTGGGCTAGGGTGAGCCGCCTGCAGCCCCTGTGCACTTTGGGCCGGCCAGATTCGGCCCAGAGTATTTTTTAGGCTCTATGATTTTGCTTTTATTCCAGAGACTGCAGTTTTTTAGAAAAGACCCTCATGTTCATACATTTAATATCTCACAAACTATGCATCTTTTCTAAAAACATTTTATATGTAAAATGCTTGGAATTTTGTCTGGTTTAATAATCTGCAACTTTCATCCATGTTGAAATGCTTAAAATGATGTTTGACTAAATTTGCTCTAATAATATGTTAAAATGCTTTAATTCATAACTAAATAACCATAGCTCAGTTATAAATAAACTTTATATGTAAATGGGGTAGAAAAATGCATAGTTTAACATGGTGCACTCATCTAGCATATTTAATAACTCTAGAATTTGGTTTAGGGCAGAACAGTACCAAATCCATAAATATGCACACGAGGATTTTCCGAACTTGTTGCTTGTTGTTTCGGCCTCTTTTAAACTTGCCTAGATAGGTAGTTTTACTATGCTTCACCTCTTGCCATGTTTAACAACATTTAATATTGATGGGTACCTAAATGAGAGAAAACTTAATAAGTCCCATGGTGTTTCGTCAATATGCAACTCGTTGCATATTGAGCTCCACTTAACATGTAGTTTTGCTTGTGCACTTTGCCATGCCATGCCCTCATTAAACCGGACATGCATCATACTTGGTTGTGCATCAAGCCATGATTATGTGTTGGTTGTTTATTTTGTTGTTTGCTTCTTTCCGGGTTGCTTCTTGTGTTAGCTTCGATTTCGTTTTGGAGTTGTGAGGATCCGTTTGACTACGTCCGTTTGTATTCTTCATGGACTCGTTTTTCTTCCTTGCGGGATCTCAGGCAAGATGACCATACCCTCGAAATCACTTCTATCTTTGCTTGCTAGTTGCTCGCTCTTTTGCTATGCTGCGATACCTACCACTTGCTATATCATGCGTCCCATATTGACATGTCAAACCTCTAACCCACCTTGTCCTAGCAAACCGTTGTTTGGCTATGTTACCGCTTTGCTCAACCCCTCTTATAGAGTTGTTAGTTGCAGGTGAAGATTGGAGTTTGTTCCATGTTGGAACATGATTATTGTTGGGATATCACAATATATCTTATTTACTTAGTGCATCTATATACTTGGTAAAGGGTGGAAGGCTCGGCCTTATGCCTGGTGTTTTGTTCCACTCTTGCCACCCTAGTTTTTGTCATACCGGTGTTATATTCCTTGATTTTGCGTTCCTTACGCGGTTGGGTTATAATGGGAACCCCTTGACAGTTCGCCTTGAATAAAACTCCTCCAGCAAGGCCCAACCTTGGTTTTACCATTTGCCACCTAAGCCTTTTTCCCTTGGGTTCTGCAGACTCAAGGGTCGTCTTTATTTTAAACCCCCCGGGCCAGTGCTCCTCTGTGTGTTGGTCCAAACTAGAGCCCCTTGCAGCGCCACCTCGAGGAAACTCGAGGGTTCGTTTTAGTTGTACGGATTGATTATCCGGTGTGCCCTGAGAACGAGATATGTGCAGCTCCCATCGGGATTTGTTGGCACATTCGGGTGGCTTTGCTAGTCTTGTTTTACCATTGTCGAAATGTCTTGTAACTGGGATTCCAAGTCTGATTGGGTCTTCCTGGGAGAAGGAATATCCTTCGTTGACTGTGAGAGCTTGTGATGCGCTAAGTTGGGACACCCCTGCAGGGTTTTGAACTTTCGAAAGCCGTGCCCGCCGTTATGGGTAGACGGGAATTTGTTAATGTCCGGTTGTAGAGAACTTGACACTTAACTTAATTAAAATGCATCAACCGCGTGTGTAGCCGTGATGGTCTCTTCTCGACGGAGTCCGGGAAGTGAACACGGTGTTGGAGTTATGCTTGAATGTAAGTAGTTCAGGATCACTTCTTGATCACTTCTAGTACACGACCGTGCTTTGCCTTCTCTTCTCGCTCTCATTTGCGTAAGTTAGCCACCATATATGCTAGTGCTTGCTGCAGCTCCACCTCATACCTTTTACCTACCCATAAGCTTAAATAGTCTTGATCGCGAGGGTGTGAGATTGCTGAGTCCCCGTGACTCACAAATTACTTCCAAATCCAGTTGCAGGTGCCATTGATGACCGTGCAGGTGACGCAACCAAGCTTAAGGAGTAGCTCGATGAAGATCGTGTTTGTTGTGTTGTTTCGTTTCTAGTTGATAAGTAGTGGAGCCCAGTCGAGGCGATCGGGGATCTTTGGCTTTAGGGGTAGTCTTCTTTTATTTTGGTTCCATAGTCGGACCTTGATTGTATCTGGATGATGTAATGCTATTCTTATATATTGTGTGAAGTGGAGATTGTAAGCCAACTCTGTACCTCTTTCTTATTCAGTACATGGGATGTGCAAAGATTACCCCTCTTGCGACATGCCTACAATGTAGTTATGCCTCTAAGTCATGCTCCGACATGTGGGAGATATAGCTGCATCGTGGGTGTTTCATCAAGCAAGTTTACTCTGTTAAAAAAGATGGTTGTAAGAGTGCTACTTCAGATTTGATCTCAAATGAAAAAGAGCCAATTAAAGTGTTGACATTGGCTACTAAAGGCAATGAGTCAAGTCAATCATGTTCCAAATCTGAAGAGAAGAAGTTGAGAGTGCACAAGGTAAACAAGAATTTCCAATGCTTCAAACAAAATCACAGCCAGCATGCACACTTGGTTTATCATATTGGCAAAAGAAGGAATTACAAAAGCTTAGTGCACAAGAGCTGAAAAGCAAGAACATGGCATGGATTGCCAAGAGGATTAGTAAAAATAAAAATGATGTGCAACCTTCTATTGCAACAAGTGTTACAAAAGTTAAGAAAGAGAAGGGTGGAAGGAAAAAACGATTAAGCCGAAGGTTTGCATCACCCCATCAAAATCTTCGGTTAGCACATTGTCCATATTCGCCAAACATGCCATTGATGTCTTTGACATGGAATTCATCCTCAGGTATGATCAGTCTCCCTCCATGGGTTTATTTGGAACCATGGATGCAATATAATTTCTTATATCATGATGAAAGGGTATTACCAAATCACTATACATTTGGTTAGCTACAAGTTTTATTCTTATATCATGATGAAAGGGTATTACCAAATTTCTTATATCAAGTTACCATAAGGGTATTACCGAAATACTTGATTTGTCATTGCATTTGTTTATTTCGGCTATATGTGCTTTGGTGGATGGAGTTTACATGGACCTTATGGTAGAGTCCGATATTTATCTATCGCCCCAAGAATATGTCAAAGCATGGCTGGTGTAGTATTCTAACATCGTCCTTAGTCTAAGTAGAGATTGAGACAAGTTCTTGCATAGAAATTTGTCAAATTTATGCCATTGAAGATATTATGCATAGACCAATTCACCAAAATTGCAAAGTGGACTTATGTTTTGATTGGGTGTGCTTCGGCTTATTAGTTTTCAGAATTTACGTAAGGCCAAATCATGGTTGATTTTATTATTGAGCATCATATGGACATCATGCGTAATATTTATTTTAGCTTTATCTCTCTAGTATAATAGAGATTTTATATTGCGGTTAAATTTGTAGCAATGGCCAAGGTGTGGGTGTTGTTTATATATCTCCTTATGGTGCTATTTTGTGAAGCCTCATGCCGCTTAAAATATTTATGCACAAATGATCAAAGCCAAATATACATTGTTATTCGGATTGGAGCTTTTCCTTGCTATAGCTGCTATACATATAGAGGCTTCCGGTGATTCGTTATGAGTAGTGCAACAAATATCCAATGGTTATCAATGTTTTTATGAATCACTTTTAGTTTATCTTGAGGTATGTTTAGACGTAAAAATTACCTTGGTTTGTATTAATATTAATCATATATCTAGGCATGAAAATTGGAGAGGGTTGGCATACCAAACATACGGCTACCATGTTGGTCATGATGTATTGCACGTCTATCAATAGCCGATGCTTGTTCTTGCCAACATAGGTACGGCCGAGTTGGAGCTCACCAGCTCGGCCACTAATGAAACTGTTATCCAGGCGAAGTAAGGATTGGAGGAAGTTCATTCTTAATTATCTGCAAAATCCTAGAAAAAGGGTGAACAATATGGTTCGGAGGATGGTTTTGATCTATGGAACCTTATCACCGGATTGTTATAGAAGTTGAGAAGTTTTCACCCAAGTTTGCATCAAGAGGTTCAAACAAGCAATGGTCGATATATACTTACCGTCCCAAGAACATGCAAAATGGCCGATGGAGTGTTGACATCGTCCTGACAACATGTTGTGCGCAAGTTACTTTTCGGCACACAAGCTTTGCCGAAAAACAGGGGGCATGTGTTGACACCAGATTTTGGCATGGTCAAAAACATAATTAAGAAGGCCTCAAATGGAAAAGTTTACAATGTGAGAAAGTTCCATCTCGTGAAAAGGAGAAACTTTGGTATTTGGGCTGTAGCCGTCCGATCTCACCTCGAAGGCCAAAGTTGTGTTGAAGTGCTGAGATTTTGTATCCAGAACACTATTTGGCTGATTACACCCTCAAGCTTGCCTCATATGAGAAAATATTCTACACGAATTGTCTTCGTCTCGTCGAAACGGTTGGTTTCAATATAAAGATCGTCTCAATCGGAGTATGTATGTAAAAGTTAGAGACAAAACAGTGTACTACAAAAATCTGCCACGGATGTTCCGTCCAACTTCCACGGAGGTTCCGGGCCAAACCGAAAGTTTCCACGCGGTGCGGCTCGAAAACTGGAGTTTTAACATTATTTGTAGATTTGCGGGCCTGAATTAAACCTCAAAATGACCTCGGATGAAAAAGTGATCAACTGAAGAATTTTTCTCCATTGCAAGATCTACAACTTTGCTTTTGGGACCATCGCGATGTGAGGCCATACGCGACCTGCAGGAGCGGTGCAAGAGGGCTACATGATGTAATTTTAGCCCGGAAGTTCTGGCCCCTCTAGTCCAAGTTAGGTTAACTTTTGATGTTTTGGACGGGATCTGAGTCCTTTTCTTGTACGGAAAGTCCAGGTGCCTCATATATATGTCAGAGGTGACGATAGATTGAACAACACATAATTGATCAAATCATCTACCACCTTTTATCTTTACCTTTTACCTTCTCCCTTGTTCTTCTTCTTCCTCGTTCTTCATTTGTTTTCTTGTAGTAGGGCGGCGAACCCCGAGGCCTTAGGGGCGGTCAGGCTGACCTAGGGCAGCCCATAGCCGCCGCGCACCCTGACGGGGTCCCTCCCTGGCATGTGGGGTTTCGGGTCTTCAAAAGCGCTCGCCGGATTGCTTGCGTACCGCACTTCCAGACGGGTCTCCTTCGATGTGAGCAGCGGTGCATCACCCTCGGCATTGGAGTTACTCGATAACGTGTTCGTGTGCGAACACAAACAAATCTAAGTGAAGTACATGAGCATAATTTTTTTTCTTCTCTCCAAATAATTTAATTGAAGCATGAGAGAATTTCTTAAAAAATACTGAAGCACACTAATGAGGACATCAATACCATTGTTACACCCACATCCCCTGCTGCTATACATACTGGACCAATTACTAGAGCTCGCGCATGCCAATTGAATTATCAAGTACTTTCGTTTCTTGGGAACGATTCTAATGTTCATGAGAATATGATGCTGCCTAAATTGGATACATTTGTTTTGCTTACAATGAAGGGCCTAGCTTGGAGAAGAAAGATTAACCTTGGAGCAAGTTCAAGCACGGAGATGATGGCATGCACAAGGGGAACAAGAACGGAGTTACAAGTGATGATTCCATGACTTTGAAGCCACCATAATGAGTGCATGAAGCCTTGGACGAAATATACAAGATGCCACTTCATAAATTTCATCTAGAGGCTATTCTAGGTGCTGTGTCACCTTATTTTTGGGCTAGGCCCATGTAATTTCGAAATACTTGATTATAGGCAGTTTTTAGTGTCCGTATGTGTGGGAAACAAGAGTTGGGGTTGGTTTCGGACCCCTCCACCAGGGCCACGAAATTCCCCCTCTCTCCTCCATATATACTGCCCTTAGGGCATCATTTAGACTTCGGGTTTTGTTTAGATTAAAGTTTGCCATAGCTACATCTTCGCGTACTTTGTTTGTGTTCAACGACCAGACGAAGGCGTCACAGAACCCCACCTTGATCAATAAATCTTTCATCTTATATTCGCAATATCCAGATTGCAATCTTAGTTTCTTGCTGGTTCTTCGTTTGCCTGCAGGAAACAGACCTTCGTGGTCAGGTTGAGCGTGCTCCGGTGTGGTCAATAACCTCTCGGAGTTGGGTTAGCGATTGCTAAGGCGCGACATCCTCGCACGTTCGTAGTCGGATCGTCAAAGTCGACTTCCTCCAAAACGAAAGCCACCATCTCGTCGAAAGACGGGACACCTTTGCCTCTATCAAGTGGTATCAGATTTCCAGGTTGCTCGGTGAGATTTTACTATTTTCGTAGTTTAGATCGAGTCTGTTCTTCATACCTACAGCCCACGAAAAAAAGCCGAAACATAGGGTTAGTTTATCATATCCGAACCAATGTGAGCCTTTGCATAGTCTTTTCAGTATTTTGCTTTGTTGAATTTGCGGTTACATTGTCGTGTCTAGTTGCTGGTCTTAGAGTCTTGTCTTTTAGAGTTTCGAGTTTTGGTCATAAGTTGTCACGCCGCCGCCACACCAACATCATCGCCCCTGCCATATCGTACCACCATATATCCACCACCAATCCGAGTTCCTTTCATATTAGGTTTGTTTTTGAGATCCATCTAATTTCTGATTCGTATTTCCTTGCCTGAGTAGGTTTCGGAGAAAAAAACAGTCTGGAGACCCCCGGGCAAAATTCTGGTGCCGCTGTTGATGCTTCTGTCGCTCCTGCTGCTACTGCAGAGGTGGAGGACCATTACGAGGATGAGGTTGATCAAAATCAGAACTACGTGACCACCAGCACTGCCATCACCAGGTCATCCTCAGGTATATCATCGCAATAGTAGGGCTGCACCACCATATAAGGTACGAGATCATGACCATCTTCCTAAACTGAAATTGAATATTCCACCATTTGAGGGTAGATATGTTCCTGATAAATATCTTACTTGGGAGTTAGAAACTGAACAACGTTTTACATGTTTACAATATCCTGAGGAGAGACGTGTTCCTGCTGCTGTTTGTGCTTTCACTAGCTTCGCATGTGTTTGGTGGTCTGAACATTGTAGATTATATCCTATTCCAACTACTTGGGCTGCTTTGAAAATAGCTATGCGTACTCGTTGGGTTCCACCATATTTATCAACGTGAATTACTTCAAAAATTGATGTAGGGTAGAACCCTAATAGCCCAAGCTTTCACCTAAGGAGCGGATCCCGCGAAGAACGCGAAGAACACAAGGAAGGAAACGAGGGGAAGAACACGAGGGGAACACAAGAGAACACTCGAACCAACAAGAATGATCACACATGCGCTAGATCCACGAGTACATAAGAGAAGATACACGATCCACGGACAACTAAGGACGATACAAGGGTAGCCGGTCTTCTCCGTGAGGAGGTCTTGAATCCACGGGGGGATCTTCCCTTAGAAAGGGGCCTTGAATCCAAAGGGATCTTCTCCGAAGAGGCCGCAGTCTCTCGCACAGAGGAGATCCGATATGGATGAGCGTAGCTCTATCTCTCAAATGAGCTAAAGCAATGCTAACCCTAGAAAGGAGGAGGTGGAGGAGTATATATAGTCTAGGTCCACGAAGGGGTAAGTGAGGGGCGAAAGGGTACATGGGCATCGGCCCGAGTGTCTGCGCGCAGGCAGGGCCGGATGTTCCGTGGACGATCGGAAGGTGCGGCGCCGGAGGTTTTGGGCGAAGGTCCGGACAGGGTCCGGGCTATCCAGAGAGTTATCACACTCTCGGACGGCTTCGGTGCAGCAGGGCCGGAAGCTCCGGGATGGCCGAAGGTTCCGGTGGCCGGAAGTTCCGGGCTTTCGAAAAGCTTGTCCTGGCTTCTTCTTCCTTCTCTTCCACGCTTCCCTTGCGGATGGTGTAGGTGATCCTTGGCGGTTGCACTCCTCCTCGTCATCCGTGAAGCTCCGACAATACCTATGCATGCACGATGGAGGGTCAAGTAGTATACCATCCTCAAAGGGGTCAAGTGAGCATGTGTAAAGGAGAGGATTAACCTTTATGTATGTGAAGTAGATGTCGCACGTGTCACTTGCCGAATGAACTCTTGACATGGTGATGTCCATAGGATACTCCGCATCAAAAATTGCAGCATTTAAGACAAGGAAAAAATTATGTTGAAGAATACTATCAGGAATTACAAACTGGCATGATTAGATGTGGTATTGTTGAGGAGAATGAAGCTATGCTTGCACGTTTTATGGGTGGATTAAATAGAGAGATTCATACCATTCTAGAGTATAAGGAGTATATTAATATCACTCATTTATTCCATCTTGCTTATAAAGCTGAACGTGAAGTGCAGGATCGACAGGCATTGGCGTGAACTAACTTTTCTGCAGGTCGATCTTCACCATGGACACCACGTGCACCCTCTACTTCCAATACACCATCACCTCCATCAGGTGCCACCTCCAGCCGTGATACAAGAAAGCAGGCACAACCACCACTATCTGCCAAGAGCACACCTATAACATCCCAAATTTTCAATTTGGAATGTTATACATTAGATCATCATTGCATACCATATTTTATTTTGCATTTTGGTTAATCCTAGAAATTCTACGCAACTCAATGACCCACGGAGAGAGTTGGGGATTTCGTTATTTTCATATTTGAGTTTTCTCAAATTTTGAGAATAGGATCATTTGATTTTAATTATTTTATCATCAATTATTTCTATTACAAAAATATGAGAGAGGGGATAAAATGACTTCCCCAAAATAAAGAAATATTGAGGATTTAATAATAGAATCAAATAAGATTTTATTTCGGAGTTTTTCGGTGTTTTATTTGAATTTAGGAAAAATGTGCGTTTTTCAAAATTGCATTTAGGCCCCAAATAAATGTTCACCTCGTGAGGCTTGATTTTAGAAGCCCGTGAAAATTTATTTCGGAATTTTTGGAGTCCGTTTAGTATTTCTTTTTATATTTCTTCTGCACATAATAAATAAAAAAACGAACCGACCTATGGGCCATGTCCGACTAGGACTCCGGCCCGGCTAGGCTTTATAAGCCGGGGGGAGGCCCAGCCGAAGCCAGCGCCGAGCCCCTGCCGAACCCTAGCGCCGCCAGCCGCCCCCAGCGCCTGCCGCCGCCGCCGCCACCCGCCGCCGCCGCCGCACGCCGCCCGAGGTCCGTCGCCGCCTCATTTTCCGCACCGGTTTTTTTTATTTTTTTCGAAAAACCGTCGGTTTTTCGTCGGTTTTTTTAGATTTCGGTTTTTTAAATAGATCGGTTTTTCCGGTTTATTTAAATAGCGAGTGTTCGTCCGTTCGTTCGTTCTAGCGAACGTTCATCGTTTTTCTTTTTCTCAGATTTAATCCGCGATTTTTGTGATCGCGATTCCTGATCCGATTTTCGTTTTAGTATAACTTTTCGCTCGTTTATCGGAATCAGGCGATTCAAGCGCCTGGAGTTTCATCTCGAAAACCTCTATCGGTTTAACCAACTTAAACAAGATTTTGCTACTGTAAAACTTTCCCTAGATCCAGATTTGTAGAACGAAGTTGTTTTCTTTCGCCGTTGGACTTTCGTTGTTTCGTTCGATTTGATTCTTTTTGCAAACCGGAGTTCTTAAGTTGAACATTCTTGTTAGATCTCTTATTTGAGTTTTACCCGTGCGTTAGATGAGTACTTATTGTATGCTTGTTTGTTTGTCTGCGATAGAATACCCGGAGTGCGCCACTTGTTACTTCGAATCTCTAGGTTTCGCGGATCATTAGCAAGGCAAGTAACACTTTGATCATACCTTTTCTACTATCCAGTTTATTGCATTAGATCAAATCCTCACACATTGCATGATTAGGATCTAATTAAATTTTGGGATGGGAAGTAGTTGAGGTAGTACCTATTACCTGTTTATTTTCAAACCTTTGGGAGTTAATTCTGCGTTTGCTTATTATGCCATGCTATGCTAGTAGACGTGGATTGGGTGAGTGATATCCATGACAGATGTGAGTTTTGTTAATTAATGGTTTATCTAAGGTGGCAACCTAAACACACATCTGGGTGGATTGAGGCACCTGGGTATTCCAGGACTTGCCTGTTTTCTTTTGGGCCGCCACCCAGGCTCAAAGGGATCATGAGACTATTCATACTAGAAACTTTCGTGTGTAGCCACAAGCTATTATGGGCTCTAGCAAAGTTGACTAAGTCATGCGAACTCTTACAGTGGTAGACTAGCAGATTTAGGGGATGTAGGTGGTACGGTCTACCCGATCGTAAGGTGCTAGCGCTTCTGAAAGACTATGTCTCGGTCATCCGTCTTCTCAAACACCTTGTAGTGCGAGAAACCAAACGGAGGCGATCGAGTCTTGTGGGGAAAAGTGCGCAAACTTCTGTAGAGTGTAATAAACTAATCATGGTTAGCCGTGTCCCCGGTTATGGACATCTTGAGTATCTAGTACCTGGATTATCATGTGAATCTCAACATGTTACTCTAAATTAATTTTGTTGGGTTTTGTTTAATGATGATGCTTAATTGGGATTGAGGTGCTGTCAACCATTCTCAATGTTTAACAACTACCATGATAGTTAAATAAAAATTATTCCTTTGTAGTAGGGAAAAATTGGCTTTACGCAAAACTGTAACCATAGAGCTTTCCACCAGCCAAATATGCATATAGTATAGCTGTTTCATTCCTTACTCTCTATGTGTTACATTGCCAGCATATTCCATGTGCTGACCTGCTTTGGGCTGCAACGTTAATGTTGCAGACTTTTCAGACGACGATTAAGGAGTTTTTAGGTCGTGGTTCTATACTCAGTGATGCCATTGGAGTTGATGGACTCACTTATCTTCCAAGCCTTCCGTTGTTATCGTTATTAGATGGCCTTAAGCCATATTTATTATAATAAGTTCTCATTTGAGACACTCGATGTAATAAGTGTGTGATTGCTACTCTATTATAAATCCTCCGAGTACTGTGTGGTGTCAGCATTACTGATCCAGGGATGACACCGGAGCACAGAGATCAGACTGGTTGAGTTCTGGTCGCTACAACACCTGTCGGCCTGCGTAGAGCTCTTCTTCTTCCATGGCATCAACAGGGCACACAAGTGATATTATTTGTTGTCGTTGTAAGGGAAGAGGACATTTTTCGAGATAATGCAAATCTCAACATGTGATGATTGTTATTGAGGATGGTGGGTATGAGTCCGCTAGTGACTATGTTGAGGAGACTTTGGCTCTTACTACACATGAAGAACACGGTGAAGATGATTCTGATCATGAGACGCAATACATGGTTGTTGAAGATGCTGACAGGTATGAATGTTTAGTTGCTCAACGTGTTTTGAGTGTGCAGGTTACACAAGCTGAGAAAAATTAGAGGCATAATTTGTTCCATACAAAGGGAGTTGTGAAGGAATGTTCTGTTCCCGTCATCATAGATGTGGGGAGCTGCAATAACTTGGCTAGCATGGAGATGGTGGAGAAGCTATCTCTCACCACAAGACCACATCCACATCCTTACTACATCCAATGGTTCAACAACAACGACAAGGTTAAGGTAACACGTACTGTTCGTGTGCATTTTAGTATCTCTACATATGCTGATTATATTGATTGTGATGTGGTACCTATGCAAGCATGTTCCTTATTACTTGGTAGACCATGGAAATTTGATAAAAATTCTATACACCATGGTAGAAACAATCAGTATACTCTTGTTCATAAGGATAAAACTATTACTTTGCTTCCTATGACTCCTGATTCTGTTTTGAAAGATGATATTAATAGAGCTAATAAAGCAAAACAGGAGAAACATAAGAGTGAAAATTAGGTTGTGGCAAAATAATTCGAGCAAGAAATGAAGCCTAATAATAAACCTCTAGTGTTGCTTCTGAAATTAAATTGAAAAGTGCATGTTTACCTGCCACCAAATCTGATATTGATGATCTAGATTGTAGCAAATCTGTTTGCTATGCTTTTGTGTGCAAAGAGGCATTATTTTTATTCGAGGACGTGCCTTTCTATTTGCCTGCTGTTGTCACTAAAATTTTGCAGGAGTTCGCTGACGTCTTTCCACAAGACGTGCCACCGGGATTGCCACCTATTCGAGGGATTGAGCATCAAATTGACTTAATTTCCGGTGCATCTTTACCCAACCGTGCACCATACCGTACCAATCCAGAGGAGACGAAGGACATTATGCATCAAGTACAAGAACTGCTCGACAAAGGTTATATATGTGAATCCCTTAGTACTTGTGTTGTTCCTATCATTTTAGTGCCGAAAAAGGATGGTACATCGCGTATGTGCGTTAGCTGTAGAGGCATTAATAATATTACTATTCGTTATTGTCATCCTATTCCTAGGCTAGATGATATGCTTGATGAATTGAGTGGCTCTACAATATTCTCCAAAGTTGATTTGCGTAGTGGATACCATCAAATTCGTGTGAAATTGGGAGATGAATGGAAAACAAAATTTAAAACTATGTTTGGATTATATGAGTGGTTAGTCATGCCTTTTGGGTTATCTAATGCACCAAGTACTTTCATGAGATTAATGAACGAAGTTTTACGTGCTTTCATTGGACGATTTGTGGTAGTTTACTTTGATGACATATTGATTTATAGCAAACCTTTGGAGGAACATTTGGAACATTTACCTGCTGTTTTCATTGCTCTATATGACGCACATTTGTTTGGTAACCTTGGAAAGTGCACCTTTTGCATCGACCGAGTATCTTTTGTTGGCTATGTTGTTACTCCACAGGGTATTGAAGTTGATAAAGCCAAGATTGAAGCTATTGAGAGTTGGCCGCAGCCCAAAATGGTCACACAAGTGAGGAGTTTTCTTGGCCTCGCTGTTTTCTATAGGCGTTTTGTGAGAGATTTCATCACCATTGCTGCACCTCTCAACGAGCTTACAAAGAAGGATGTGCCTTTTGTTTGGGGTACTGCACAGGAAGAAGCCTTCACGGTATTGAAAGATAAGTTGACACATGCTTCTTTACTCCAACTTCCTGATTTTAATAAGACTTTTGAGGTTGAATGTGATGCTAGTGGAATTGGATTAGGAGGTGTGTTATTACAAGATGGCAAACCTGTTGCATACTTTTCTGAAAAATTGAGTGGGCCTAGTCTGAACTATTCTACTTATGATAAAGAATTATATGCTCTTGTTCGGACCTTAGAAACATGGCAACATTATTTATGGCCCAAGGAATTTGTTATACATTCTGATCATGAATCTTTGAAACACATTAAAAGTCAAGCAAAACTGAACCGTAGAATATACTTGCTACACATTCTGATCATGAATTCATTGAGACTTTCCCTTATTTCATTAAACACAAGAAGGGCAAAGAAAATGTTATTGTTGATGCATTGTCTCGTTGTTATACTATGCTTTCACGACTTGACTTTAAAATATTTGGTTTGGAGACCATCAAAGATCAATATGTGCATGATGCTGAATTTAAAGATGTATTGCAGAATTGTAAGGAAGGGAGAACTTGGAACAAGTTCGTTCTTAACGATGGATTTGTGTTTCGTGCTAACAAGCTATGCATTCCAGCTAGCTCCATTCATCTTTTGTTGTTGCAGGAGGCGCATGGAGGAGGATTAATGTGACACCTTGGCGTCAAGAAGACGGAGGATATACTTGCTACACATTTCTTTTGGCCAAAGATGAGACAGGATGTTGACCGTTTTGTTGCTAGCTGCACTACATGTCAAAAAGCTAAGTCTCGACTCAATCCTCATGGGTTATATATGCCATTGCCTGTACCTAGTGTTCCTAGGGAGGATATATCTATGGACTTTGTTTTAGGTTTACCTTGAACAAAGAAGGGGAGGGATATCATATTTGTTGTCGTGGATAGATTTTCGAAAATGGCACAATTTATACCATGTCATAAAAGGGATGATGCTGTTAATGTTGCCGATTTGTTCTTTCATGAAATTATTCGCTTGCATGGTGTGCCAAATACTATTGTTTCAGATCGTGATACTAAATTTCTTAGCCACTTTTGGAGATGTTTATGGGCTAAGATGGGGACTAAACTTCTTTTTAGTACTACTTGCCACATCCAAACTGATGGACAAACTGAAGTAGTCAATAGAACATTGTCTACTATGCTTAGGGATGTTTTGAAGAATAATAAGAAAATGTGGGAAGAATTCTTGCCTCATATTGAATTTGCTTATAATCGTTCATTGCATTCTACTACTAAGATGTGCCCTTTTGAAATTGTGTATGGTTTCCTACCTCGTGCACCTATTGATTTGTTGCCTCTTCCATCTTCGGAGAAGGTTATTAATTTTGATGCTAAAGAACATGCTGAATTGATTTTAAAAATGCATGAGTTAACTAAGGAAAACATTGAGCATATGAATGCCAAATATAAACTTGCTGGAGATAAGGGTAGAAAACATGTTGTGTTTGCACCTGGAGATCTTGTTTGGTTATATTTGCGTAAGGATAGGTTTCCTAATTTGCACAAATCAAAGCTAATGCCACGTGTTGATGGTCCTTTTAAGGTGTTAGAGAAAATAAATTTTAATGCATATAAACTTGAGCTGCCTGCAGATTTTGGGGTTAGTCCCACTTTTAACATTGCAAATTCGTAGCCTTATTTGGGTGAGGAAGGTGAGCTTTCGTCGAGGACGACTTCATTTCAAGAAGGGGAGGATGATAAGGACATCAATACCATTGTTACACCCACAGCCCCTCCTGCTATACATACTGGACCAATTACTAGAGCTCGCACACGCCAATTGAATTATCAGGTACTTTCGTTTCTTGGTAATGATTCTAATGTTCATGAGAATATGATGCTGCCTAAATTGGATACATTTGTTTTGCTTACAAATAAAGGGCCTAGCTTGGACAAGAAAGATGATCATTGGAGCAAGTTCAAGCATGAAGATGATGGCAAGCGCAAGGGGAACAAGAACGGAGTTACAAGTGATGATTCTAGGACTTTGAAGCCACCATAATGAGTGCATGAAGCCTTGGACGAAATATACAAGATGCCACTTCATAAATTTTGTCCAAAGGCTATTCTAGGTGTTGCGTCACCTTATTTTTGGGCCAGGCCCAAGTAATTTTGAAATACTTGATTATAGGCTGTTTTTAGAGTTCGTATGTGTGGGGAAACAAGAGTTAGGGTTGGTTTCAGACCCCTCCTCCAAGGGCCACGAAATTCCCCCCTCTTTCTCCATATATACAGCCCTTAGGGCATCGTTTAGACTTTGGGTTTTTTTAGATTAAAAGTTCGCCATAGCTGCAACTTTGCGTACTTCGTTTGTGTCCAACGACCAGACCAAGACGTCACAGAACCCCACCTTCATTAATAAAGCTTTCCTCATTTATTCGCAATATCCAGATTGCAATCTCAGTTTCTTGCTTGTTCTTCGTTCGCTCATAGGAAATAGACCCTCGTGGTCAGGTTGTTCGTGCTCCAGCGTGGTCAATAACCCTCGAAAGTTGGTTTAGCGATTGCTAAGGTGCGACGTCTTCACACGTTCGTAGTCGGGTCGTCAAAGTCGAGTCCCATAGAAAACGATATCTATCTCATCGAAACATCAGGACACCTTCGCCTCTATCACATGCAATTTATACATTCTCATTGATAGAATTTTGATCTCCTCAGGCTTGACCAGAGGTTGGCCGCGGGCATATTCCCCTTTTAGTTCCTCCTCTTTAAACGTTTACATGGGCTCGTTGCCCAGGAGTTGTTCTACAGTGACACCGGCCTCTTCAGCCTGCCTTCTATGATCATTGGTTATAACCAGTTGGTTGGCGCCGGTACTCACATGTGTTGGTACAATGAGCAGGGGGATTGATTGCACCGCCTGTTTCTCCCAGCTGGGGAACCATTTTCCCGCTTTTTTGGCAGCTGCTTGGCTGGAGCTCGAGCTCGACTCCTTTTTTTGTGCTTGATATGACTTCTTGATTTGACGCTCATAGCTGAGTCCCTATGCTTGGGAGCTGGTGGTTCAGCCATACGAATAAAGTTGTCAATGACATGCTCAGGTACTTTCTTCTCTAGCGGTGGGGGCTGTTTCTGTCCAAAATGGGCCTTCACTTGGGCCCTCACTTCGGCTTCGTTTTCCTCTTTGGTCAGGTCATAAGGCAACCTCAGAAGAGGCATGAGGCTTGCACCAAGTCTGTATTTCTTGCCTCCTGTACTTGTAGCGCTAGCCACCGTAGCTGCGGGACCTCTCTTCCGCTGTTGCTTAGGTGGCGGAGCCGGCAGAGGCGGCGGAGACGGCTCGCGTTGTGCCGAACTTGGAGGAGGAGGACTGGGCTGACACGGTGCCGGACTTGGAGGAGGAGGACTGGGCTGACGCGGCGACGAACTTGGAGGACGAGGACTGGGCTGATGCATTGGCAGACTTGGAGGAGCAGGAGTCTGCTGAGGTGGTGCCTGACTTGGAGGAGCGGGAGTCTTCTAACGCGGTGGCGGACTTGGAGGAGGAGCCGGCTGACAAGGTGTCGGTGGCCTTGGAAAGATGATGCAATCCTTTCTCCATAGAATGATATGATGTATGGCCTCTCCCAATGTGTGCTCGTTGTCACCTCTAGGAATGTCAAGCTCTAGCCCCGAATATTGTGCCACAACTTCATCAACCGTGACATGGGCATAGCCAGCTGGAATCAGATTGCAATGGAAGGTAGCTTCAGGGGTATTTGTATAAGAAATGGTGTCCGCCACCTTCATGGATATGTTCTTCATTCTAAAGTGTAGCTCACAATTTGTCGTATCTATGATGTCATCCACAGGGTATCTATCTAGCAGTACCTCATTGCCCGGGGAGGAACCCACGCTGCTTCTCGGCATGGATGGGACGGTGCTATCCAATGCTGGATCCGCTAGCTGCTACCGCTACTGAGACCCCCTTTCCTAGCTAAGTAAGTCGACCTGCTGCTGCCGCCGGTAGAAAGAGAGTTCCAACTCCGTGTGCCTTGATTCTAGGACTTGAAGGCGGTCTGCTTCCTGCTTCCTCTTCTCCTCCTCCCGCTTCCTCTTCTCCTCCTCCAGCTTCCTGTTCTTCTCCTACTGCTGCTTCTTTCTCGCACGGCTTCTGTAGTCGGCGTTGTAGTCCGCAAACCCCTCAAACCACGAAACAACGCCTTTGCCTCGTGTTCTTCCCGGGAGTTCAGGATTTCGTAGGGCGTGCGTAAGCTCGTCTTTCTCTCTATTGGGCGTGAACACCCCCGTTCGAGCCTCTTCTATTGCAACAAGTAAACCGATGCCGGCTCCTTTAAGACTTTCCCGCTCCAAAACCTGGCCTGTCTTTGGGTCCAACGTCCCCCCATGTGATAGAGGCGGAGGTCCCGATCTATCGATGAGATGATAACTATCGATTTGGTGGAGATGACTTTGACGATCCGAATACAAACATGCACGACATTGCGCCTTAGCAATCGCTAAACCAATCTCCTGAGGTTACCGACGATGCCGGAAGCACGATCAGCCTGACCACGAAGGTCTATTCCTGTAAGCAATCGAAGAACAAGCAATAATATGATAATGCAATCTGAATATTGCGAATATAGATGAAGTATTGATAAAGGTGGGGATCCGAAAGCGATCTTGGTCTGGTCGTTGGACACAAACGAAGTACATGAAGTTGCAATGGCTAACTTTTAACTAAACAAATCCCTAGGAAAAAGCTACTAGATGGATCTACTTATATATGAGCCCGATGGCGGCCAAGGAGGTGGAAGGACATCCCAAGGCAGCCTAACACTAACCCTATGTAACGCCCTTGATGCGGCTATATCTCCCATGTGTCGAAGCACGACTTAGAGGCATAACCGCATTGAAAGGAATGTCGCAAGTGAGGTAATCTTCACAACAACCCATCTAAATAAATAAAGGGGAAAGAATACATAGTCTGCTTACACTCGCCATGTCACACGAATACATAAATAAGTCATAACATACATCCAATACACTCAAGGTCCAACTACGGAACCAAAATAAAGATCAACCCCCAAATGCGACAAAGTCCCCGATCGCCCCAACTGGGCACCACTACTGATCATCTGGAAAAAACACATAGTGACGACGAGAGTCTTCATCGAACTCCCACTTGAGCTCGGCCATATCATCTGGAACGGTATCATCGGTCCCTGCATCTGGTTTTGGAAGTAATCTATGAGTCACGGGGACTCAGCAATCTCGCACCCTCGCGATCAAGACTATTTAAGCTTATAGGCAAGGTAAAGGTATGATGTGGAGCTGCAGCAAGCGACTAGCATATATGCTAACATATTCGCAAAAGAGAGCGAGAGGAGAAGGCAAAGGCACAGTCGAACAACTATGATCAAGAAGTGATCCTAGAACAACCTACGTCAAGCATTACTCCAACACCGTGTTCACTTCCCGGACTCCGCTGAGAGGAGACCATCACGGTTACACACGCGGTTGGTGCATTTTAATTAAGTTAAATTTCCGGTTTTCTACAACCGGACATTAACAAATTCTCATCTGCCCATAACCACAGGCACGACTTTCGAAAGTTCAAATCCCTGCAGGGGAGTCCCAACTTAGCCCATCACAAGCTCTCATGGTCAACGAAGGATATTCCTTCTCCCAAGACAATCCGATCAGACTCGGCATCCCGGTTACAAGACATCCTCGACAATGGTAAAACAAGTCGAGCAAGACCACCCTTGTGCCGACAAATCCCGATAGGAGCTGCACATATCTGGTTCTCAACGCACACTGGATAAGCTAAGCGTACGGGAGCCAACGTAACCCAAGTTTCCAAGGGACGGCCCCGCACGGTGCTCTGGGTTGGACCAACACTTAGAGAAGCACTGGCCCCGGGGGGGGGGGGTTTAAAATAAAGATGACCCCTGAGTCCACGAAACCGAAGGGAAAAAGAGGCTAGGTGGCAAATGGTAAAACCAAGGTTGGGCCCTGCTGGAGGAGTTTTATTCAAGGCGAACTGTCAAGGGGTTCCCATTAACCCAACCGTGTAAGGAACGCAAATCCAGGAACATAACACCGATAGGACCGAAATTAGGGTGGCAAGAGTGGAACAAAACACTAGGCATAAGGCCGAGCCTTCCACCCTTTACCAAGTATATAGGTGCATTAAGATAAACAAGATAATATGATGTTATCCCAACAATAAACATGTTCCAACAAGGAACGATCTCCAATCTTCACCTGCAACTAGCAACGCTATAAGAGCGGCTGAGCAAAGCGGTAACATAGCCAAACAACAGTTTGCTAGGATATGGTGGGTTAGAGATTTGACATGGCAATATGGGAGGCATGATAAGCAAGTGGTAGGTATCATAGCACAGGCATAGCAAAAGAGCGAGCATCTAGCAAGCAAAGATAGAAGTGATTTCGAGGGTATGGTCATCTTGCCTCCAAAGTTCTCAGAGTTGCCTTGATCCTCGTAAGCATACTCAACGGGCTCCTTGTTCACGTACTCGTCTCCCGACTCTACCCAAGCAAGAACAACAAGCAAAAGGAACACAATCAACAACGTGCAATGCTCAAGCAACATGATGCAAACATGGTATGATATGCGGGATGCGGTATGTAATGCATATGCATGATTTGGAAAGGAATGATTGAACCTGGCCTCAACTTGGAAATCCAAGAGTGCCATTAGAAAGGTGAGGTGATTCCGGTAGAAATCGATATAAAGATCACAGGAATCGGATGCACGGTTTGGAAATGGCAAGCAAGACAAATATGGCACCGGTCTGCGATAATCAATAAGTAGCCTTCTAAATGCATCAAGATAAATAAGCTACTGCACTCAAACATGGCAACAAAATACATGGCAGGGATCCACTCATTATTCTTGACAAAAGATGAACACTGAGATACGGCTAATTCACTCAATAGTAAGCTCAAACAAGCATGGGAAAAGTGCAAATGATAACAGGTTACAGACTTAGTGGAATTAACAGCATATCAGAATTTATCATCAGGAAGCAAACTTTAGAGCATGAAAACTACATGCTACAGGAACATATCATGGCAAAGCAAGGCCTGGAATGAAGGTACTCAAAGCATATAACAAAAGTCCTTTAGTCACCATGAGCCAAAAGGGATCAGAAAATACAATTGCAAGCATGTGAACATAGCAAAAACATAAACAGATTCAGACTTGGTGAAAAACTGGAGCATGGCAAAACAGTTAACAAGTAGGCATGTTTGCGAGCTCAATGCACTCACTACGAGGTATGGCATGACAAACTAAGCATACACCCAGCAAATAGACATGGCATATAAGCTAGACATGGCAAGAACAACAACATAGCATGCATGGATCAACAACAACAAGCTCGGCAAAATCGCTAAACATGTTAACAATCTGCCAGGAACATGTTATAGCAAAAGTAGAGCTCGATTGACTCAAGCTAGGTTGCTCCATAATTTCAAACAAAGACATGGATGGATAGATCACAACAATATCTACAAAATATCCTTACTGATCATCCTCAAAAGAGGCACGGATCACTAGGAAACAACATGAACATATGGCATAAAAATAATGACAGGGCAAGGACTTAGTGAAATTCTAAGTCCCTGAAATCAGCATCATTGGGTAGGCTACTTTGCATGCTTGTGCTAGTCACCACAAAGATCACAAAAATACATGGCATACACCCCTATAAAGATGGGATGGCATACATCAAAACACATGTAGAGCTCAGGATCATAGCATGCACACATTAATCATGGCAAATATGACAGAAGTGCATTTGCTGAAATATATCTAAAATTATCCTCACATAGCCCTCTTCCAATGACATTTCGGGCATCAAGATGAGATCAAATGAAAATGATGCAATGAGATGAAATGATTTACTCTTCGAGACGAACATTTTGACATGCTACACGCATGAATCGGAGCTACAATGAGGAAGATGTGACATGTGGAAGAATGCAAAAAACTAGGGTTTAAGGACAAAAGTCAACCGGATCTGGATCTGGCCGGTACTGTAGCTGCACATAGATCGACGATGAACGGAGGGATTGCCAGAGATGGAGCCGAGGTCGTCGGACGGAGTTGAGGGCCCGGCTGCTGGAGTGGACGCGGGCGGCGAGGTGCGGACGCTGGGTCGAGGGGCGAGGTGGCGTTGGCCGGTGAGCAGCTCCGGCGAGACGGCGTGGTGGTGCGGCTGCCTCGAGCGAGCTCGCCGGCAACGGGCTCGGCCGGCGAAGGAGGAGGCGACGGCGGGCGCTACGCGCAGGCAGGGCGGCGGGCGCTCGGGCGGCGGCGGGCGAAGTGGCCTCGGGGGCCGGTTGCGGGCCTCCCGGGCCTCGGCGGCGGCGGGCGCCGGGTTGGCCACGTGGCGCCTTTAGATTGGACGCGGGCGGCGGCTGCTGCTTTGTCCGTCCGTATCGGACATGTCCGGCGCGGCGGAAGGAGGAGGAGCTAGGTCTAGGGTAGAAATGACCCAAAAATTTCGGGGGAGGGCTAGATTTATAGCTAGAGGGAGCTAGGAAGCTCCAAATGAGGTGCAGTTTGCGGCCACGCGATCGTCCTCGAACTCTCTAGATGATAGAAGAGGTTTAGGTGGGTTTTGAGCCAATTTGGAGTGGTGTTGGGCTGCAACACACACGAGGACTCTTCGGTCCCTCGGTTAACCGTTGGAGTATCAAACAAAGTCCAAATTGTACGAAACTTGATAGGCGGTCTATCGCCAGTAAACCAAGGCCGCATGAAAAGTCTCGGTCCAATCCAGAAACGTTTAACACCCGCACACGAAAAGAGGTAGAAAGGGACAGCGGAGGACATAGGAGCGCCGGAATGCAAAACGGACAACGGGGAAAATGCTCGAATGCATGAGACAAACACGTATGCAAATGCAATGCACATGATGACATGATATGAGATGCATGAAACAGACAAAATGCATGGAGACAAAACCCGAGAATGAGGAAATAACATAATTTAGTGCCGGAAACAGCTAGAGTTGGAGTACAAATAAGGTAAATTACATCCAGGGTGTTACAACAGTCCACCACTACGAAAGGATCTCGTCCCGAGATCTAGGACTGGAAAAACTCCAGGTACTCAGAACGGAGGTGGTCCTCGGGCTCCTAGGTGGCTTCACGGTTGGAATGATGTGACCACTTGACTTTGAGGAATTTGATTGACTTGTTGCGAGTCTTGCGCTCAGTTTCTTCAAGAATAGCAATTGGGTGCTCACGATAAGACAAGTCTTCTTGGAGATCAATGTCTTCGAAGTTGACGGTGCGGTCAGGAGTCTTGAAACAGTTGCGGAGTTGAGACACGTGAAACACGTCGTGCACGTTTGCAAAGTTGGAGGGAAGCTCAAGTTGATAGGCAAGATCGCCTCTTTTGCTGACGATCTTGAAAGGACCCACGTATCTAGGGGCAAGCTTCCCTTTGATACTGAAGCGACGAGTACCTTTCATTGGAGAGACGCGGAGGTAGACATGGTCTCCGATCTCGAAAGCCAAGTAACGATGCTTGCTATCATAGTAACTCTTCTGGCACGATTGCGCGGCTTTGAGATTATCACGAATGACTTTGCACATCTCTTATGCCTCTGTGATCAAGTCATTGCCAAGAAGTTGACATTCACCAGTCTCTGACCAGTTAAGAGGAGTACGACACTTCCTGCCATAGAGAATTTCAAATGGGGCCTTGCCCGAACTCGCTTGGAAGCTGTTGTTATAGGAGAACTCGGCATATGGAAGACAATCTTCCCACTTCATACCGAAGGAGATGATGCAAGCCCTGAGCATATCTTCAAGAATTTGATTTACTCGCTCGACTTGGCCACTAGTTTGAGGATGAAAAGCTGTGTTGAAACGGATGTTGGTGCCCATGGTCCTCTGAAAAGAATCCTAGAACTTGGAGGTAAAGATGCTTCCACGATCTGAAGAAAACTACGGAATGCCGTGCAGAGAGACAATCCGGGAGGTATATAGTTCTGCCAATTGAGCTGTTGTGATAGATTCTTTGATAGGAAGGAAATGAGCCACTTTAGTGAGTTTGTTAATGACAACGAAGATAGCATCATTGCCATGCTTGGACTTTGGAAATCTAGTCATGAAGTCCATCTCAATATGGTCAAACTTCCATTCTGGAATGGCAAGAGGTTGGAGGAGACCAGCTGGTCGTTGGTGTTCTGCTTTCACTCTTCTGCAGACATCACATTCATTCACGAACTGAGCAATCTCGCGCTTCATTCGAGTCCACCAATACGACTTCTTGAGGTCATGGTACATCTTTGTACTTCCAGGGTGAATAGAGAGGAGCGAATTGTGAGCCTTGTACATAATGACTTTACGAAGGTCACCTTTAGGCACAACAATGCGATCCTCGAAGAATAGAGTATCCTTGTCATCAAGGCGATAACACTTGTACTTGGGTTGACTCTTGGCAATCCAATCTTCACCTTGTTCACCATAGCATCAAGAAGTTGAGCCTCATGAATCTAATCTTCCAAAGTAGGAGAGACGTGGAGGTTGGCCAGAAATCCTTGAGGAACAATTTGCAGATTGAGTTTGCGGAAAGGTTCGCAAATCTCGGGTTGGTAAGGCTTGATAATCATACTGTTGCAGTAAGCCTTCCTGCTCAATGCGTCAGCAATTACATTGGCCTTGCCTGGAGTATATTTGATACTTAGATTATACTTTTGAATCATTTCGACCCAACGAGTCTTCCTGAGGTTGAGATTAGACTGAGTGAAGATGTACTTGAGACTCTTGTGGTCAGTGAAGATGTCCACTTTTCTTCCCAATAAGAGATGTCTCCAAGTTAAAAGAGCATGCACCACTGCCGCCAACTCGAGGTCATGAGTGGGGTAGTTCTTTTCATTGGGTTTCAACTGGCAAGAGGTATAAGCCACAACTTTCTTCTCTTGCATCAACACTGCACCAAGACCTTGAAGGGAAGCATCATAGAAGACCTCAAGTGGTTTGGATTCATCAGGAGGAATCAGAACTGGAGCAGTGACTAACTTCTCTTTTAGGGTGTTGAAAGCGATGTCACATTCATGAGACCAAACGTACTTGACGTGCTTCTAAGAAGGTTGGAAAGAGGCTTCGCGATCTTTGAAAAGTTCTCAACGAACCTTCGACAATAGCTTGCGAGCCCAAGGAAGCTGTGGAGTTCCTTCATGTTCTGAGGTGGTTCCCAGTTCACAATTGCAGACACCTTCTCAGGATTAACCGCTATGCCCTTGGCAGAGATGATATGTCCAAGGTAGAGAACCTCATCGAGCCAAAACTCGCACTTTGAAAACTTCGCATAGAACTGATGTTCTCTGAGCTTATCCAAAACCAAACGCAAGTGCTTGGCATGATCCTCCTTGTTCTTGGAAAAGACCAAAATGTCATCAAGGTAGACCAAGACGAAGTCATTTGTGTAGGCGTTGAAGATGAAGTTCATCATGCGAGAGAATGTTGGCGGAGCGTTCACAAGGCCGAAAGACATGACAGTGTATTCATATGAACCATAGCTTGTTCTGAATGTTGTCTTAGGGATATCTTCTTCACGAATGCGGATCTGATGATAGCCCATACGGAGATCAAGCTTGGAGAATATTTGAGCACCTTTGAGTTGTTCAAATAGCTCATTGATGTTGGGAAGTCGGTACTTGTTCTTTATGGTCTTCTTGTTCAATGGACGATAGTCGACACAAAGTCGGTCCGTTCCATCCTTCTTCTTCACAAAAAGAACTCCACAACCCCACAGAGAAGAACTAGGTCAGATGAGACCCATTCGCTCTTGAATATCGAGTTGCTTCTTCAGCTCCTTCAACTCTTCAGGTCCAAGCTTGTACGGACGTTTGCAAACAGGTTCCGTGCCAGGCTCAAGATCGATGACGAATTCAATTGGCCAGTGCGGAGGCATTCCTGGAAGCTCTTCTGGAAAAATGTCTTGATATTCGCAAATGACTGGAATTTGAGAGATGGCATCTAGCTTGCCTTTCTCATTGAGAGAAATAGTCGAATGGTATCGTCATTAGCAGCAAAGACAATTACATCCTCAGACGAATGAGTCAATTGAATCTGCCTGGCAGCACAATCAAGCTGAGCCTTGTGCTTAGAAAGTCAGTCCATTCCGAGAATAAGATCAATATCCGAGTTACCAAGGACCATTGGAGAAGCTAGAAACTTGAAGTCGCCCATCATGATAGAAACATCCGGGACTATCGAAGTAGCCCTCATAGACTTAGCCGGAGAAACCACTCCCATAGGTTTACCCAACATTTGCGAAACGAAGTCATGCTTGGAAACAAATGATCTTATGCGATGCACCAGTATCAAAAATGACTTTTGCAGGAGTAGAGTTAACTGGAAAGTTACCCATAATCACATCTGACAAGTCCTCTGCCTGAGCTGCGTTCAACAAGTTAACCTTGGCGTGCTTGGGGTTATGCTTGACCACTGCGGTACTAGCAGATCTCACAGGAAGGAGGAGGAGGAAGACACCTCTGATTGAAACATTTGTTGGCATAGTGACCCTTCTGCTGACACTTGTTGCACGTGACCTCCAAGAGCGGACGGTGATACAGAGCACTTGATCTTGGAGCTTGGGATGAAGTCTTGTTCTGAAAGCCTAGGTTGGGTGGGTGGGAAGATCCATTGCCACATTTGCTCTTCTGCTGATAAGGCTGACGGAACGGAGGAGGAGGCAGCCAATACTTTTGCTGCTTAGAAACCACTTGAGTTGAGGAAGAAGTCACCTCTCTGACTCGCTTCTTGGAAGCATCGTACTTCAGTTGGGCAGCCTCTTGCTTCATTGCCATGTTGTAGAACTCATCGTACTTCTTCGACTCAAAAAGGACAAGAGCTAGTTGGAGATCTTCTCTGAGGCCACCCCTGAACTAGTAAATCATGCTCTTCTCGTCAGGGATATCTTGCTTGGCGAAACGAGCGAGCCTCTGGAATAGAATGTTATATTGGTAAACAGACAAGCTGCCTTGCTTCAAGTTGCGGAATTCCTCATTGTTGCTCTCAACAGCACTCTGAGGAATGTGGTGAGCTTTGAAGTCTTGACGGAATTCATCCCAGGTAATCACACGGCCTCCTCTGGAATCTTTGTATTGCTGAAACCATTCTGCAACTTGGTCTTTGAGTTGAAAGGAGGCAAACTTGACAAAGTCCTCAGGCCTGACGTTACTGCACTCGAAATGCTTCCATATATCCACAAGCCAATCATCAGCGTCTGAGGCCTCGACACAGTTGCTGAAGGTCTTTGGCTGGTTAGCGAGGAACTGGTTGAGTGTAGCAAACTGATTCTGATTGTTGTCATGGCCTTGGTTCCCTTGGTTGCGCTCTTGCAGAATTTGCATGATCAGCTGCCTGTTTGCATTGGTAGCGGCCATCATAGCTTGCCATGCCTCCGGAGGTGGAGGTGGTGGTGGCGGATCCTGATTCTGATTTTGACCCTTAGCAGGAGCCATCCTGAAGGGGGTGACATCCGTTAGCATCTTGACAGACATATATTGAACCTGAATCTAACGGATAGAAATTGCAACATATAGTCTTCACATACGAACAAAATGAACGAATTCATTCCAATCGAAATGGTCACATTTCCATAAATTGAGAAGCCACTTAGATAGAGGTAGAAGAAATAAACAACAAGGTACGGACAAGAACAAACACTTGGTGAGGATTACCCAATCCCAAACCAAATATCCACAGAAGAAGAACTAGAGCTACATGAATTCCCACCTATGAAACTCCCGAACCTTTCCGGTTATGCAATCAGGTGTTGGGGATACAGGGGAAGCATAATATCTCACCCAAAGCTAGCAAATCCTACATCTAGCTGTATCCATCCTTCAACACATAACCAAGAAAACTTCGGAAATCATTTACCTCAACCTTCGAAAGCATCCGTTATACAAGTTATGGCAATACTCCTGAACTCCCGCCCTAGTACTGGGTGGCGTCGAGGTTATCTCACCAACAACTGCATAAAAGAGATTTTCGATGTCGGCGAAACTCAGGTATTCCAGAACTGCAATGATAAAATTGTGACGACAACACCTAGGAGCTCAACTCCCCGGGACACTGCCACAACCCCTAAATGTCAGGAGGCACCAAGAACAATGTTCTCGTCACAAAACCATCGGAACGATTCCAAGATACCCGCGTGATCCTAAGATTTTTTTAGTGAAATTTGAGAAGAGAAGAGTCAAAACTCTATGTTAGGATGCCTCACCAGAGCGACGAAGGGACTGAGGAGTAACAAGAATTCCTAACTCTTCGATATATGTAATCCTAAATGACTCAAAACATTTTTCTAGACTCAACAATGCCAACGATTCGATCAAGCAGGGGGCTCCTAAGGTCGGGGAAGGCTCTGATTACCAACTTGTAATGCCCTCGATGCGGCTATATCTCCCACGTGTCAAAGCACGACTTAGAGACATAACCGCATTGAAAGCAATGTCGCAAGTGAGGTAATCTTCACAACAACCCATGTAAATAAATAAAGGGGAAAGGATACATAGTTGGCTTACACTCGCCACGTCACACAAATACATAAATAAGTCATTACATACATCCAATACACTCAAGGTCCGACTACGGAACCAAAATAAAGATCAACCCCCAAATGCGACAAAGTCCCCGATCGCCCAACTGGGCACCACTACTGATCATCTGGGAAAAACACGTAGGAATGACGAGAGTCTTCATCGAACTCCCACTTGAGCTCGGCCATATCATCCGGAACGGTATCATCGGTCCCTGCATCTGGTTTTGGAAGTAATTTGTGAGTCACGGGGACACAACAATCTTGCACCCTCGCGATCAAGACTATTTAAACTTATAGGTAAGGTAAAGGTATGATGTGGAGCTGCAGCAAGCGACTAGCATATATGGTGGCTAACATATTCACCAAAGAGAGCGAAAAGAGAAGGCAAAGGCACGGTCGAACAACTATGATCAAGAAGTGATCCTAGAACAACCTACATCAAGCATTACTCCAACAACGTGTTCACTTCCCGGACTCCGCCGAGAAGAGACCATCACGGTTACACACGCGGTTGGTGCATTTTAGTTAAGTTAATTTTTAGGTTTTCTACAACCGGACATTAACAAATTCCCATCTGCCCATAACGCGGGCACGGCTTTCGAAAGTTCAAATCCCTGCAGGGGAGTCCCAACTTAGCCCATCACAAGCTCTCACAGTCAACGAAGGATATTCCTTCTCCCAAGACAATCTGATCAGACTCGGCATCCCGGTTACAAGACATCCTCGGCAATGGTAAAACAAGTCCAGCAAGACCACCAGCTGTGCCAACAAATCCCGATAGGAGCTGCACATATCTCATTCTCAGGGCACACCGGATAAGCTAAGCGTACGGGAGCCAACGTAACCCAAGTTGCCAAGGGATGGCCCTGCACGCTGCTCTGGGTTGGACCAACACTTAGAGAAGCACTGGCCCGGGGGGGTTTAAAATAAAGATGACCCTTGAGTCCGCGAAACCCAAGGGAAAAAGAGGCTAGGTGGCAAATGGTAAAACCAAGGTTGGGCTTTGCTGGAGGAGTTTTATTCAAGGCGAACTGTCAAGGGGTTCCCATTAACCCAACCGTGTAAGGAACGCAAATCCGGGAATATAACATCGATATGACGGAAACTAGGGCGGCAAGAGTGGAAAAAAATACTAGGCATAAGGCTGAGACTTCCACCCTTTACCAAGTATATAGGTGCATTAAGATAAATAAGATAATATGATGATATCCCAACAATAAACATATTCCAACAAGGAACGATCTCCAATCTTCACCTGCAACTAGCAACGCTATAAGAGGGGCTGAGAAAAGCTGTAACATAGCCAAAGAACGGTTTGCTAGGACATGGTGAGTTAGAGGTTTGACATGGCAATACGGGAGGCATGATAAGCAAGTGGTAGGTATCATAGCATAGGCATAGCAAAAGAGCGAGCATCTAGCAAGCAAAGATAGAAGTGATTTCGAGGGTATGGTCATCTTGCCTGCAAAGTTCTCAGAGTTGCCTTGATCCTTGTAAGTGTACTCAACGGGCTCCTCGTTCACGTACTCGTCTCCCGGCTCTACCCAAGCAAGAACAACAAGCAAAAGGAACACAATCAACCACGTGCAATGCTCAAGCAACATGATGCAAACATGGTATGATATGCGGGATGCGGTATGTAATGCATATGCATGATTTGGAAAGGAATGATTGAACCTGGCCTCAACGTGGAAATCCAAGAGTTCCACTGGAAAGGTGAGGTTATTTCTCTCGAAATCGATATAAAGATCACCGGAATCGGATGCACGGTTTGGAAATGGCAAGCAAAACAAATATGGCACCGGTCTACGATAATCAGCAAGTACCCGTTCTAAATGCATCAAGATGAATAAGCTACTACACTGAAACATGGAAACAAAATACATGGCAGGGATCCACTCATGATGCTTGACTAAAGATTAACACTAAGCTACGGCTAATTCACTCAATAGCAATCTCAAACAAGCATGGCAAAAGTGCAAATGATAACAGGTTACAGACTTAGTGGAATTAACAGCATATCAGGAATTTATCATCAGGAAGCAAAATTTAGAGCATGAAAACTACATACTACAGGAACATATCATGGCAAAGCAAGGCATGGAATGAAGATACTCAAAGCATATAACAAAAGTCCCTTTGTGACCATGAGCCAAAAGGGATCAGAAAATACAATTGCAAGCATGTGAACATAGCAAAAACATAAACAGATTCAGACTTAGTGAAAAACTGGAGCATGGCAAAACAGTTAACAAGTAGGCATGTTTGCGAGCTCGATGAACTCATTACGAGGTATTGCATGACAAACTAAGCATACACCCAGCAAATAGACATGGCAAAGAAGCTAGACATGGCAAGAACAACAACATATCATGCATGGATCAACAACAACAAGCTCGGCAAAATCTCTAAACATGTTAACAATCTGCCAGGAACATGTCATAGCAAAAGTAGAGCTCGATTGACTCAAGATAGGGTGCTCCATAATTGCAAAGAAAGACATTGATGGATATAGAACCACAATATCTACAAAACTTCCTTACCGATCATCCTCAAAAGAGGCACAGATCACTAGGAAACAACATGAACATATGGCATAAAAATAATGACAGGGCAAGCACTTAGTGAAATTCTAAGTCCCTAAAATCAGCATCATTGGGTAGGATACTTTGCATGCTTGTGCTAGTCACCACAAAGATCAAAAAAATACATGGCATACATCCCTGTAAAGATGGCATGGCATACATAAAAACACATGTAGAGCTCAGGATCATAGCATGCACACATTAATCATGGCAAAAATGACAAAACTGCATTTGCTGAAACAGATCTGAAATTATCCTCACATAGCCCTCTTCCAACGACATATCAGGCATCAAGATGAGCTCAAATGGAAATGATGGAATGAGATGAAAAGATGTACTCTTCGAGATGAACATTTTGATATGCTACACGCACGAATCGGAAGTACGATGAGGAAGTATGACATGTGGAAGAATGCAAAAAAACAACGGTTTCGAGACAAAAGTCAACCGGATATGGATCTGGCTGTAACTGTAGCTGCACATAGATCGAGGATGAACGGAGGGACCGCCGGAGATGGAGCCGAGGTCGCCAGACGGAGTTGAGGGCGTGGCTGCCGGAGTGGACGCGGGCGGAGAGGTGCGGACGCGGGGTCGAGGGGCGAGGCGGCGGTGGCCGGTGAGCAGCTCTGGCGAGACGGCGCGGTGGCGCGGTTGTGCGGCGAAGGAGGAGGCGACGGC
>NC_041382.1:319326102-319365928 GCF_002162155.2 Triticum dicoccoides | reverse complement strand
CGGGCGCTCGGGCGGCGGGGGGCGAAGTGGGCTCGGGGGCCGGTTGCGGGCCTCCCGGGCCTCGGCGACGGCGGGCGCTGGGTGGGCCACGTGGCACCTTCCGTTTGGATGCGGGCGGCGGCGGCTGCTTTGCCCGGCCGGACCGGACATGTCCGGCGCGGCAGGAGGAGGAGGAGCTAGGTCTAGGGTTGAAATGACCCGAAAATTTCAGGGTAGGGCTAGATTTATAGGTAGAGGGAGCTAGGAAGCTCCAAATGAGGTGCGGTTTGCGGCCACACGATCGTGATCGAACACTCTAGATGATAGAAGAGGTTTAGATGGGTTTTGGGCCAATTTGGAGGGGTTTTGGGCTGCAACACACATGAGGCCTTTTGGGTCCCTTGGTTAACCGTTGGAGTATCAAACGAAGTCCAAATTGTACGAAACTTGAAAGGCGGTCTACCGGCATTAAACCAAGGCCGCATGACAAGTCTCAGTCCAATCCGGAAACGTTTAACACCCGCACACGAAAAGAGGTAGAAAGGGACACCGGATGACATAGGAGCGCCGTATGCAAAACGGACAACGGGGAAAATGCTTGAATGCATGAGACGAACACGTATGCAAATGCAATGCACATGATGACATGATATGAGATGCATGACAAAGACAAAATGAACGGAGACAAAAACCCGACAATGAGGAAATAACATAACTTAGTTCCAGAAACGGCAAGAGTTGGAGTACAAATAAGGTAAATTACATCCGGGGTGTTACACCCTAGGTCGTACAAGGCTCATGGGCCCAACTGGTGGTGGTGCAACACCTTTTGACTTGTTGTTTGCGTCGGATTCTGGTGCAGTGTCAGATTGTCTGTATGAAATAGCACGAAATCTACTTTCCAACAAAAAAGGAATCACCCAATTCGGTGTCTGTATGAAAAAGTTGTTGACGTTTTGAGTCACGTATGTCTGTGCAGTCCGAATCTGAATCCAGAACGGGAGAGACATGGACTCTATCTTCTCTTGGCCCAAAAGTGACATGCGAGGACTTTTTGAACAGAACCTAAACTTATCCTTTTCCCGTATCTTCATATGTGGATTGTACAAATGTTCCATACACCTGCAATTAGACAAAACAGAAAAGTGTGTGAAGTATTTTTGTTCTGGATAACATAAATAGATTATTGAATAGTTTGCACTAGAAATCACCTGACAAATATGCATGTATGCAATATTTTTGCTTGTATCCAAGGTAGTCATGTCCTCATCATCCTCCCCTTCTTGAAAACAAAGCCGTCCTCGGCGTTGCTTAATCTGAAATGTGGCTAAGAAAAGAGACAAGGTGTACATGTTGTAAATGTATATGTCATCCATTTTTAGTTCCCTTGAATTTTGCACATATGACACATGTATACATGAGTAACTTTCATAGTTTATAAAATCTAAAGCCAAAAAATTATCACAAGAAGTAGAAGGCATGAAAATATTGCAACACAGTTTGCACATATAAGTATATAAGTGATGCTCTTATTCATTTCAAAAGATTGACGGTGTTCATCATTAAATCATCCCAACATTGGTGAATAAACATAACTTGCTTCAAATTTACATGCTACAACATGCTTAAATAAGCAAACATGCAATAAGTCATTCGACATAGAATCATCACCAATATTAGAGGTCATATCAAAGTGATTAAACATTGGTTCATTTGCATCAACAGTTAATTCAATGGGTGCACTCAAAATTGTTGGTATTTCGGTTATTTGATCACATGCATTCATGACAGTAATAAGATTCTCTAAAATAGATGGTGTGCTCAAATCAACAGGTAACTCAATACATGATGCATTGATAGAGGCGAGGGTCCCGATCTTTTGATGAGATGATAACTATCGATTCGGTGGAGTCGACTTTCACGAGCCGACTACAAACGTGCAAGACATTGCACCTTAGCAATCGCTAAACCGATCTCCTGAGGTTACTGGCGATGCCAGAAGCACGGTCAGCCTGACCACGTAGGTCTATTCCTGCAAGCAATCAAAGAACAAGCAAGAATATGATAAAGCAATCTGAATATTGCAAATATATATGAAGTATTTATAATGGTGGGGATCCGTAAGTGGTCTTGGTCTGGTCGTTGGACACAAACGAATTACACAAAGTTGCAATGGCTAACTTTTAACTAAACAAATCCCAAGGAAAAAGGCTACTAGATGGATCTACTTATATAGGAGCAAGGGGTGGTGGCCAAGGAGGTGGAAGGATGTCCCAAGGCAGCCTAAAACTAACTATAGGTCGTACAAGGCTCATGGGCCCAAGTGGAGGTGGTGCAACACCTTTGGACTTGTTGTTTGACTCAGATTCTGCTGCAGCATCAGACTGTTTCGTCGACATCTCAATGCTCTAGACGAATTTGAAGGTGATTCCAATTGGGTTGGAAAGACCACGAAATCTACTTTCCAACAAAAAATGAATCACCCAATTTGGAGTCTGTATGAAAAAGTTGTTGACGTTTTGAGTCAGGTATGTCTGTGCAATCCGAATCTGAATCCAAAACGTGAGAGACTTGGACTCTATCTTCTTTTGGCCCAAAAGTGACGTGAGAGGACTTTTTGAACATGACCTAAAATTCTCCTTTTCTCCTATCTTCATATGTGGATTGTACAAATGTCCAATACACCTACAATTAGACAAACAACAAAAGTGTGTGAAGTATTTTTGTTCTGGATAACATAAATAGATTATTGAATAGTTTGCCCTAGAAATCACCTAACAGATATGCATGTATGCAATTTTTTTGGTTGTATCCAAGGTAGTCATGTCCTCATCATCCTCCCCTTCTTGAAAACAAAGCCGTCCTCGGCATTGCTTAATCTGAAATGTTGCTAACAAAAGAGACAATGTGTACATGTTGTATATGTATATGTCATCCATTTTTACTTCCCTTGATTTTTGCACATACGACACATGTATACATGAGTTACTTTCATAGTTCATAAATTCTAAAGCCAAAAAATTATCGCAAGAAGTAGAAGGCATGAAAATATTGCAACTCAGTTTGCACATATAAGTAATGCTCTTATTCATTTCAAAAGATTGACAATGTTCATCATTAAACCATCCCAACATTGGTGAATAAACCTTACTTGCATCAAATTTACATGCTACAACATGCTTAAATAAGCAAACATGCAATAATTCATTGGACATAGAATCATCACCAAGATTAGAGGTCATATCAAAATGATTAAACATTGGTTCTTTTGCATCAACAGTTAATTCAATGGGTGTACTCAAAATTGTTGGTATTTCAGTTATTTGATCACATGACACATTCATGACAGTAACAAGATTCTCTAAAATAGGTGGTGTGCTCAAACCAACAGGTAACTCAACACATGATGCATTCAAGTTAACTAGGCATGCATCATTCTGATGTGAAGTAATATTGTCAATGCTTTTATTGTTACCTTGTCGCAAAGATGTAGCTGATATAGGTACGGACATTGACAATGTACCATACTCTTGAGATGATGTCGCGCTCACAATCTGAGGTGGGGCTGCTCTAGTAGGTGCAACGGTGGAGGAACGAACCGGCGGTGGTGAGCATGAACTAGAATGGTAGTTGTTGTTGTCACCCAATGCATCCTCCTGTATCTGTCTCTCAAAGGTATAAGCACGAACATACATACCAGTAATACAACGAGGAATATACTGAAATCTTGCACGGATATCATGGTTCAAATAGCCAAAAAATCTATTCATTGTATCATCCTTAGATTCTTCCATGTCACAATGATGCATATAAGATTTGAACTCTTGGTAGTAAGCATGAACAGTGTTACTGCCTTGTTTTAACTGTTCCAATTTGCGAAGCAATTCACAACGATAGTAAGGAGGAAAAAATTGTTATCTCACTACAGCTTTCAAAACTTTCCAAGTTGTGGGTTGGTTATCAATGTTTTTCTTACAATGTACACTCCACCAAACAGAAGCAAAACTAGTAAATGCTCTAGTGGTAGATCGTACTCTCTCAAGTTCAGAAAAATCATGATGAGTAAAAACTTGTTCTACTTCAAGCTCCCAAGCTAGATAAATAGCATGATTAAATCTACCCTCAAATGACGGTAAAGAGATAACCTGACCATGTGCATGTGTGTGTTGTCCCAACTCTCGTGATGGTGAAGATGTGTCCGTCGTCCAAGAACTTCTATCTCCGGAACCTGTCATGATTAGTACAAACAAGAAAACAAAATTCGAGAATAATGTTCCTATGAACTACTAGGATGTGGTTGTAAAGTGCTCACAGTAAAGCAAATATCAATATCTTACAAGTTCTTACCATGCGGCAGGTGGTGACTGGCAACCAACGGTGTCAAATAACTCCGAAGATTGTGTAAAGCGATTGCCAAGGAAACATACGTATATATGGTGTAGAAATATGTGGAGTTGGGTTGGTTATATTTGGTAGCAAAAGACTAGCAATAATCAGTTCAGAGATACAATGTTGAGTAAATGCTCAACGAAGGTACTGTGCTGGTCCAAGGCTAGACCGGACTAGAGACGCGAGCCTAGAACACTAATGAGGTCACGCTATAGCACAACTAGCTTCAATAAAGGATATGAAGTACCTCTGGACAGCAAAATATAAGTGAAGATCACAATAGCCGTAAAGATAATGACGTGAAACAACTGCCAAGCAGGATATATCAACAACTTTCTCTCCAACTTTCCTCTAGAAAAGTTTGTGCCAATTTTTTGATAATTTCTTTCAAGAATGGTATTGACTCAAGCTTTCAAACGCAGAAGGAATCACTCAATTCCGAGTTGATATGAGGGCTCAAAAAATTCTAAAACTGGCCTGAAAAACTGGAATAAGCTATGTTTGTGAACTTCGGAGGGCAAAAAGAACTATTTAGAAGCCGATTTTGAGGTGCCAAATATTTAACTAGCTTCTGCAACTATTTAGATGCGGCTCATCGCTAGCTTTCATTTGAGTACACGCGTAGCCAAAGCGGACTTCATATGAGGAAGTTATGCCTGTTTTACTGAATAGTGCACAAAACAGATTCCAATCCGAATTCAACTACGAGATTCAGTCTAGATAGATCCGAATTTTGTTTTTTTTCCTCTCTTTTTTTCTCACACATTTTTTTATTTTTCTTTATTTTTTTCTTTGACATTTTTTTACTTTTTTCTGTCGTTTTTTCTCCGTCTTTTTTTCTCTCTCCCTCTTTCCAAAACAAACTAAATAAGATGTAGATTGGATCAAGCGAAGATGGGAACGATCTCAACTATGATTATGACAATGAACGGTGGGTAGCACGTGGAGGAAATTGATGGATGGGTGGTGGACAGCGGAAGGGATAACGATGCAGCGGCGACGTGACTAATGTGAAAAGAACTCAAAACTCTAAACGACTAGACACTAGAAACCAGCAACTCGACTCACGATGCAACCGAAAATTCAACGGAACAAAAACTAAGTGGTAATGTCGAAAAGGCTAACACTGTTTGGGACACGGATGAACTAAACTGTACTTTTTGTTGCTTTTTCTTGGACTCTTGGTATGAAGAACAGATGCAATCTAGACTACAAAAAACTGGTAGAATCTCACCGAGCAACCTGAAAACTGATACCACTTGATAGAGGCGAGGGTCCCGATCTTTTGATGAGATAATAACTATCAGTTTGGTGGAGTCGACTTTGACGATCCGACTATAAACGTGCAAGACGTTGCGCCTTAGCAATCGCTAAACCAATCTCTTGAGGTTACTGACGATGCCAGAAGCACGGTCAGCCTGACCACGAAGGTCTATTCCTGCAAGCAATCGAAGAACAAGCAAGAATATGATAAAGCAATCTGAATATTGCGAATATATATGAAGTATTGATAATGGTGGGGATCCATAAGCGGTCTTGGTATGGTCGTTGGACACAAACGAAGTACACGAAGTTGCAATGGCTAACTTTTAACTAAACAAATCCCAAGGAAAAAGCTACTAGATGGATCTACTTATATCGGAGGAAGGGGTGGCGGCCAAGGAGGTGGAAGGACGTCCCAAGGCAGCCTAAAACTAACCCTAGGTCGTACAAGGCTCATGGGCCCAAGTGGAGGTGGTGCAACACCTTTGGACTTGTTGTTTGACTCGGATTCTACTGTAGCGTCGGATTGTGTCGCTGACATCTCAATGCTCCGGACGAATTTGAAGGTGATTCCAATTGGGTTGGAAAGAGCACGAAATCTACTTTCCAACAAAAAACGAATCACCCAATTTGGAGTCCGTATGAAAAAGTTGTTGACGTTTTGCATCAGATATGTCTGTGCAGTCTGAATCTGAATCCAGAACGTGAGAGACTTGGACTCTATCTTCTCTTGGCGCAAAAGTGACGGGAGAGGACGTTTTGAACAAGACCTAAACTTCTCCTTTTCCCTTATCTTCATATGTGGATTGTACAAATGTCCCATACACCTACAATTAGACAAAACACAAAAGTGTGTGAAGTATTTGTGTTCTGGATAACATAAATAGATAATTGAATAGTTTACACTAGAAATCACCTAAAAAATATGCATATATGCAATATTTTTGGTCGTATTCAAGTTACGAATGTCCTCATCATGCATTCAAGTTAACAAGGCATGCATCATTCTCATGTGAAGTTATATCATCAATACATGTATTGTTACCTTGTCGCAAAGACATAGCTGATGTAGGTACGGACGTTGACAATGTACCATACTCTTGAGATGTTGTCGCGCTCACAATCCAAGGTGGGGCTGCTCTAGTAGGTGCAACGGTGGAGGAACTATAACACCCCAGATGTAATTTACCTTATCTGTACTCCAACTCTTGCCCTTTCCGGCGCTAAGTCATTTCATTTCGTCGCTGTCGGGTTTTTGTCTCCGTGTGTTGTTGTCTTTGTCATGCATCTCATATCATGTCATCATGTGCATTGCATTCGCATACGTGTTTGTCTCATGCAGCCGAGCATTTTCCCCGTTGTCCGTTTTGCATTCCGGCACTCCTATGTCCTCCGGTGGTCCTTTCTACCTCTTTTCATGTTTGGGGGTTAAACATTTCCGGATTGGACCAAGACTTGCCACGCGGCCTTGGTTTACTACCGGTAGACCGCCTATCAAGTTTCGTGCCATTTGGACTTCTTTTGATACTCCAACAGTTAACCGAGGGACCGAAAATGCCTCGTGTGTGTGGCAGCCCAACACCCTTCCAATTTGGCCCAAAACCCACCTAAACCCTCTCCATCATCTAGAGCGTTCGATCGCGTGGCCAAGAACCGCACCTCATTTGGAGCTCCCTAGCTCCCTCTTCGCCTATATATAGACCCCTCATTCCAAATCCCGGTCTCCTTCCCCGAAACCCTAAAATTTCCTCTCCGCGCGGCCGGACACGTCCGCCGGCCACCGGACACACCGCCGTTACCACTCAGCTCTCACCACCTGTCGCCGCCTCCTTCCTCCCGCCGCCGGCCCGGGAAGGCCCGCACCGGGCCCTCCAAGCCCATCGGGAGCCGCCGCCGCTTGGCTCCTCGCCAGCGCCGCCCGAACCTCACGCCGCGTCGCCCTCCGTCCGCCGTGCCGCCGCCGCGCCATATCCGGCCGCCGCCTCGCTCCTCGTCGGCGGTGCCGACCTGACTCCATCGCGGCGCCTCGCCGCCCCGCTCCGGCCACCTCCACCATCATCCACCGTGGTGCCGCCTCTCCTTCCTCCTCCTCGGAACGGCAAGTCCGGCAACAACCTCGGCAAGTCCGGCGAACAGTGCTCCCTCCGGCAATCCTCGAATTGACTGCAGCCCCGATCTGGATCTCAGATACAAAAATCGCAGGTTGACTTTTGCTCCGAAACCCTAGTTATTTTGCTTACTTTGACATGCCATAACTCTGCATCCGTAGCTCCGATTTGTGCATGTAGCATATCAAAATGTTTGTCTCGTCGAGTACATCATATCATCTAATTGCATCATTTTCATTTGAGCTCATCTTGATGCCTGAAAATGCTGTTGGAAGAGGGCTATGTGAGGAATTTGTCAGATCTGTTTCAGCAAATGGCCTTTTGTCATTTTTGCCATGATTAATGTGTGCATGCTATGATCCTGAGCTCTACATGTGTTTTGTTAAATGCCATGCCATCTTTACAGATGTGCTTGCCCTGTATTTTTGTAATATTTTTGGTGACTAGCACAAGCTTGCAAAGTAGCGTAATCGGTAATGCTGATTTCAGGGACTTAGAATTTCACTAAGTCCTTATCCTGATTTTGTTGTTATGCCATATGTTCATGTTGTTTCCTAGTGATCCGTGCCTCTTTTGAGGATGATCAGTAAGGATGTTTTGTTAATATTGTGGTGCTCTATCCATCCATGTCTTTGTTTGCAATTATGGAGCAACCTAGCTTGAGTCAATCGAGCTCTACTTTGCCGAGGTTGCCGAGGTTGCCGAGGTTGTTGCTATTGATCCGTGTATGCTATGATGTTGTTCATGCCATATATAGCTTCTATGACATGTCTTCTTGATGGGTGTATGCTTAGTTTGTCATGACATTCTCTGTAGTGAGTGCATCGAGCTCGTAAACATGCCTACTCGTTAACTGTTTTACATGCTCCAGTTTTTCACAAAGTCTGAATCTGTTTGTGTTTTGCCATGTTCACATGCTTGCAATTGTATTTCCTGATCCGTTTTGGCTCAAGGTCACTAAGGGACTTTTGTTAAGTGATTTGAGTAGCTTCATTCCATGCCTTGCCTTGACATGTTAAGTTCCTGTAGCATGTAGTTTTCATGCTCTCAAGTGTGCTTCCTGATGATAAATTCCAGACTTGTGTTTAATTTCACTAAGTCTGAAACCTGTTATCATTTGCACTTTTGCCATGCTTGTTTGAACCTTTTAATTGATGAATTGGTCATAGCTCAGTGTTCATCTTTTGTCAAGCATCATGAGTGGATCCCTGCCATGTATTTTGTTATCATGTTTGAGTGTTGTAGCATATATATCTTGATGCATTTAGTTGGTCACTTGCTGATTATCCCAGACCGGTGCCATATTTGTTTTGCTTGCCATTTCCAAACCGTGCATCCGATTCCGGTTATCTTTATATCGATTTCAACCGAAATCACCTCACCTTTCCAGTGGTACTCTTGTATTTACATGTTGAGGCCAGGTTCAATCATTCCTTGTCAAATCTTGCATATGCATCACATACCGCATCCCGCATATCATACCATGTTTGCATCATGTTGTTTGAGCATTGCACGTGATTGATTGAGTTCCTTTTTGCTTGTTGTTCTTGTTTGGGTAGGTATGGGAGACGAGTTCGTGAACGAGGAGCCCGTTGAGTTCGCTTACGAGGATCAGGGCAACTCTGACAACTTTGCAGGCAAGATGACCATACCCTCGAAATCACTTCTATCTTTGCTTGCTAGATGCTTGCTCTTTTGCTATGCCTATGCTACGATACCCACCACTTGCTTATCATACCTCCCAAATTGCCATGTCAAACCTCTAACCCACCATGTCCTAGCAAACCGTTGTTTGGCTATGTTACTGCTTTGCTCAGCCCCTCTTATAGCGTTTCTAGTTGCAGGTGAAGATTGGAGATCGTTCCTTGTTGGAACATTGTTTATTGTTGGGATATCACTATATTATCTTGTTTATCTTAATGCACCTATATACTTGGTAAAGGGTGGAAGGCTCGGCCTTATGCCTGGTGTTTTGTTCCACTCTTGCCGCCCTAGTTTCTGTCATATCAGTGTTATGTTCCCGGATTTTGCGTTCCTTGCACGGTTGGGTTATAATGGGAACCCCTTGACAGTTCGTCTTGATTAAAACTCTTCCAGCAATGCCCAATATTGGTTTTACCATTCGCCACCTAGCCTCTTTTCCCTTGGGTTTCGTGGACTCAAGGGTCATCTTTATTTAAACCCTCGGGCCAGTGCTCCTTTGAGTGTTGGTCCAACCTGTCAGCTGCCGGTGGCCACCAGGGGCAACTCTGGGCTGGCCTACCAGAACCTTGGATAATCCGGTGTTCCCTGAGAACGAGATATGTGTAGCTCCTATCGGGATTTGTCGGCACAATCAGGTGGTGTTGCTAGACTTATTTTACCATTGTCGAGGATGTCTTGTAACCGGGATGCCGAGCCTGATCGGATTGTCTTGGGAGAAGGAATATCCTTCATTGACCATGAGAGCTTGTGATGGGCTAAGTTGCAACTCCCCTGCAGGGTTTTGAACTTTCGAAAGTTGTGCCCGCAGTTATGGGCAGATGGGAATTTGTTAATGTCCGGTTGTAGATAACATGAAACTTAACTTAATTAAAATGCACCAACCGCATGTGTTACCGTGATGGTCTCTTCTCGGCGGAGTCCGGGAAGTGAACACGGTGTTGGAGTAATGCTTGACCTTGGTTGTTCTAGGATCACTTCTTGTTCATAGTTGTTCGACCATGCTTTTGGCTTCTCTTCTCGCTCTCTTTTTCGAATAGGTTAGCCACCATATATGCTAGTGCCTTGCTGTAGCTCCACATCATTACCTTTGCCTTACCTATAAGCTTAAATAGTCTTGATCGCGAGGGTGCGAGATTGCTGAGTCCCTGTGACTCACAGATTACTTCCAAACCAGATGCAGGGATCGATGATACCGCTTTAGACGATGCGCTTGAGCTCAAGTGGGAGTTCAATGAAGACTCTCGTTGTTACTATGTGTCTTTCCCAGATGATCAGTAGTGGTGCCCAGTTGGGGCGATCGGGGATTTTGTCGCATGTGGGGGTTGATCTTTATTTTGGTACCGTAGCTAGACCATGAGTGTATTGGATGAATGTAATGTTATTCATGTATTTGTGTGACGTGGCGAGTGTAAGACAACTATGTATCTTTTCCCCTTTATTTATATTACATGGGTTGTTTGCAAAGATTACCTCACTTGCGACATTGCTTTCAATGCGGTTATGCCTCTAAGTCGTGCTTCGACACGTAGGAGATATAGCCGCATCGAGGGTGTTACAAGTTGGTAATCAGAGCCTTCCCCGACCTTAGGAGCCCCGTGCTTGATCGAATCGTTGGCGTTGTTGAGTCTAGAAAAATGTTTTGAGTCATTTAGGAATTATATATTGAAGAGTCGGGAATTCTTTTTACTCCCCAGTCCCTTCATCGCTCTGGTGAGGCATCCTGACGTAGAGTTTTCCCTCTTCTCTTCTCAAATTTCACTAAAAAAAATTTTAGGATCACGCGGGTATCTTGGAATCGTTCCGATGGTTTTATGACGAGAACATTGTTCTTGGTGCCTCCTGTCATTTAGGGGTTGTGGCAGTGTCCCGGGGAGTTGAGCTCCGAGGTGTTGTCGTCACAAATTTATCATTGAGATTCTGGAATACCTGAATTTCGCCGACATCGAAAATCTCTTTTATGCAGTTGTTGGTGAGATAACCTCGACGCCACCCAGTACTGGGCGGGAGTTCAGGAGTATTGCCATAACTCGTATAACGGATGCTTTTCGAAGGTTGAGGTAAATGATTTCCAAAGGTTTCTCGGTTATGTGTTGAAGGATGGATACAGCTGGATATATGATTTGCTAGAATTGGGTGAGATATTATACTTCCCCTGTATCCCCAACACCTGATTGCATAACCGGAAAGGTTCAGGAGTTTTATAGGTGGGAATTCTTGTAGCTCTAGTTCTTCTTCCGCTGATATTTGGTTTGGGATTGGGTAATCCTCACCAAGTATTCGTTCTTGTCCGTACCTTGTTGGTTTTATTCTTCTACCTCAATTCTAAGTGGCTTCTCAAATTATGGAAATGTGACCATTTCAATTGGAATGCATTCGTTCATTTTGTTCAGTTGTGAAGACATTATGTTGCAATTTCAATCTGTTCGATTCAGCTTGAATATTTGTCTGTCAAGATGCTAATGGAGTTCAACCTCTTCAGGATTAAATCTACCCTCAAATGATGCTAAAGAGATAACCTGACCATGTGCATGTGTCTGTGGTCCCAACTCTCGTGATGGTGAAGATGTGTCCGTCGCCCAAGAACTTATATCTCCAGAACCTGTCATGATTAGTAGAAACAAAAAACAAAATTCGAGAATAATGTTCCTATGAACTACTAGGATGTGCTTGTAAAGCGCTCATAGCAAAGCAAATATCAATATCTTACAAGTTCTTACCATGCGGCAGGTGGTGACAGGCAACCAGCAGTGTCAAATAACTCCGAAGATTGTGTAAAGCGATTGCCAGGAGAATGTACGTATACAAGGTGTAGAAATATGTTGAATAAACGCCCAATGACGGTACTGTGCTGGTGTAACATCCCAAATTTCCAATTTGGAATGTTATACATTAGATCATCACTGCATACCATATTTTATTTTCCATTTTGGTTGATCCTAGAAATTCTACGCAACTCAATGACCCACGGAGAGAGTTGGGGATTTCGTTATTTTCATATTTGAGTTTTCTCAAATTTAGACAATAGGATCATTTGATTTTATTTATTTTATCATCAATTATTTCTATTACAAAAATATGAGAGAGGGAATAAAATGACTTTCCCAAAATAAAGAAATATTGAGGATTTAATAATAAAATCAAATAGGATTTTATTTCGGAGTTTTTCGGTGTTTTATTTGAATTTAGGAAAAATGTGTGTTTTCCAAAATTGCATTGAGGTCCCAAATAAATTTTCACCTTGTGCGGCTTGATTTTAGAAGCCCGTGAAAATTTATTTCGGAATTTTCGGAGTCCGTTTAGTGTTTCTTTTTTTTTTCTTCTGCGCGTAATTATTTAAAAAAAAATCGAACCAACCTTGGGCCGTGTCCGACTAGGACTTCCGGCCCATTAGGGTATTTAAGCCAGGGGGGAGGCCCAGCCAGAGCTAACCCTAGCCCGAGCCGCCCAGCTCTCGCCGCCGCCGCCGCCTAGCCGCCGCCGCCGCCTCGCCGCCGATCCACCGCCGCCGCCGCCGCTGCCCCGCAGCCGTCGCGCCGCCTCGCCGCCGACCCACCGCCGTCGCCGCCGCTGCCCCGCCGCCGCCGCGCCACCTCGCCGCCGCACGCCGCCCGAGGTCTGCTGCCGCCTCGAAATCCATGCCGGTTTTTTTATTTTATTTTTTCGAAAAACCGTTCGGTTTTTCCGTCGGTTTTTTTAGATTCGTTTTTTTGAAATAGATCGGTTTTTCTGGTTTATTTAATTTAGCGAGCGTTCGTCGTTTTTCTTTTCTCGGATTAAATTCACGTATTTTCTGATCACGATTCCTGATCCGATTTTCTTTTTAGTATAACTTTTCGCTCGTTTATCGGCATCAGGCGATTCAAGCGCCTAGAGTTTCGTCTCGAAACCCTCTATCCATTTAACCAACTTAAACAAGATTTTGCTACTGTAAAATTTGCCCTAGATCCAGATTAGTAGAATGAAGTTGTTTTCTTTCGCCGTTTGACTTTCATTGCTTCGTTCGATTTCATTCTTTTGCCAACCGGAGTTCTTGAGTTGTACCTTCTGGTTAGATCTCTTATTTGAGTTTTACCTGTGCATTAGTTGAGTACTTATTGTATGCTTGTTTGTTTGTCTGTGATAGAATACCCGGAGTGCGCCACTTGTTACTTCGAATCGCTAGGTTTCCCGGATCATCAGCAAGGCAAGTAACACTTTGATCATACCTTTTCTACTACCCAGTTTTATTGCATTAGATCAACCCTCACACATTGCATGGTTAGGATCTAATTAAATTGTGGGATGGGAAGTAGATGAGGTAGTACCTTTTACCTGTTTATTATCAAACCTTTGGGAGTTACTTCTACGTTTGCTTATTATGCCATGCTATGCTAGTAGACGTGGATTGGGTGAGTGATATCTATGATAGATGTGAGTTTTGTTAATTAATGGTATCTAAGGTGGCAACTTAAACACACATCTGGGTGGATTGAGGCACATGGGTATTCCAGGACTTCCCTGTTTTCTTTTGGACCGCCACCCAGACTCAAAGGGATCATGAGACTATTCATACTAGAAACTTCCGTGTGCAGCCACAAGCTATTATTGGCTCTAGCATAGTTGACTAAGTCGTGCGAACTCTTACGGTGGTAGACTAGCAGATGTAGGGGATGTAGGTGGTACAGTCTACCCGATCGTAAGGTGCTAGCGCTTCTGAAAGACTATGTCTCGGTCATCCGTCTTCTCAAACACCCTGTAGTGCGAGAAACCCAACGGAGGCGATCGAGTCTTGTGGGGAAAAGTGCGCAAACCTCTGCAGAGTGTAATAAACTAATCATGGTTAGCCGTGTCCCCGGTTACGGACATCTTGAGTATCTAGTACCTGAATTATCATGTGAATCTCAACATGTTACTCTAAATTAATTTTGTCGGGTTATGTTTAATGATGATGCTTAATTGGGATTGAGAATGCTGTCAACCATTCTCAATGTTTAACAACTACCATGATAGTTAAATAAATTCTATTCCTTTGAAGTAGGGAAAAATTGGCTTTACGCAAAACTATAACCATAGAGCTTTCCACCAGCCAAATATGCATATAGTATAGCTGTTTCATTCCATTACTCTCCATGTGTTACATTGCCAGCATATTCCATGTGCTGACCCGTTTCGGGCTGCAACGTTAATGTTGCAGACTTTTCAGACGATGATTAAGGAGTTTTAGGTCGTGGTTCTATACTCAGTGATGCCGTTGGAGTTGATGGACTCACTTATCTTCCAAGCCTTCCACTATTATCGTTATTAGATGGCCTTAAGCCATATTTATTGTAATAAGTTCTCTTTTGAGACACTCGATGTAATAAGTGTGTGATTGCTACTCTGCTATAAATCCTCCGAGTACTGTGTGGTGTCAGCATTACTGATCCAGGGATGACACCGGAGCACAGAGATCAGACTGTTTGAGGTCTGGTTGCTACAGAGATGGTATCAGAGCACACACTGACTGTAGGACACGACCACTATGCTAAAAGACCTAGATCACTATTCACTCTCTTCTCTTCTGACTTCTCATCTTTTCTACTCTTTTAGGATGGCGGATGCAAGGAACAAGTTCACGCAACTGGATGAAGATACACCCTTTGGACGTCACTTGAAGGAAGTCACTAGATACCTGAACATAGGAGTACCAAGCTTCACAGGAACCTATAACGCCACTTTACCTGAAGAAGAGCGCTGGATGATTCAAGTTCAAATTCCAGGAAGGACATTCATGCCAGTCACTGAGCCCATAGAGTTTTCTTTTGATGCACCAACTTGGAGTCTAGGAAAGAGCATGGCAGCTCATATCGCCATGGGACGCATTGGAGAAGTCTACCGCAATGATCTCAAGGATACTATCTACTAGATTTGTGGGCGCCGAGATGAGCACTGGGAGATGATCAGCACCAGAAAGGATAGATCAATTGCAGCTTTTATCCAGGAATTAAACCAGCACATTCGACGACAGGAGAACCAGATGTGTGCCGACATGATAGATTTGAAGAAGGCTAAGACTAGAATCAAGGAACTTGAGGAAGAACTCAATGCTACACGTGAAGATTATGAAGAGGAAATTGAAGTATTGGTGGAGAAGAATGATGACCTGATCAAGAAGATTGGAATATTTATGGGAGGCCCTACGCCAGTAGAGGAAGACGAAGAACCCAAGGAGATTAGCCCGGAAGACTACATCATCATCGACGGCACCGATTCGGATCCAGATAGTAGCGATGATGACTATGTTGATGAAGCTGGAGCAGATATCATGGAGTCTGCAACCGAAGAATATTTCTAGTAGACCACCTCATCAGTAGTAGTAGTCCACCATGTAAATATAGTAGTCTGAGCACTTTTGCGATAGATAGATCGATTGTATGCCCTTGTTTGATTGAATGAAGTGAATTGTTTGCTTTTGCCTCATGTGCATATGGGTTGGGTTTTCTCTTTAGACCCCTCTATTCTTACATCTCATCTTTTCTAAACCCTCAGATGCCTCCGAGACGTGACCCCGGATTTGCCTTTCCACTGGAGCTCACCCAGTTGATCCAGCAGCAGAACACATTGATGCAGTTGCTAGTCTAGAATCAGAATCAAGGGAACAACAACAACAACCCACCACCACCACCACCTATTGATCACTTAGCCCGTTTTCTTAGGCTGAATCCGCCGGTGTTTTCCAGTAGCACGCCGATAGTAGCAGATGATTGGCTCTGCAAGACAGCTAGGGAGTTGACCATAGCAGGATGCACAGATGCGGAGAAGGTAAAGTTTGCCGCACATCAGTTAGAAGGACCCGAAGCATCATGTGGGAGAATTTCACAGCCACTTTCCCAGTCGACACTGTCACATGGGACCAGTTTCCGCAGGCTTTTCGTACTGCACATGTTTCATAAGGAGCTATGGCCATGAAGAAGCGTGAGTTTCGCAACTTACGCCAAGGAGGACGAACAGTTGGCCAGTATGTGGAGGACTTTAGTAAGTTAGCACGTTATGCCCCAGATGACGTCGCTACGATGCAGCTAAGCAGGAGAAGTTTCTGGAAGGACTGAATGATGAGTTGAGCATGCAGTTGATATTAGCAACCTTCAACAACTACCAGGAGTTGGTAGATCATGCTCTGATGATTGAAGGGAAGCAGCAGCAAATTGAGAATCGCAAGAGGAAGTATGGACAAGGGAAGTACAATTCAGGAGCTCAGCAGAAACCACGTTTTACCCCTAGACCGGGAGGACATTTTCAGCACACCCATGGAGGAGGTAGCTCGCACAATCACAATGGCACCAAGAATGGTAATGGCAATGGAGGAAGCAACGGCCAGAACCGCACCAACCCATCAACCCCAGCCAAGAAGGACCTGAGCCACGTCACTTGCTTTAAGTGTCAGAAGACCGGACATTATGCCAATGAATGTCCTGAAGGCCAAAATGGGAATGGAAGTTCCGGGAAGAAGCCTAACCCTTTCAACAGGGGACAGGTGAACCACATTAGCGTGGAGGAGGTTGAAGCTCAGCCCGATGCAGTAATAGGTAAGTTTTTGGATAAGTCATTTACTGCACTCGTTCTTTTTGATACTGGTGCATCGCATTCATACATCTCAAGGGCATTTGTGGATAAGTATAACCTATCAACCCAAGCCTTTAGGTCACCCATGTTAGTAACCTCGCCTGGAGCAGAGTATGTGGCTAGTCTATGGTTACCATTAAGGATTGGTAACTATGTTTTTCCCTCAGACCTAATAGTATTGGAATCCCAAGGATTGGATGTGATATTAGGCATGGATTGGTTATCAAAGTATGAAGGGAATATTGAATGTGCTAGTAAGTCAATTTTGCTTACCACCCCAGAAGGGAGAAGGATCAAGTATGTATCCCGGCATGTGCCAAAGAGGACTCAAGTAAATTGCCTAACAGGAGTTGTGCAGGAGGAAGTACTAGTGGTAAGGGATTTCCCTGAAGTATTTCCAGAGGAGTTGCCAGGCATGCCACCGGATAGAGATATTGAGTTTTTGATTGAGCTATTGCCAGGCACGGGGCCAATATCAAAGAGACCATATAGGATGCCAGCAAAGGATTTGGTGGAAATTAAGAAGCAGATTAAGGAGTTACTGGATAAGGGATATATCCGCCCAAGTTCTTCGCCTTGGGGATCGCCAGTACTTCTAGTGGAGAAGAAGGATGGATCGTTAAGGATGGTTGTTGATTATCGAGGATTGTACGAAGTAACAATCAAGAACAAGTACCCACTACCAATGATTAATGATTTGTTTGATCGATTGCAAGGAGCTAAGGTATTTTCCAAGATCGATCTGCGATCAGGATACCACCAGTTGAAGATTCGAGAACAGGATATTCCGAAGACAGCTTTTACCACCAGGTATGGGCTGTACGAGTATACCGTTATGTCATTTGGTATGACTAACGCACCTGCCTATTTTATGAACATGATGAACAAAGTGTTTATGGAGTTTTTGGATAAGTTCGTCGTAGTGTTCATTGATGATATCCTGGTTTATTCGAAGAATGAGGAGGAGCATAAGGAGCATTTGCGTTTGGTACTTGGAAACCTCAGAGAACATCAATTATATGCCAAGTTTAGCAAATCACTACAGGAATCAGCTAATTTGCAGTCAGTAAAGTTCTTTGCCGTTTGCTTTTCGTCGGGCCAGACGGCAAAGACCACTTTTGCTGTCAACTACTGATGGCAAAGAATAACTTACAGCAAAGACATACTTTGCCGTCTACTTTTTTATTATAGACGGCAAAGATATACTTTGCCGTTTGCTCTTTTTCTACAGACGGCAAAGAGGTTACTTTGCCGTCTGGAATAAAATTGAAGACGGCAAAGTATGTCTTTGCTGTCTATAAAAAAATTGCAGACGGCAAAGACGTACTTCACTGTCTGTGTTTTTTTACAGACGGCAAAGAAGAAACACAGCACGCGGATTCATCTCGCGGATTGATGACATGGCAAGATCTGGGCCGCCCGCACCTGCCTCTTCTCTCACCACACGCCGCCCACCCGCTGGCCCACCACCACCCGCGCCCACCCCGTGCCTTATCCTCTCCCTCTCGTTCGTCTCTCTCATCTCCTCAGTTCGTGGGTGGCCCGCACCCGCCTCTTCTCTCAACACCACCACCCACCCGCAGTCCGTGCTCCCTCCATGCGCCGCTGCGTTCGCGCGCGCCTGTCTCCGGCCGCTTCTGCCACTCCCCACCCACCTCGTGCTCCTCTCTCCTCGCGGCCGACGCGGCCGAGCAGGGCGGGCGGCGGAGCAGCGGGTGGGCTGCACCATCGACCCCACGCTCTCCTCTGTTCGTGGGCGGCCGCGCGACGAGCAGGGCGGGAATCGGCTCGGGCGAGCAAGGCCTTGCGACACCTCATCTAGGCGCGGCGAGCCGGCGACAAGGACGGGCGAGGAGCGGCTCAGTGACCAGTGGGGGTGGTGCAGCGAGAACGGCTGGTCGGCGCTTTGGCTCGCAGGGTTGGGCGGCGCGTCGGCGACCAGGGCGGGCGGCGCGGCAAGCAGGGCCGGGCGGCGCTGCGAGCAAGGACGGGCGGTGCCTCGGTGAGCAGGGTCGGGCGGCGCGGCGAGCAAGGACGGGCGGCAGCAGTGGAGAAGTACGGCCGGCGATGAAGTCTCTATTGCCGAAGTGGAGAAGGACCTGATTGCTTTTCAGATTTAGTTTTTAGGGTCCTTTGTGTAAACTTCGAGGACTTCTGTGTAACCACTCTGTAACTCCACCGATGATGAATGAAAGAGGCAGCATGGCCGGGCCTTTCCCTTTTCTTTGTCAGCCGAGCCTTCATGTCTAGTCTTGATGTTGACTCTGTCCAGCTTATTTTTTTATAAAATAAAAAAAATATTTGCCGTCTGTAAAAAGGTTTGGCTGATGGCAAAGATCACGTTTAGCTAACGGCAAATAGGTTTCATTGCCGACTGCTGTTTTTGTGGTAGACGGCAAATTCACAGTTTGGCTGACGGCAAAATCTTTGCCGTCTGTGGGACGAAAAGCTGACGGCAAAGTTTTCTTTGCCGACTTATCTTTGCCGTCTACTTCCTAACGGCAAACTCTTTGCCGTCTGGATTTAGGTCTTTGCCGTCTGTAATCCACAGATGGCAAATTATCGGTTTCCTGTAGTGAATGTGAGTTTTGGTTGAAGGAAATAGGATTCCTCGGACACATAATATCTGGAGAAGGTATAGCAGTTGATCCCACTAAAGTTGATACCGTGATCAAGTGGGAAGCCCCAACAACAGTTGGAGAGATCCAGAGTTTTCTTGGACTCGCAGGATACTACCATTGATTGATTGAGAATTTCTCAAAGATTGCGAAGCCTATGACTGAGTTGTTAAAGAAAGATACCAAGTTCATATGGACGGAGGAATGTGAGGCTAGTTTCCAGGAGTTGAAGAAACGCTTGGTTACGTCACCAGTGTTGATTTTGCCAGACCAGACCAAAGATTATGAGGTGTATTGCGATGCTTCACGTCGAGGACATGGAGCAGTGCTTATGCAGGAAGGGACAGTTGTTTCATATGCCTCAAGTCAACTGAAGCCTCATGAGTTAAATTATGCCACACATGATTTGGAGTTAGCAGCCGTAGTGCATGCTTTGAAAACATGGAGGCATTTCCTCATTGGGAACCATTGTGAGGTGTACACGGATCATAAGAGTTTGAAGTACATTTTCATACAGAAGGAGTTGAATCTCAGACAAAGGAGATGGTTGGAGCTCATCAAGGATTATGATATGAGATTGCATTATCATCCCGGAAAGGCTAATGTAGTAGCTGACGCATTAAGCCGTAAGAGCCATGTCAATACGTTACTGACGGGAGAAATACCCAAGGAGTTAGCAGAAAATCTTCATGAACTATGTTTGGAAATAGTTCCGAGAGGTTATGTAGCAGCATTGGAGATTCAGACAACTTTGATGGATAAAATCAGAGAAGCTCAGAAGACTGACAAAGACATTGCCGCTATTAAGGAGAAACTGAGCAAAGGAAAAGCTAAAGGATTTTGTGAGGATGAGCACGATACCCTATGGTTTGAAGACCGCGTTTACATGCCCAATGACCCGGAGATCAGGAAGTTGATTTTGAAAGAGGCACACGACTCGCCGTATTCAAATCACCCAGGAAATACCAAGATGTATTTGGATCTGAAGGATATTTTCTGGTGGACCGGAATGAAGAAGGATATTGCGGAGTATGTAGCAGTTTGTGATGTATGTCAGAGAGTAAAGGCAGAGCATCAGAAGCCAGCAGGATTGTTACAACCATTGCCGATGCCCGAATGGAAGTGGGATAAGCTAGGCATGGATTTTATCACGGGATTGCCCAGGACTCGTTCAGGCTATGACTCGATTTGGGTTGTAGTTGATCGATTGACGAAGGTAGCTCATTTTATCCTGGTAAAGACGACTTACACCAGTGCTAAGTTGGCAAAGATATACATGACCAGGATCGTATGTTTGCATGGAGTTCCAAGGAGTATCGTATCAGATAGAGGAACCCAGTTTACCTCAAAGTTCTGGAAGTAGTTGCACGAAACTTTGGGTAACAGGCTAGAATTCAGTACAGCTTTTCATCCACAGACAGATGGACAGACCGAGAGAGTCAATCAGATTTTGGAGGATATGTTGAGAGCTTGTGCGCTAGATTATGGATCTAGTTGGGACGATAATTTGCCATATGCAGAGTTCTCTTACAACAACAGTTACCAAACCAGTGTAAAGATGGCCCCTTTCGAAGCTTTGTACGGAAGGAGGTGCAGGACACCGTTGTCATGGGACGAAGTTGGAGACCGCTAGTTGTTTGGACCTGACTTGATTAAAGAGTCTGAACAGAAGGTGAAGTTGATTCGCGATGGGCTCAAGGTAGCCCAGTCCAGACAGAAAAGTTATGCAGATTCTAAACGTAAGGAGACAGTTTACGAAGTTGGAGATATAGCTTATCTTCGAGTATCTCCACTTCGGGGAACAAAGCGTTTTGGAGTTAAACGGAAGTTAGCACCACGATTTGTAGGACCATATCGAGTTTTGGAGCGTATGGGAGAAGTGGCCTACAAGTTGGAATTGCCTGAAGGATTGTCAAGAGTTCATGATGTGGTCCACGTTTCTCAGTTAAAGAAATGCCATGCGGAGATGGCTGACATACCTTTGAGAGACATAGTGCCTTTGGAAACTATTCAGTTGGATAATGATTTGACGTACGAGGAGAAACCAATTAAGATTCTCGAGTTTGCCAGTCGAGTTACCTGCAGCAAGGTTATCAAGTTTTGCAAAGTTCAGTGGAGCCACCACATAGAGGATGAAGCCACCTGGGAGCGAGAGGAAGATTTGTTCAAGGACCACCCTCACCTATTTTCTAGCCAACCCGAATCTCGAGGGCGAGATTCATCTTAAGGAGGGTAGGTTTGTAACATCCCAAATTTCTAATTTGGAATGTTATACATTAGATCATCACTGCATACCATATTTTATTTTGCATTTTGGTTGATCCTAGAAATTCTACGCAACTCAATGACCCACGGAGAGAGTTGGGGATTTCGTTATTTTCATATTTGAGTTTTCTCAAATTTTGAGAATAGGATCATTTGATTTTATTTATTTTATCATCAATTATTTCTATTACAAAAATATGAGAGAGGGAATAAAATGACTTTCCCAAAATAAAGAAATATTGAGGATTTAATAATAAAATCAAATAGGATTTTATTTCGGAGTTTTTCGGTGTTTTATTTGAATTTGGGAAAAATGTGTGTTTTTCAAAATTGCATTTAGGTCCCAAATAAATGTCCACCTTTTGCGGCTTGATTTTAGAAGCCCGTGAAAATTTATTTCGGAATTTTTGGAGTCCGTTTAGTATTTCTTTTTTTTCTTCTACGCATAATTATTTAAAAAAAATCGAACCGACCTAGGGCCGTGTCCGACTAGGACTCCCGGTCCGTTAGGCTATTTAAGCTGAGGGGGAGGCCCAGCCAGAGCTAACCCTAGCCCGAGCCGCCCCAGCTCTCGCCGCCGCCGCCTCGCCGCCTACGCCTCGCCGCCGCCGCCGCCGCCTCGCCGCCGCCCCGCGACGCCGCCACCGGACACCGGCGCTGCCGCACGCCGCCCGAGGTCCGCTGCCGCCTCGAAATCCATGCCGGTTTTTTTTTGAAAAACCGTTCGGTTTTTCCATCGGTTTTTCTGTCGGTTTTTTTAGATTCATTTTTTTAAATAGATCGGTTTTTCCGGTTTATTTAATTTAGCGAGCGTTCGTCATTTTTCTTTTCTTGGATTAAATCCGCAATTTTTCTGATTGCGATTCCTGATCCGATTTTCTTTTTAGTATAACTTTTCGCTCGTTTATCGGAATCCGGCGATTCAAGCGCCTAGAGTTTCGTCTCGAAACCCTCTATCCGTTTAACCAACTTAAACAAGATTTTGATACTGTAAAATTTTCCCTAGATCCAGATTAGTAGAACGAAGTTGTTTTCTTTCGCCGTTTGACTTTCGTTGCTTCGTTTGATTTGATTCTTTTGCCAACCGGAGTTCTTGAGTTGAACCTTCTGGTTAGATCTATTATTTGAGTTTTACCTGTGCCTTAGTTGAGTACTTATTGTATGCTTGTTTGTTTGTCTGTGATAGAATACCCGGAGTGCGCCGCTTGTTACTTCGAATCGCTAGGTTTCCCAGATCATCAGCAAGGCAAGTAACACTTTGATCATACCTTTTCTACTACCCAGTTTTATTGCATTAGATCAACCCTCACACATTGCATGGTTCGGAATCTAATTAAATTGTCAGATGGGAAGTAGATGAGGTAGTACCTATTACCTGTTTATTATCAAACCTTTGGGAGTTACTTCTACGTTTGCTTATTATGCCATGCTATGCTAGTAGATGTGGATTGGGTGAGTGATATCCATGACTGATGTGAGTTTTGTTAATTAATGGTTATCTAAGGTGGCAACTTAAACACACATCTGGGTGGATTGAGGCACCTGGGTATTCCAGGACTTTCCTGTTTTCTTTTGGACCGCCGCCCAGGCTCAAAGGGATCATGAGACTATTCATACTAGAAACTTCTGTGTGCAGCCACAAGCTATTATGGGTCTAGCATAGTTGACTAACTCGTGCGGACTCTTACAGTGGTAGACTAGCAGATGTAGGGGATGTAGGTGGTACGGTCTACCCGATCGTAAGGTGCTAGCGCTTCTGAAAGAATATGTCTCGGTCATCCATCTTCTCAAACACCCTGTAGTGCGAGAAACTCAACGGAGGCGATCGAGTCTTGTGGGGAAAAGTGCGCAAACCTCTGCAGAGTGTAATAAACTAATCATGGTTAGCCGTGTCCCCGGTTATGGACATCTTGAGTATCTAGTACCTGAATTATCATGTGAATCTCTACATGTTACTCTAAATTAATTTTGTTGGGTTATGTTTAATGATGATGCTTAATTGAGATTGAGAATGCTATCAACCATTCTCAATGTTTAACAATTACCATGATAGTTAAATAAATTTTATTCCTTTGAAGTAGGGAAAAATTGGCTTTACGCAAAACTGTAACCATAGAGATTTCCACCAGCCAAATATGCATATAGTATAGCTGTTTCATTCCATTACTCTCTATGTGTTACATTGCCAGCATATTCCATGTGCTGACCCGTTTTGGGCTGCAACGTTAATGTTGCAGACTTTTCAGATGACGATTAAGGAGTTTTAGGTCGTCGTTCTATACTCAGTGATGCCGTTGGAGTTGATGGACTCACTTATCTTCCAAGCCTTCCGCTGTTATCGTTATTAGATGGCCTTAAGCCATATTTATTGTAATAAGTTCTGTTTTGAGACACTCGATGTAATAAGTGTGTGATTGCTACTCTGCTATAAATACTCCGAGTACTGTGTGGTGTCAGCATTACTGATCCAGGGATGACACCGGAGCACAGAGATCAGACTGTTTGAGGTCTGATCGCTACAGCTGGTACTAGGCTAGACCGGACTAGAGACGCGAGCCTAGAACACTAATGAGATCACGACATAGCACAACTAGCATCAATGAAGGATACTAAGTAGCTCTGGACAGCAAGATATTAGTCAAGATCACAAAAACAGTAAAGATAATGATGAAAAAAATTGCCAAGCAGGATATAGAACAACTTTCTCTCCAACTTTCCTCTGGAAAAGTTTGTGTAAATTTTTTGATAATTTTTTTTCCAAGAATGGCATTGCCTCAAGCTTTCAAATGCAAAAGGAGCCACTCAATTCCGAGTCGATATGAGGAGTCAAAAGATTCTAAAACTGGCCTGAAAAACTGGAATAAGCTGTGTTCGTGAACTTCGGAGGGCAAAAAGACCTATTTGGAAGCCGATTTTGAGGTGAAAAATATTGAACAAGATTATGCATCTATTTAGATGCGGCTCATCGCTAGCTTTCATTTGAGTACTTGCGGAGCCAAAACGGACTTCGTATGAGGAAGTTATGTCTGTTTTACTGAGAAGTGCACAAAACAGATTCCAATCCGAATTCAACTACGAGATTGAGTCTAGATAGATCCTAATTTTTTTCTCTTTTTTTCCTCACACTTTTTTCTCTATCTTTCTATGTTTTTCTCTTACTTTTTTTCACTCGTTTTTTTCTCTCTCCCTCTTTTCAAAACAAACTAGATAAGATGCAGATTGGATCAAGCGAAGATGTGAACGCTCTCAACTATGATTATTGATGGGGACATCAATACCATTGTTACACCCACAGCCCCTGCTGCTAAACATACTGGACCAATTACTAAAGCTCGCACACGCCAATTGAATTATTAGGTAGTTTCGTTTCTTGGTAACGATTCTAATGTTCATGAGAATATGATGCTGCCTAAATTGGATACATTTGTTTTGCTTACAAATGAAGGGCCTAGCTTGGACAAGAAAGATGAACCTTGGAGCAAGTTCAAGCATGGAGATGATGGCATGCGCAAGGGGATCACAGACGGAGTTACAAGTGATGATTTCAGGACTTTGAAGCCACCATAATGAGTGCATGAAGCCTTGGACGAAATATACAAGATGCCACTTCATAAGTTTCGTCCATAGGCTATTTTAGGTGTTGCGTCACCTTATTATTGGGCCAGGCCCATGTATTTTCGAAAAACTGAAGTATAGATTGTTTTTAGAGTTTGTATGTGTGGGGAAACAGGAGTTAGGGTTGGTTTCGGACCCCTCCTCCAATGGCCACGAAATTCCCCCCTCTTTCTCCATATATACAGCCCTTAGGGCATCGTTCAGACTTTGGGTTTTGTTTAGATTAAAATTTCAGCATAGCCAGAACTTCGCGTACTTTGTTCGTGTTCAACGACCAGACAAGGCGTCACAGAACCCCACCTTGATAAATAAAGCTTTCATCTTATATTCGCAATATCCAGATTGCAATCTCAGTTTCTTGCTTGTTCTTCGTTTGCTCGTAGGAAACAGACCCTCGTGGTCAGGTTGATCGTGCTCCGGCGTGGTTAATAACCCCTCAAAAGTTGGTTTAGTGATTGCTAAGGCGCGACGTCTCGCACGTTCGTAGTCGGATCGTCAAGGTCGACTACCTCAGAAAATGATAGCCACCATCTCATCGAAACATCGGGACACCTTCGCCTCTATCAATTATGACAATGAACAGTGGCTAGCATGTGGTGGATGGATGGGTGGTGGACAGCGAAAGGGATAACGATGCAGCGGCGGTGTGACTGATGTGAACAAAACTTGAAACTCTAAATGAACTAGACACTAAGACCAGCAACTCGACACGAAGATGCAACCGATAATTCAACTATGCAAGCAATGAAAAGAAAATTGCAAAGGCTCAGACAGGCTTGGACAAAGGATGAATAGATCTAACTTTTTTGTGTGGCTTTTTCTTGGACAATAGGTAAGAAAATAAATCTAATATTGGCAAAACTAGAAACTCTCACCGAGCAACCTGAAAACTGATACCACTTGATAGAGGCGAGGGTGTCCCGATCTTTCAATGAGATGATAACTATCAATTTGGTGGAGTCGACTTTGACGATCCGACTACAAACGTGCAAGACATTGCACCTTAGCAATCGCTAAACCAATCTCCTGAGGTTACTGACGATGCCAGAAGCACGGTCAGCCTGACCACGAAGGTCTATTCCTACAAGCAATCAAAGAACAAGCAAGAATATGATAAAGCAATCTGAATATTGCAAATATATATGAAGTGTTGATAATGGTGGGGATCCATAAGCGGTCTTGGTCTGGTCGTTGGACACAAACGAAGTACACGAAGATAACATAAATAGATTATTGAATAGTTTGCACTAGATATCACCTAACAAATATGCATGTATGCAATATTTTTGGTCGTATCCAAGGTAGTCATGTCCTCATCCCCATGCGCATAGAACCAAGTCTTGGACCTAGGGGGGCAGTTCAATGTAACTGGAATGACCCCTGCATCCACCATCTATTGCTCAGCAAGATCCCACTTAGGTCAGGTGTCACGCCCAATATGCAATTCTATCCGAGAGGAACTTGAAGGTCCCACCAAGGATAGAGCCGCATATTGAAACGCTTTTGCAAGATGGATATCATTACATCGCCCCATTACATAATAGCCTGGGATACATACAAAGGGCATACAAATGCCACAAGAATACATCAATACATCATACATGAGAACAACATCCGACTATTGATGAAACATAAATAGAAACTCAAACGACATCCGCCCTGCTAGCCCAGGCTGCTGACCCAGAACCTATCCCCTGATCGAAGAAGAAGAAGAAGAACTCCAAAACAAGTAAACATCACTCTCATGTCATGATCATCGCATTACCTGTACCTGCAAATGTGGCTGTAGTAATCTATGAGAGACGAGGAATCAGCAATCCCATTACCATGGGTATCAAGACTAGAAAAGCTTAATGGGAATGGTATGAATAAGTGGTGAGGTCGCAGCAGCACTAAGCATTGTTTGGTGGCTAACTTACGAGTACAAGAGTAACATGAGAAGCTACACAATCAGTCGCAAAGCAGTAATGATCATGAAGCAATCCTGAACTACTTACGTTCAAACATAGCCCCACCGCGTTCCCTTCTCGACCTTACTCGAAAAGATATGATCATGGTTACGCACGCGGTTGGTGTGTTTAATTCGAATCGGGTGTCAAGTTCTCTACAACCGGACATTAATTCCCATCTACCACATAACCACGGACACGACTCTCGAAAGTTTAAACCCTGAAGGGGTGTCCCAACTGAGCCCATGACAAGCTCACGATCTGCGGAGATAATCCTCCATCGCGGGACATCCGATCAAAATCAGGATCCCGGTGCACAAGACATTTCAACAATGGTAAAACAAAACCATCAAGACCTCCCGACGTGCCAACACCCTAATAGTAGCTGTGCATATCTCGTCTCAGGCCATGACAGATGAGCTGCGCGTACATGTGCCAAAATAACTCAGGTTGCCTTAGGGCGGCCTGGCATAGTGCTCTAGTTTGGACTAACACTCATGAGGTACATTGGCCAGGGGGTTGATTAACTCCTTGGGGTCCGGAAAGTCCCTATGCAAGTTTTAGTTGTTATTAGGAAAATGGTAAAACCAATGTTGGGCCTTGCTGGAAGAGTTTTATTCAAAGCAAACTGTCAAGAGGGGCCCACAAACCCTCACCATGTTAGGGACGCAAGGAACATAACACCGGTATGACAGAAACTAAGGCGGCAAGAGTGGAACAAAACACCAGGCAAAAGGCCGAGCCTTCCACCCTTTACCAAGTATATAGATGCATTAATTAAATAAGAGATATTGTGATATCGCATGATATCCATGTCCCAACATGGAACAACCTGCAACTGCAGCTACAACTAGCAATGCTATAAGAGGGCTGACCAAAGTGGTAACATAGCCAAACAACGGTTTGCTAGGATGGTGGAAAAGGTTAGAGGCTATTTCATGGAATATTGGGAGGCTTGATAAACAAGTGATAGGCAGCGCGACATAGCGATAGCATCGAGACAACTAGCATAGCAAGGAGAGTAGTGAGAACCAAGGTGACAGTCATCTTGCTTGAAATTCCGCTAGGATGAAGATCGAGTCCATGAAAAAGACGAACCCACATAGTCGAACGGATCCTCACAATTGCAACGAAACCGGAACTATCAAGAAGAATCACAACCGGAAAGAAGCAAACAACATGGTAAACACACAACACATAACATGACATGATGCTCAACCAAGTATGATGCATGATAAGTCTATATGATGCTACTCATGGCAAACGATGAAGCAAACAAGAACAACACATCAAAGCAAGTTTAAATGAGGCCGCAATCAACATACAACATTTCCGGAAACTCCCCATATGAAAATTTCAAAATTGGTCCAGATCTTAATAACACATTATGTTGAATTTGTTAAACAGCAAGTTAAAGTGCACCATGATGATCTACACACTTTTCTAATCAAGTTACATATAAAGTTCATTTAATTCGGAGCTACGGCCTAGAAGATATGAGCAAAACAAGTTAAACATGGCATTGATGCAAAATTCATTCGAACATCAAGCACACATACTCAAATCAAGGACGAAACATGACATGATGAAACTACATGCAAAACAAAGTAAGTTTCATATAAATCATGATCAAAACGGAGCAACGGAACAACACATACACATGAAACAAGTGTAAACAATGATCTGCCCAAAACAGCAACAAGACACTTTGCAATCATCAAAACAACATGATATAGGAACCATATGATCACAAACTTGATATGCGCATCAAGTACAAATTACATACTTCAATTATCATCAAGGTTCAAGTTCATAGGCATCGGGATTAAACCAATATGATTAATGCAAGAAGCAACTTTACAACACAAATTATGATAGTGAAAAATAGGGCATACATGTGAGCAGAAATAACATGTTGACATGTTGGAGGCATAGAACAATGATGCTACAGTGCATGAACATAGCAAGCAGAAGCATGTCATAAAAGTATGGGTTAAACATGGCAAAACATGATTAATAAGAATCTCCATCTAACCTCTAGATCAATGGCATTCATCAAGACAAAATTGCAAGTTATAACAGATTCTCATACTGAAAAACATAGTACGGCAGAAAACAAATTCATGATGCATACTTTGAGACAACAAAAGTATATGCTACAGAAACATTTCATGTCAACAAAGGACACGCAAAGCATGTACATGTCAATCAAAACAAAACATGATCACTGATCTAATGCTAAAAACCACTAGAACATTTTTAAAACATCATGGCAAGATTGCAAATGATAACAGATTCACAGACTTGGTGGAATTTACTGGTCATGGCAGAAACAGCGATAAGTAGGCATGTATACAAGCTTGTGCAACTCACCACAAAGAATTTGATGGCATGTGAATATATACAACAACAATAAGATATGTTTTTACAGCTACGCATGGCAAAAACATGGTCATAGGTTGCATAGACCACTAGCTATTCACATGGAAAAAATGAACTTACTAATAACAGGCTGATAGAAATATTATTTAGCAATTTGAGAGCACGGTAATGACAAGCTAAATTAGGCTATAATTGCAGACAAGGACATGGATGGATAGGGCATAAAATGGTCATCAAAACATTCTTACTGGACATCTCCTAGATATGCATAGATTGGATGGTAGCATCAAGCAAACATGGTATCATAATGTAACAGATTCAGACTTGGCAGGAAACTGTAAGTTTCTGAAAATAGAAAGAACGAGTACCCCACTCTGCAAGCTTGTGCTAGTCACCTCAGGGCATAACAAAATACAAAGGATTGCACCACTTCAAATATGGCATGATTATGCTCCTAAAACATGTTGACATGATGCTCAAAAGAAAATCACACAAAATGCTATGGAAAAGACAAATAGGCACGTTACAACATATTTCACCAGGTTATATCATTTAGCACTTTTGCAAACTAGGATTAAGGCATGAAGATGAATAGTAACATGCATGAAAATTATACTAGCGTGTAGAGCATCAAGAGATGAACATTTTGACCTATCATGCACGCAAATCGGAGCCACATGCACAAAGTTACAAGAAATCAAAGATGCACACGTAATATTGCAGATCTAGGACTTAGACGAAAATCAACCTCGTGGAATCGGGACGGAGTGATGCGGGATGGAGAGATCCGGGGCGGAGCGGCGCCATTTGGATGGAGGGCAGATCCACCCTCCGATGGTTCCGGCCGATGAGACTCCGGCGAGGCGGTGCGGGCTCAGGCGATGGCCGGAGAGGGCTGGGCGACACGGTGCGGGCTCCGGCGATGGCAGGAGAGGGCTGGGTGACTGGCGGCATGTGGCGCGGTTCGGCGATGCGCGGGCAAAGCGGCGGCGCATGTGACGGGCGGCAGTGTGCAGGTGACGGTGAGCGTTGGCGGGTGGCGTGCGGGCGCGACCCAGATTGGGCCCGGGGAGGGCCGGATCTTGGCTCGCGGGCACGCGGCGAAGTGTGGTGCGGGCGGCGGTGATGGTGACGCGGCCAGTGGCGGCTTGCCACATGGCAGCGGCGGGGCTGGCATGGAGGAGCTCGAGGAGGAGGAGGGGAGCTAGGGTTTGCCCGAAAATTAGGAGGGGAGGCTTATTTATAGATGGTGGGAGCTAGGAGAGGGCTTTCGAGGTGCGGATTTTTCCAACATGATCGTGATCCAACGACGAAGAGCATGGAGGGGGTTTAGATGGGCTAGTGATATGTTGTGGAGGGGTGATGGGTTGCAAAGAGAAAGGGGTTCTGCGGTTAACGTGGTTAACCGTTGGGGCGTCAGACGACCTCCAAATGGAATGAAATTTGACAGGCGGTCTACCGGTGATATACCAAGACCGCTCGTCAACTCTCGGTCCATGCCGAGAACGTTTTTCTCCCGCTCAAAAAACAAGACCTGGGAGGTGCGACAGGTGTGTTTGAGAGTGTCGGATTCCAAAACGGACAACGGAGAAAATGACGAACATGACCGGATGCAAGTGTCGAACACGAGTGCAAATGCAATGCACAAGATGACATGAAAAGTGCAACATGCAAGAAAATGGCATGGCAACGACGGTGAATAACTATAAGACATCTGGCGCATCGGCCTCAGGGAGTTACACCGGGCCACCTCATAGCCACCTATCCCCAGCTTATGGTGCCACTGCTTTTTCGCGGCATTGATCTTCTTTATTATCAACCGTTCCTTAGCTACTTCCGATTCCTTGAATTTCATGATAGCGTCCAAGTGATCTCTTGCCTTCTCCAGTGTTCCTCTGAATTCCGTAGTCTTCTTTCCGTCTTTCACATACGCGACCCATATATTTTTCTTGTGGTTGTTGAATGCTATCGCCATCTTCCTAAGAGCAGCGTTCTTGACTTTCTCCACATCTGCATCTGTGAAATCATCTGGTAGGGTGAAATGTAACATGAGAGATTCCCAAAGCCGATCTTGTGCTCTTTGATCGACAAAAGTAACATCTGGATGATGTTCCTTTGCTGCCTTTTTCCATTCTTGAATGGAGATCGGGATTTGGTCCTTGACAATAACTCCACATTGACGAATGAACTTGCCCGCATTCTTCATAGGTTCGCGTGGTCGCCATTAGGTTTGATGGCATCGATGTTGTACTTTACGCCATCTAATGTAGGGTAGAACCCTAGGGCCCGATCTTTCAAGAAAGGAGTGGATCCCATGAAGAACACACGGAACACAAGGGGAAACACAAGAGAATCACTCAAACCAACAAGAGCGATCACACATATGCTAGATTTGAGTACACATAGAGATCACACGGTCCAAATCCAACAAGGGACGATACATAGCGTAACCAGTTCTTCTCCGTGAGGAGGTCTTGAGGTCTTCCCGTTAGGGATCTTGAATTCAAGTGGATCTTCTCCGAAGAGGTGTCGGTCCCTCGTGATGGAGTAGATCCGGATGGATGAGCGAAGCTCTATCTCACATATGAGCTAACACAACGCTAACCCTAGAAAGAGGAAGGAGGATGAGTATATATAGTCTAGGGGGTCGAAGGGGTACATGGGCCTCGACCCTACACTGTGTGCAGACAGGTGAGGCTGGATGTCGGTGTTGGAAATATGCCCTAGAGGCAATAATAAAAGTATTATTATTATATTTCCTTGTTCATGATAATTGTCTTTTATTCATGCTATAACTGTATTATCCGGAAATCGTAATACACGTGTGAATACATAGACCACAATATGTCCCTAGTGAGCCTCTAGTTGACTAGCTCGTTGTGATCAACAGATAGTCATGGTTTCCTGGCTATGGACATTGGATGTCGTTGACAACGGGATCACATCATTAGGAGAATGATGTGATGGACAAGACCCAATCCTAAGACTAGCACAAAAGATCGTGTAGTTCATTTGCTAGAGCTTTGCCAATGTCAAGTATCTCTTCCTTCGACCATGAGAGCGTGTAACTCCTGGATACCGTAGGAGTGCTTTGGGTGTATCAAACATCACAACGTAACTGGGTGACTATAAAGGTGCACTACAGGTATCTCCGAAAGTATCTATTGTTTTATGCGGATCGAGACTGGGATTTGTCACTCCGTGTAAATGGAGAGGTATCTCTGGGCCCACTCGGTAGGACATCATCATATGCGCAATGTGACCAAGGAGTTGATCATGGGATGATGTCTTACGGAACGAGTAAAGTGACTTGCCGGTAACGAGATTGAACAAGGTATTGGATACCGACGATCGAATCTCGGGCAAGTAACATACCGATAGACAAAGGGAATTGAATACGGGATTGATTAAGTCCTTGACATCGTGGTTCATCCGATGAGATCATCGTGGAACATGTGGGAGCCATCATGGGTATCCAGATCCCGCTGTTGGTTATTGACCGGAGAACGTCTCGGTCATGTCTACATGTCTCCCGAACCCGTAGGGTCTACACACTTAAGGTTCGATGACGCTAGGGTTATAAAGGAAGTTTGTAGGTGGTTACCGAATGTTGTTCGGAGTCTCGGATGAGATCCCGGACGTCAAGAGGAGTTCCGGAATGGTCCGGAGGTAAAGATTTATATATGGGAAGTCCTATTTTGGCCACCGGAAAATGTTTGGGATTTTTCGGTATTGTACCGGGAAGGTTCTAGAAGGTTCCGGAGTGGGGCCCACCTGCATGGGGGGACCCACATGGACGTGGGTAGTGGGGGCAAGGCCCCACACCCCTGGTCAAGGCGCACCAAGATCCCCCCTTAGAAGGAATAAGATCATATCCCGAAGGGATAAGATCAAGATCCCTAAAAAGGGGGGATAACAATCGGTGGGGAAGGAAATAATGAGATTTCTTTCCTCCCACCTTGGCCAAGGCCCCAATGGACTTGGAGGGAAAGAAACCAGCCCCTCCACCCCTATATATAGTGGGGAGGCGCATGGGAGCTATACACGAAGTTCTGGCACAGCCCTACCTCTCTCCCTACTCCTCCTCTCCCATGGTGCTTGGCGAAGCCCTGCTGGATTGCCACGCTCCTCCACCACCACCATGTCGTTGTGCTGCTGTTGGATGGAGCCTTCCTCAACCTCTCCCTCTCTCCTTGCTGGATCAAGGCGTGGGAGACGTCACCGGGCTGTACGTGTGTTGAACGCGGAGGTGCCGTCCGTTCGGCACTAGGATCATCGGTGATTTGAATCACGACGAGTACGACTCCATCAACCCCGTTCACTTGAACGCTTCCGCTTAGCGATCTACAAGGGTATGTGGATGCACTCTCTTTCGACTTGTTGCTGGTCTCTCCATAGATAGATCTTGGTGACACGTAGGAAAATTTTGAATTTCTGCTACGTTCCCCAACAGTGGCATCATGAGCTAGGTCTATTGCGTAGATTCTTTGCACGAGTAGAACACAAAGTAGTTGTGGGCGTTGATGTTGTTCAATATGCTTACCGTTACTAGTCCAATCTTGTTTCGACGGTATTGTGGGATGAAGCGGCCCGGACCGACCTTACACGTACTCTTACGTGAGACAGGTTCCACCGATTGACATGCACTTGGTGCATAAGGTGGCTAGCGGGTGCCAGTCTCTCCCACTTTAGTCGGAACGGATTCGATGAAAAGGGTCCTTATGAAGGGTAAATAGCAATTGGCATATCACGTTGTGGTCTTGCGTAGGTAAGAAACGTTCTTGCTAGAAACCCATAGCAGCCACGTAAAACATGCAACAACAATTAGAGGACGTCTAACTTGTTTTTGCAGGGTATGCTATGTGATGTGATATGGCCAAGAAGAATGTGATGAATGATATGTGATGTATGAGATTGATCATGTTCTTGTAATAGGATTCACGACTTGCATGTCGATGAGTATGACAACCAGCAGGAGCCATAGGAGTTGTCTTTATTTATTGTATGACTTGCGTGTCATTTAAGAACGCCATGTAAACTACTTTACTTTATTGCTAAACGCGTTAGTCATAGAAGTAGAAGTAGTCGTTGGCGTGACAACTTCATGAAGACACGATGATGGAGATCATGGTGTCGTGCCGGTGACGATGATGATCATGGAGCCCCGAAGATGAAGATCAAAAGGAGCAAAATGATATTGGCCATATCATGTCACTATTTGATTGCATGTGATATTTATCATGTTTATGCATCTTGTTTGCTTAGGACGACGGTAGTAAATAAGATGATCCCTTACAAAATTTCAAGAAGTGTTCTCCCCTAACTGTGCACCGTTGCTACAGTTCATCGCTTCTAAGCACCACGTGATGATCGGGTGTGATGGATTCTTACGTTCACATACAACGGGTGTAAGACAGTTTTACACAGCGAAAACACTTAGGGTTAACTTGACGAGCCTAGCATGTGTAGACATGGCCTCGGAACACGGAGACCGAAAGGTCGAGCATGAGTCGTATGGTAGATACGATCAACATGAAGATGTTCACCGATGATGACTAGTCCGTCTCACGTGATGATCGGACATGGCCTAGTTGACTCGGATCATGTGATCACTTAGATGACCAGAGGGATGTCTATCTAAGTGGGAGTTCATAAGATGAACTTAATTATCCTGAACATAGTCAAAAGACCTTTTGCAAATTATGTCGTAAGCTCGCGCTTTAGTTCCACTGTTTAGATATGTTCCTAGAGAAAATATAGTTGAAAGTTGATAGTAGCGATTATGCGATCAGTAGAAAGCTTATGTCCTTAATGCACCGCTCAGTGTGCTGAACCCCAACATCGTTTGTCGATGTTGCGAACATCGGACATACACGTTTTGATAACTACGTGATAGTTCAATTAAATGGTTTAAGTAGAGGCACCAAAGACGTTTTCGAAACGTCGCGGAACATATGAGATGTTTCGAGGGCTGAAATTGGGATTTTAGACTCGTGCCCACGTCAAGAGGTATAAGACCTCCGACGATTTTCTTAGCCTGCAAACTAAGGGAGAAAAGCTCAATCGTTGAGCTTGTGCTCAGATTGTCTGAGCACAACAATCACTTGAATCGAGTGGGAGTTGATCCTCCAGATGAGATAGTGATGTTTCCCCAAAGTCATTGCCACCAAGCTGCTAGAGCTTCGTGATTAACTATAACATATCAGGGATAGATATGATGATCCTTGAAATATTCATGATGTTTGACACCGCGAAAGTAGAAATCAAGAAGGAGCATCAATTGTTGATGGTTGGTGAAACCACTAGTTTCAAGAAGGGCAAGGGAACAAAGGGATACTTCATGAAACGGCAATTCAGCTGCTGCTCTAGTGAAGAAACCCAAGGTTGAACCCAAACCCGAGACTAAGTGCTTCTGTAATAAGGGGAACAACCACTGGAGCAGCATTACCCTAGATACTTGGTAGATGAGAAGGCTGGCAAGGTCGATAGAAGTATATTGGATATACATTATGTTAATGTGTACTTTACTAGTACTCCTAGTAGCACCAGGGTATTGGATACCGGTTCGGTTGCTAAGTGTTAGTAACTCGAAATAAAAGCTACGGAATAAACGGAGACTAGCTAAAGGTGAGCTGACGATATATGTTGGAAGTGTTTCCAAGGTTGATATGATCAAGCATCGCACGCTCCCTCTACCACCGAGATTGGTGTTTGCGTTGAGCATAGACATGATTGGATTATGTCTATCACAATACGGTTATTCATTTAAGAAGAATAATGGTTACTCTATTTTTGAATAATACCTTCAATGGTCTTGCACCTAAAGGAATGGTTTATTGAATCTCGGTCGTAGTGATACACATTTTCATGCCAAAAGATATAAGATAGTAATGATAGTACCACTTACTTGTGGCACTGCCATGTAAGTCATAATGGTATAAAACGCATGAAGAAGCTCCATGTTGATGGATCTTTGGACTCACTCGTTTTTGAAAAATTTGAGACATGCGAACCATGTCTATTGGTGTATATGCATGAAGAAACTCCATGCAAATGGATCGTTCGGACTCACTTGATTTTGAATCACTTGAGATATGCAAATCATACCACATGGGCAAGATGACTGAAAAGCCTCATTTTCAGTAAGATGGAACAAGATAGCAACTTGTTGGAAGTAACACATTTTGATGTGTGCAGTCGAATGAGTGCTGAGGCATGCAGTGAATATCATTATGTTCTTACTTCACAGATGATTTGAGTAAATGTTGAGTATATTTACTTGATGAAACACAAGTCTGAATTATTGAATGGTTCAAGTAATTTCAGAGTGAAGTAGCAGATCATTGTGACAAGAGGATAAAATGTCTATGATATGATCATAGAGATGAATATCTGAGTTACGAGTTTTGGCACACAATTAAGACATTGTGGAAATTATTTCGCAATTAATACCGCCTGGAACACCATAATGTGATGGTGTGTCCGAACATCATAGTTGCACCCTATTGGATATGGTGCGTACCATGATGTCTCTTATCGAATTACCACTATCGTTCATGGGTTAGGCATTAGAGACAACCACATTCACATTAAATAGGGCACCACATAATTCCGATGAGATGACACCGTATGAATTATGGTTTAGAGAAACCTAAGTTGTCGTTTCTTAAAAGTTTGGGGCTGCGACGCTTATATGAAAAAGTTTCAGGTTGATAAGCTCGAACCCAAAGCGGATAAAATGCATCTTCATAGGAAACCCAAAACAGTTGGGTATACCTCCTAATTCAGATCCGAAAGCAATATGGATTATTTCTAGAATCAGGTCCTTTCTCGAGGAAAAGTTTCTCTCAAAAGAATTGAGTGGGAGGATGGTGGAGACTTGATGAGGTTATTGAACCGTCTCTTCAACTAGTGTGTGACAGGGCACAGGGAGTTGTTCCTGTGGCACCTACACCAATTGAAGTGGAAGCTTATGATATTAATCATGAAACTTCGGATCAAGTCACTCCCAAACCTCGTAGGATGACAAGGATGCGTACTACTTCAGAGTGGTACGTAATCCTGTCTTGAAGGTCATGTTGCTAGACAACAATGAACCTACGAGCTATGGAGAAGCGATGGTGGGCCCGGATTCCGATAAATGGCTTGAGGCCATAAAATCCGAGAGAAGATCCATGTATGAAAACAAAGTGTAGACTTTGGCAGAACGACTCGATGGTCGTAAGGCTAATGAGTACAGATGGATTTCAAGAGGAAGACGGACAATGATGGTAAATGTCACCATTAAGAAAGCTCAACTTGTCGTTAAGTTGTTTTCCGACAAGTTCAAGGAGTTGACTACGATGAGATTTTCTCACTCGTAGCGATGCTAAGAGTCTGTTGGAATTATATTAGCGATTACTGCATTATTTATGAAATCTTGCAGATAGGATGTCAAAACATTGTTTCCTTGACGATTTTAATGAGGAAAGGTTGTATGTGATACAACCGAAAGGTTTTGTCAATCCCGAAAGATGCTAATAAATATGCAAAGCTCCAGCAATCCTTCTAAGGACTGGAGTGAGCATCTCGGAGTTGGAATGTATGCTTTGATGATGATCAAAAATTTTGGGTTTGTACAAAGTTTATGAGAAACTTGTATTTCCAAAGAAGTGAGTGGGAGCACTATAGAATTTCTGATGAGTATATGTTGTTGACATATTGTTGATCAGAAGTGACGTAGAATTTCTGGAAAGCATATAGGGTTATTTTGAAAGTGTTTTTCAATGGAAAGCCTGGATTAAGCTACTTGAACATTGAGCATCAAGATCTATAAGGATAGATCAAAATGCTTAATAATACTTTCAAATGAGCACATACCTTGACATGATCTTGAAGGTGTTCAAGATGGACCAGTCAAAGAAGGAGTTCTTGCCTGAGTTGTAAGGTATGAAGTTAAGACTTAAAGCTCGACCACGGCAGAATAGAGAGAAAGGACGAAGGTCGTCCCCTATGCTTTTATCATAGGCTCTCTACAGTATACTATGCTGTGTACCGCACCTGTAGTGTGCCTTGCCATGAGTCAGTCAAGGGGTACAAGAGTGATCCAAGAATGGATCACAGGACAGCGGTCAAAGTTATCCTTGGTAACTAGTGGACTAAGGAATTTTCTCGATTATGGAGGTGATAAAGAGTTCGACGTAAAGAGTTATGTCGATGCAAGCTTAACACCTATCCGGATAGCTCTGAGTAGAAATACCGGATACGTATAATGGAGCAACTTTTAGTATAGCTCCAAGTAGAACAGTTATTTGGAATAGCTCCAAATAGAGCGTGGTAGCTACATCTAGGAGATGACATAGAGATTTGTAAAGCACACACGGATCTAAAAGGTTCAGACCCGTTGACTATAACCTCTCTCACAAGCATAACATGATCAAACCCAGAACTCATCGAGTGTTAATCACATGGTAAATGTGAACTAGATTATTGACTCTAGTAAACTCTTTGGGTGTAAGTCACATGGGGATGTGACCTTGAGTGTTAATCACATATCGAAGTGAACTAGATTATTGACTCTAGTGCAAGTGGGAGACTGTTGGAAATATGCCCTAGAGGCAATAATAAAAGTATTATTATTATATTTCCTTGTTCATGATAATTGTCTTTTATTCATGCTATAACTGTATTATCCGGAAATCGTAATACACGTGTGAATACATAGACCACAATATGTCCCTAGTGAGCCTCTAGTTGACTAGCTCGTTGTGATCAACAGATAGTCATGGTTTCCTGGCTATGGACATTGGATGTCGTTGACAACGGGATCACATCATTAGGAGAATGATGTGATGGACAAGACCCAATCCTAAGACTAGCACAAAAGATCGTGTAGTTCATTTGCTAGAGCTTTGCCAATGTCAAGTATCTCTTCCTTCGACCATGAGAGCGTGTAACTCCTGGATACCGTAGGAGTGCTTTGGGTGTATCAAAC
>NC_041382.1:319293738-319325775 GCF_002162155.2 Triticum dicoccoides | reverse complement strand
GATCGAGACTGGGATTTGTCACTCCGTGTAAATGGAGAGGTATCTCTGGGCCCACTCGGTAGGACATCATCATATGCGCAATGTGACCAAGGAGTTGATCACGGGATGATGTGTTACGGAACGAGTAAAGTGACTTGCCGGTAACGAGATTGAACAAGGTATTGGATACCGACGATCGAATCTCGGGCAAGTAACATACCGATAGACAAAGGGAATTGAATACGGGATTGATTAAGTCCTTGACATCGTGGTTCATCCGATGAGATCATCGTGGAACATGTGGGAGCCATCATGGGTATCCAGATCCCGCTGTTGGTTATTGACCGGAGAACGTCTCGGTCATGTCTACATGTCTCCCGAACCCGTAGGGTCTACACACTTAAGGTTCGATGACGCTAGGGTTATAAAGGAAGTTTGTATGTGGTTACCGAATGTTGTTCGGAGTCCCGGATGAGATCCCGGACGTCAAGAGGAGTTCCGGAATGGTCCGGAGGTAAAGATTTATATATGGGAAGTCCTATTTTGGCCACCAGAAAATGTTTGGGATTTTTCGGTATTGTACCGGGAAGGTTCTACAAGGTTCCGGAGTGGGGCCCACCTGCATGGGGGGACCCACATGGACGTGGGTAGTGGGGGCAAGGCCCCACACCCCTGGTCAAGGCGCACCAAGATCCCCCCTTAGAAGGAATAAGATCATATCCCGAAGGGATAAGATCAAGATCCCTAAAAAGGGGGGATAACAATCAGTGGGGAAGGAAATAATGAGATTTCTTTCCTCCCACCTTGGCCAAGGCCCCAATGGACTTGGAGGGCAAGAAACCAGCCCCTCCACCCCTATATATAGTGGGGAGGCGCATGGGAGCTATACACGAAGTTCTGGCACAGCCCTACCTCTCTCCCTACTCCTCCTCTCCCATGGTGCTTGGCGAAGCCCTGCTGGATTGCCACGCTCCTCCACCACCACCACGTCGTTGTGCTGCTATTGGATGGAGCCTTCCTCAACCTCTCCCTCTCTCCTTGCTGGATCAAGGCGTGGGAGACGTCACCGGGCTGTACGTGTGTTGAACGCGGAGGTGCCGTCCGTTCGGCACTAGGATCATCGGTGATTTGAATCACGACGAGTACGACTCCATCAACCCCGTTCACTTGAACGCTTCCGCTTAGCGATCTACAAGGGTATGTGGATGCACTCTCTTTCGACTTGTTGCTGGTCTCTCCATAGATAGATCTTGGTGACACGTAGGAAAATTTTGAATTTCTGCTACGTTCCCCAACAGTCGGGGCGTCAAGCCGGATGTCCGGGCTTTCGTGAGGGGCCGGATGTCCGAGATGGAGGGGCCGGATGTCCGGGCTGGCGGGGTCGGTCTTGGTGCATTCGGGACGGAGGATGTCGGATTTCCGGGCTTGGCCGGATGTCCGGGGCCTGTAGGTACTTGGCGGTTGTCGTTGTAGATGCTCCAGGCGCCGGATGTCCCGGGTCATGGCCGGATGTCTGGGGCCTGGAAGCTGCTCTTGACTCCTTCCGTTGGTTCTCTTCGTCTGTGAACTTGGGGACTTGTTCATATTCATGTGCATCTTTGGGAGGGTCCTCTTGATACCTAATCATGCACAACATCTCGGACTTAGGTATTAGCCATGTCTCGAGTGTATCATATGTGATATCACTAAGGAAGGAAGTCACCTCGGTCTCGAGAGCTCTAGATCATGCTCGTATCATAGGTCCTCTTGGCACTTGGTGATACGATGGTAGGTCCATGGGGATGACCGTAGGATGCTCCGCATCATCTCCCCTCCCTTGGGAAAGATCCGATCTTGGATCGAAATCTTCATCACCATGGTAGGGAGAGAGATTTGACATTTAAGATGTCGCTCACGGAGTACTTGTCTCGTGGAATGTTGATCTGGTAGGCATTGTTGTTGTAGCGTTCAAGCACCTTGAAGAGTCCATCCACTCATGGTAGAAGTTTGGACTTGCGTTTGTGGGGGAAGCGGTTCTTGCGAAGGTGTAGCCACACAAGATCTCCAATGTTGAATACCATGGGGTGCTTGTTGAGGTTGAGCTTGGTCGCAAGTCATTGTACTTGGCGCTCAATGGTGTGCCTTCTATCTTCATACATCTTCTTGAGATAGTTGACTTGGGCACTCGCGTCCATGTTTGTGTGCTCTTGTAGTGGTAGACGAAGAATGTCCAATTGGGACAACAGGTTGAAACCGTAGACGACCTCGAAGGTGGACTTGCCGGTAGTCGAATGTCTTGCTCGGTTGTAGGCGTACTCGGTGATGGGTAGACACTCCTCCCACTCCTTGATGTTCTTCTTGATGAACACACAAAGTAGAGTGGAGAGTGTGCGGTTGGTCACCTCCGTTTGGCCGTCGGTTTGTGGATGGTATGTCGTGGAGAAAAATAGCTTGATTCCGAGCTTGGCGCATAAGGTTGTACAAAAGTAGCTTAGGAACATGACATCGCGGTCCGAGACAATCGTCTTTGGTACTCCATGTAGGTGCAATATTTCCCTACAAAAAAGAGTGGCAACAAGTGAAGCATCGTCTATCTTGTTGCAAGGAATGAAATGAGCCATCTTAGAGAATCGGTCCACAATACAAACACATAATCCTTTCCACTTCTAGTTCTAGGAAAACCAAGCACAAAATCCATGCTAATATCTTCCCATGGGTGATACGGAATTGGAAGAGGCATATAGAGACCATGGGATTGAGCTTTCGACTTAGCTTTGCAACATGTAGAGCATCGGTTGGTGAAGCGGTTGACGTCGCGGAACATCTTGGGACAAAAATAGTTCTTGGAGAGCATAGCAAAATGTCTTGTTACATCCAAAGTGTCCCATTAGTCCTCCTCCATGAGATTCTTGCAAAAGCAACAAACGGAGAGAAGACTCAGGGATGCATAGTTTGTAAGCTCTCATAAGATAATCATCTTTGATGTAGTAGCGTTCCCAAGATGTATGCGTCAAACATTTGGCATAAGGAATAGCAAAAGTATGATCATGCGCATACAAGTCTTTTATGTGCTCAAAGCCAATGACATTCAATTCAAGTTTGGTGACAAGCATGCATATGCGGGAAAGAGAGTCCGCCACAACATTTTCCTTACCTTTAGTGTACTTGCTGACATAAGGAAATGACTCAATGAACTCACTCCATTTAGCATGACACTTGTTCAATTTAGTTTGACCCTTAAGGTATTTGAGCGTTTCATGGTCGGTATGGATGACAAATTCATGAGGGCGAAGATAATGTTCCCATTCATGCAACACTAAAGCATATAGCTCTTTGTCATAGATGGGGTAATTGAGTTGCGCTCCGGAAAGTTTCTCATTAAAGTAAGCTATGGGGTGCTTCTCTTGTGTTAACACACCTCCTATGCCATTACCACTAGCATTGCAATGAATTTCAAAAGGTTTGTCAAAGTTGGGTAATGCAAGCACGGGAGCATGAGTAAGCAAATTCTTAAGCTCATTGAAAGTGCTATCTTGAGATGGTCCTCAAACAAAGGGTGCATTCTTCTTACTCAAAGCATGTAAAGGAGAAGCAATGGTGCTAAAATCCTGCACAAATGTACGATAGAAACCGGCTAAACCAAGGAAGCTATGCACTTGTTGCAAGTTGGTTGGTTGGGGCCAAGTTTGAATAGCATTGATCTTAGATTCATCTACATGAATACCCTTACAAGATATAACGAAACCCGAGAAAATAAGCTTATCAACACCAAAAAGTCATTTGTCCATATTAGCATAAAAGTGCTCTTTTCTAAGAGTTAGTCGCACGGTTCGAAGGTGGGTGACATGGTCTTTTAGAGATTTGCTAAAGACAAGAATATCGTTAAAGTAGACGACAACGAATACACCAATATAAGGTCGAAAAACAAAATGCATGAGTCGCATGAAAGTACCGAGTGCTTCAGATAAACCCATTGGCATAACAAGCCATTCATAGAAGCCAAACTTGGTCTTAAATGCGGTTTTCCATTCATCACCATCTTGGATGCGTATTTGATAGTAGCCACTTTTAAGATCAATTTTAGAGAAAATTGTGGCTCCGCTAAGCTCATCAAGCATATCATCTAGGCGTGGAATAGGGTAACGATAACGCACGATAATAGCATTGGTAGGACGACAATCAGAACACATGTGATATGTACCATCGTTATTGGGAACAAAGATTACCGGTACGGCACAAGGGCTCAAACTTTCCTGAACATAATCGTTGTCGATGAGTTGTTGTACTTGCCTTTGGATCTCTTTAGTTTCCTCGGGGTTGACGCGGTTGGGAGCCTTGTTACGAAGGGGTGCTCGAGGGACGAGTTCGATTCGGTGCTCAATGCCTTGTAGAGGAGGTAGACCCATAGGTAGCTCGTTGGGGAAAACATCTTGGAATTCCTGCAATAGAGAAATAACACTAAAGGTAGATTGTGAGAGGTGTTAGCTTTTGGTGCCTCGTCCTTGCACAAAAGGACATAGTGTATGACACTTGATGGGTTCTCACACACTTCTCTCATCTCACGTAGTGTATGACACTTGATGGGTTCTCACACACTTCTCTCATCTCACGTTTGGTGGCGAATAGAACTAAGTTCTTCTTGTCGCTCATCGTGGAGGCACTAAATTTGGGCTTGTGGCGCTCACTCTCTTTTTGGTGGTTCACTCTCTCAGTATTCTCTCCATGATGGGTGGTTTGCTTGTCGGCGATCACTTGAAGATATAGTGATTTGTTCGGCCATTGTGGATGACACCTCGATCAAATTATCATGGTCTACCAAGAAGAAGGTGTCAAACGAACATTGGAACGACATCACACTCCAAAGTGATAGAGGCGAAGGTGTCCCGATGTTTCGATGAGATGGTGGCTATCGTTTTCTGTGGGACTTGACCTTGACGATCCAACTACGCACGTGCCAGACGTCGCGCCTTAGCAATCGCTAAACCAAATTCCGAGGGGTTATTGACCACGCCGGAGCACGATCAACCTGACCACGAGGGTCTGTTTCCTGCGAGCAAACGAAGAACAAGCAAGAAACTGAGATTGCAATCTGGATATTGCGAATATAAGATGAAAGCTTTATTGATCAAGGTGGGGTTCTCTGACGCCTTGGTCTGGTCATTGAACACAAACGAAGTACGCGAAGTTGCAGCTATGCCGAACTTTTAACCTAAACAAAACCCAAAGTCTAAACGATGCTCTAAGGGCGGTATATATGTAGGATAGACGTGGAATTTCGTGGCCCTTGGTGGAGGTGAGGGAGTCCTGGATTAGGGGGTGTTCAGGTAGCCGGACTATACCTTCAGCCGGACTCCAGGACTATGAAGATACAAGATTGAAGACTTTGTCCCGTGTCTGGATGGGACTTTCCTTGGCGTGGAAGGCAAGCTTGGCAATGCGGATATTCAAGATCTCCTACGATTGTAACCGACTCTGTGTAACCCTAACCCTATCCAGTGTCTATATAAACCGGAGGGTTCTAGTCCGTAGGACAACTTCATCATACAACAATCATACCATAGGCTAGCTTCTAGGGTTTAGCCTCCTTGATCTCGTGGTAGATCTACTCTTGTACTACCCATATCATCAATATCAATCAAGCAGGAGTAGGGTTTTACCTCCATCGAGAGGGCCCGAACCTGGGTAAAAACATCGTGTCCCTTGTCTCCTGTTACCATCCGCCTAGACGCATAGTTCGGGACTCCCTACCCAAGATCCGCCGGTTTTGACACCGACATTGGTGCTTTCATTGAGAGTTCCTCTGTGTCATCACTTTTGGGCTCGATGGCTCCTTTGATCATCAACGACGATGCGGTCCAGGGTGAGACTTTTCTCCCCGGATAGATCTTCGTCTTCGGCGGCTTCGCACTGCGGGCCAATTCGCTTGGCCACCTGGAGCAGATCGAAAGCTATGCCCCTGGCCATCAGGTCAGGTTTGGAAGCTTAAACTACACAGCAGACACCCGCGGGGATTTGATCTTCGATGGGTTCAAGCCACAGTTGAGCGCATCGCAATGTGTCGAGAGGCATGATCTAGCTCTGCCGCCGAACAGTGCCCTGGAGGCCACACAAGCACCGGTTCCGACCCTTTATTCGGAGCCTATTGCGGCAATCGAGGATGAGCGGTTGGACGTCACCTCGGGGGCTACAATCTCAAAGGCGATCGAGCCAAACGTCAGCCCCGCGTTCCGCACGACCCGTGACTCCAAGGAGCCGGATTCCTCTCCGAACTCCGAACCCCCCGCGCCCCTGCCGATCGAATCCAATTGGGCGCCGATAATGGAGTTCACCTCCGCGGACATCTTTCAGCACTCGCCTTTTGGCGACATCCTGAATTCTCTAAAGTCTCTCTCTTTATCAGGAGAGCCCTGGCCGGACTACGGTCAGCGAGGATGGGATACGGACAATGAAGAAATTCAAAGCCCACCCACCACCCACTTGGTAGCCACTGTCGACAATACAAACAACATGCTCAACTTCGACTCCGCAGACATCGACAACATGGACGACGATGCAGAAGATACAGATGAGCCAACGCCCATAGGGCATTGTACAGCCACCCCATTTCACGATGTGTACATGGTGGATACCCCTAAAGGAAATGACAACGAGGAAAAAGGGGATGGAACAGGGGACCGATCCCTTGAAAAGCAATCAAAGCGTCGGCGTAAACGCCGACCCAAGCCCCGCCTCGACAAAGACCCAGCCATAGAGCAGGATGAGCCGGTAGACAACGAGCAGGCCTTAGAGCAACCGTCCGAACAGGGCAACATGGATAGAGAAACCGAACATCCCTCGCCTGGCCAAAACGGCACTCCGGACGACCTTACGCCGGATAAACCCACGAAGCAGAAGAATCTCCACAAGAGGCTCGTTGCAACAGCACGCAGCCTGAAAAAGCAGAAGCGGAAGCTAAAAACGGCGGAAGATGCACTCAAGATCCGATGGAGCAAAGTAATCAATACCACAGATAAATACGGCGACAGTCGCCGCATTAAAAGCTATCCGAAGAGAAGGCTACTGCCCGAATTCGACGAAGAGGCCCTAGAGCCCTCGCATTCAAAAAATAAGAAAGCCACATGGTCGGATAGATGACCCCATGGCCAGCACAAAGCGGCAAGCGGCGCCACACTTAAATCGGCATGCGACCCACTTAAGGATTCGCATCAGGGCCCAGTCATGTCCATTTACGGGCCAAGAAAGCAAGCTCTCGTAAGCAATGCAATAAAGCCATCATCAGAATCCGGCACACCCAAATACAGGGGCGCCGCACACCCCTATGTTTCACCGATGAGGCCCTGGACCATGAATTTCCAGAGGGAATCAAACCCGTAAACATAGAGGCATATGATGGAACAACAGACCCTAGAGTCTGGATCGAGGATTATATCCTCCACATACATATGGCTAGAGGAGATGACCTCCACACCATAAAATACTTACCCCTTAAGCTTAAAGGGCCAGCCCGGCATTGGCTTAAAAGCCTTCCTGAAAACATAATCAGAAGTTGGGAAGAACTCGAGGACGCTTTCCGAGCAAATTTTCAAGGGACCTATATCCGCCCTCCGGATGCAGACGATCTTAGTCACATAACTCAACAGCCCGGAGAATCAGCTCGGCAATTCTGGAATAGATTCCTCACTAAAAAGAATCAGATAGTCGACTGTCCGGACGCTGAAGCCTTAGCAGCGTTCAGGCATAACGTCCGAGACGAATGGCTCGCCAGACACCTCGACAAAGAAAAGCCAAGAACAATGGCCGCACTAACAAGCCTCATGACCCGCTTTTGTGCAGGAGAGGACAGCTGGTTGGCAAGATGCAGCCCCAGCGACCCAAGTACATCTGAAACTAGGGATGGAAATGGAAAACCGCGACGCAACAAGGACCGTCGCCGGACTAAGGAAAAAAGTCCGAAGAGCACGGTAGTCAACGCCGGATTCAAGAGCTCACGACAAAATCAGATAAAGCCACCCCTCCAGGATAACAGGGATGATCCATCCAACTTAAACAAAATCCTGGACAGGATATGTCAAATACACAGTACTCCCGGTAAGCCTGCTAACCATACCCACAGAGATTGTTGGGTTTTCAAACAATCCGGCAGACTCAACGCCGAACACAAGGGGCTCGACACACCAAGCGAAGACGAGGACGAACCCAAAAAGCAGAGCACCAAGAAACAAAAGAACTTCCCACAAGAAGTAAAAACAGTAAACTTACTTCACATAACAAAACGTGCGGCGCCCATAAAGGTACGCACCACACGACCTATCCCAAAGGGGTCCCGCCATTGGTTGTCAAAACCAATCACCTTCGATCAGCTGGATTATTCTAGAAGTATCAGGAACGCAGGCTGGACTGCCTTGGTATTCGATCCAATAATTGGCGGACTCTAGTTTTCAAATGTCCTTATGGACGGCGGCAGTGGACTAAACCTGATATATCAGGACACAATCCGCCACATGAGGATTGACCCAGCAAGAATCCGCCGCAGCAAAACCGCCTTTCAAGGGGTCATGCCTGGTCCGGACACCCATTGCATGGGTTTTCTCCGGCTCGAAGTTATATTCGGCTCTATCGATAACTTCCGCCGCAAAAAGCTGACCTTCCACATCGTCCCATTCTCCAGTCGCTATCAAGCACTACTGGGACGCGAAGCTTTCGCCCGCTTTAACGCAATTCCGCATTATGCATCTCTAACGCTTAAGATGCCCGGTCCACGAGGCATCATCTCTTTAAAGGGGAAGCATTGATGTGCCCCTCCCCCAAGCGGAGGACTGTGCGGCCGCTTTGACAGCCCCACAGTAAAATGGCTTCACCGGCCAAAAATTTCGGAATAGGTCATTAAAGACCACAAACGCGGATAGACGAGTTCGGTACAAAATCATCATTGATGTAGGCTTAGTGGCCATATACCCCCGCGCTAGGGGCTCCGTACATATACAATAAGAGACAATAAAGCTCAGTTCTATATATTTTACTTTATACTTTGCTTATTTCAAACTTTTGTTCGGCACGACCCATTTTACGCTCAGTTCCTCTCTTTCACAGATGAACGTCGTGCGGCGCCCGTCCAGGATACGGCACAACGGAGACACAGGCGCAGACGTGCAGTAGGGACACGTCCTAAGGATTCTTTTTAGATTAAGACCCTGCGTAAACCTTTTTTACTGTCTCTTGTTGCTACATATCCCCTGGTTTTCTCTGATATAACCAAGGAGGAGGCTGGCATCTTGGCATGTGGCCACGTCAGAATTTTTGCGCGTACCTAGACACTAGGGGCTTTTTAATAAAGAGTGTTGTTTTGCCCGCACTCATAAAGACCGAACACCTTAGGGAGTGTTCGGCGTCGCGGGTTTTGGCATTATATGCATCAGCTCCGAATCATGTCTTTGGTCAAATGTTGGGTTGCCCGGCTCCTGAGTTCGGCTACCTTACGTTCCGCTCTATCGGCTAAGGTAGCACCAGGAGAACTACTGCGATTGTGCCCCGGTTAGGCTGGGCAAGCGCCTCAGTAGAGAAAGCCGAAAACTGACTGTCATGATGTGGCGTGAGACTGGTCAGCCACCCGATGACCTATCGGAATCTATAGGATTCCTTCGTTTTAACGAAGGGCCGTTTCCCGGCCAGGCACATACGCGCCCCGAACTCGGGCAAGCGCAGTCGCCACCAAGGGGCTACCTAAATAGTCCCACTGTCAAGCTCCTATGGCTAAGTGAAAGTGTTAAAGCATTATAGTCCGGTTGCCCGGCCCGCTGCGCTATCACCTCCTTTGTAGGACCAAGACGTTGGGTTAAGTGTGAAAATGCGTCTTCTGCGAGCACCCCCACACTATGTGCGTGGGGGCTGAAGCCAACGACTGCCATCTTTCAGATTACACGAGGTGTTCCCAATACTTGAAGGCACAAGTATAAAAGGCCATTACAATTTATCAAAATATTGCTTTATAATTACATATGCTATCATAACATAGCATCCTTCGAGCACTGTGTCTCTATTACACGAGCGCCTTCAAGGACTTCCTGAAAATAGTGCTCGGAGGGTACTCGGCTTTTGTCCGAATCTCGGGACGCAACAACGGTGGTCTCCATCTCTGCCCAGTATGTCTTGACACGGGCAAGAGCCATCCGTGCGCCCTCTATGCATGCTGACCTCTTCATCGCATTGATACGTGGCACCGCGTCAAGGAATTGCTGCACCAAGCTGAAATAACTCTTCGGCTCCGATCTCCCAGGCCACAGATGACCCATGACGTACTCATGGCGAGTCCGGACAATCTATTCAGTTCGGCCCATTGAGCCAAGCGATCGTCCACTGCTAGTGGACGCTCTGGATTGTGGAATTGTGACCAGAAAAGATTTTCCACTTCACGATCTTTTAGATCTCGAAAGTGTTCGGTCGCATCAGCAGCACTTGCTGCCAAATCCAGATAGGTGTCCTCCACACTCCACATCCGGTCCAACGGAGCAAACTTCGGATCGCAAAACTTCCTCCGCAGCATAAAGGGCTTTCCAGCCGCAATCTGTTCGGCCTGACGCAGCTCCTCCTTCGCAGCTCTCATCGCAGAGCGAGCATCCTTGGCATCGGCAACGGCCTTCTCTATGTCCGTCTGTCTCGCCCGGCCTTCTTTCTCAAGAAGTTTGCAACAGTCTGCAGCGCTCTTTAAATTCTCGGCCATCTCGGCCATCTCTTCTATGCTTCGGCAGTGAGCAGCCTGTTCGGCTCTCAACCCTTCAAGGGCCTTCTCAGCAGCCGCATCGCTTTTTCTGGCTTGCTCCTTAGCTCGGGCAAGTTCTGCCCTAAGATTCTCCACGGCGGCCGTACCATCTGCGTAAAGCACACACATTGTAAGACACTGGCATGAAGCTCCTCTTACCTGATGCCGCCCGAGGAATTACATACCTTGAGCCTCATCAAGCCGCTTGTTGACAAGCGCGATGTCGGCATCTGCCACGTCCAGTTGCCGCTTTAGTTCGGCCAAATCATCAGTTTGGCTTGATTTCGGACACCTCGCCACCTACATTCAAAGGCGACATCTTAGACCTGCGATTATGATCCTCTGCGTGCCGTCATTTCTTGACAACGCGCAGAGTCTCAGGGGCTACTATCTACATAGGGCGCATCTTGTTTTACGCGCAACTGACGAAGAAGTACATTATCAAACGTACCTCAAAACCCGTCAGCAAACTTCTGACGGCCTCATGCAATCCGCTTTCCGCGGAGGAAATCCTTCCAATCACCGTACCCATCAATGCACGGTGCTCCTCTGAGATAGAAGCTCGCCCCAGCAGAATCATCAGCTCCTATGAACGTGCACCGGACGGTGCCGGGCTCGTCCTATGACCTCCATCGAAGGCCGGACACGGAGAACCTTGGGGGGACATATGGCTACCTTCCATCCCTGCTGGATTTGTAGAAACCCTCCGCGACGACACCTCAGGGTCTCCCGCCTCGCCAGGAGGTATGGCAGGGGGAGGCGTTCCACTCTCCATCATCTCCGGAATAAGATCCCCCAAAGACGAGCTCTGCTGACAAGGGCTAAGGTCCGAGCTACAAAGTAAACTTTCGGTTAATCTTCTCACATAAAAAGCAAGGGTTTCTCTCATCCCTCTAAAGGAAAATCTTTCTCTACTTACGGCTCGCTGGAGGGATGATCCCTTTGAGGGCGTAGTTCGGCCGAGGATCTCCCCGGCGTCGGACCCTCTGACGAGGACTTTTCCCCCCGCTTTGAGGCCATGGTCTCTGGGTCGTCAGAGGCGGCCCTCTTCTTCCCCTTAGGAGAGGAATTGTCGGTTCCTCCCTTCGGAGCAGCCTCCTTCGAGGAGGCCATAGTTTCCTTGTCCTCCCCCTCACTTCCCTCCAAAGGCACGATCTTCAACATCCTGACTAGCACGGGATCCGGCCTGGTCTCAGGAAGGGGAGCTGGACAGCTGATCAGCTTTGCCTTTGCTATCCACTCCCATTTAAAAGGACAGCTCTTTTAGGGGCGAATTTATGACAATTTTACGAATAGCGAGTCCGGGCACAAGGTTACTTACTTGAGTATCCCGGCGATTGCAGCTTAAACCTGCGTCCTCGGTCAAATCCGGACACATTGCTTGTGATCTGAAGAACATTTTATACATCTCCACGGGCATTGCGCCCATAAAATGCTGGAGAGCTCGTGGTCCCTCCGGATTAAACTCCCACAGACGAAGGGAGCGACGTTTGCCGGGCAGTGTTCGGCGAATCAGCATGACATGCGTCACCTTGACCAGGTTGAGGTCTCTTTCTAAGAGATCCCTGATGCGGCCCTGCAATAAGGGCACGTCTTTGGATAACCCCCAATCTAATCCTTTGTTGACCCATGATGCTAGCCGTGATGGGGGACCTGAGCGAAAGGCAGGAGGCGCCACCCACTTGGCGCTCCTAGGAGCGGTGATGTAGAACCACTCTCGTTGCCACAAGCCGAGCTCCTCTTGAAAGGAGCTCTCGGGCTATGGAGCATCGGCATTCTTACTTATGACAACGCCTCCGCACTCTGCGTGCCATCCCTTGATCATCTTCGGCTCCACTCCAAAAGTCTTGAGCCATAATCTGAAGTGAGGAGTAACACGGAGGAACGCTTCACACACAACGATGAATGAGGAAATGTGGAGGATGGACTCCGGAGCTAAGTCATGAAATTCCAGCCCGTAATAAAACAGCAGCCCCCTCACGAAGGGATTCATCGGGAAGCCTAACCCCCGAAGAAAGTGAGACATGAACACTACGCTCTCACCGGGCTGGGGACTGGGAAGAGCCTGCCTTTGAGCAGGCAACCTTTGTGAAATTTCGGCGGTCAAGAACTTAGCCTCTCTCAACTTTAGCACGTCCTCCTCCGTGACGGAGGAGGGCATCCATCGGCCTTGAAGGTCGGAACCGGACATTGTCGAAGGTCCGAAGCGCCTAGAATCTGGAGCCTAGGGTGTTGGAACTCGAGGCGACGGGCGAACTTGTTTTGAGATTGGGGAAAAGGAGTAAGGCCTCGGTCTCTTTATAAGAGGTTGAATACCAGGATCCCTCCACGTAACCGTTTGGGACTCGCCTTTAATCGAGAAGACATGCTAATGGGCATGATTGGGTTACCCACGTCCGTATTGATGAGAATCCCGTAAAAGGGGCGGACACGATCTCTGCTTTGACAAGACGTGCCAAGGAAACCGCCTCGCTAAATGTGCTGAGGTGGAAAAGTAAAAACGATTCGAGTAAAGGACTTGGCCGTAGTGTGATGTCACGCTGCGGAATACGTCAGCAGATTAGATTTGTGTTGATATTATTCTCTCTACGGCAATATGTGGAAACTTATTTTGCAGAGCCGGACACTATCCTTGGTGTTTAAAATCTTCTTGAAGGACTTGGAGGAGGAACCCGCCTTGCAATGCCGAAGACAATCTGCGCGCCGGACTCGTCGTCATTGAAGCCTGGTTCAGGGGCTACTGAGGGAGTCCTGGATTAGGGGGTGTTCGGGTAGCCGGACTATACCTTCAGCCGGACTCCAGGACTAGGAAGATACAAGATTGAAGACTTCGTCCCGTGTCCGGATGGGACTTCCCTTGGCATGGCAGGCAAGCTTGGCGATGCGGATATTCAAGATCTCCTACCATTGTAACCGACTCTGTGTAACCCTAACCCTATCCTGTGTCTATATAAACCGGAGGGTTCTAGTCCATAGGACAACTTCATCATACAACAATCATACCATAGGCTAGCTTCTAGGGTTTAGCCTCCTTGATCTCGTGGTAGATCTACTCTTGTACTACCCATATCATCAATATCAATCAAGCAGGAGTAGGGTTTTACCTCCATCGAGAGGGCCCGAACCTGGGTAAAAACATCGTGTCCCTTGTCTCCTGTTACCATCCGCCTAGACGCACAGTTCGGGACCCCCTACCAAAGATCCGCCGGTTTTGACACCGACAGGAGGGGTCCGAAACCAACCCTAACTCTTGTTTCCCCACACATACGGACTCTAAAAACAGCCTATACTTAAGTACTTCGAAAATACAGGCCTGGCCCAATAATAAGGTGACGCAACACCTAGAATAGCCTCTGGATGAAATTTATGAAGTGGCATCTTGTATATTTTTTCTAAGGCTTCATGCACTCATTATGGTGACTTCAAAGTCCTGGAAACATCACGTGTAACTCCGTTTTGTTCCCCTTGCGCATGCCATCATCTCCATGCTTGAACTTGCTCCAAGGTTCATCTTTCCTATACAATCTAGGCCCTTCATTTGTAATCAAACAAATGTATCCAATTTAGGCAGCATCATATTCTTATGAACATTAGAATCGTTACCAAGAAATGAAAGTACCTGATAATTCAATTGGCGTGCACGAGCTCTAGTAATTGGTCCAGTATCTATAACAGCAGGGGTTGTGGGTGTAATAATGGTATTGATGTCCTCAACATCCTCCCCTTCTTGAAATGAAGTCGTCCTCGACGAAAGCTCATATTCCTCAGCCAAATAAGGCTTCAAATCTGCTATGTTAAAAGTGGGACTAACCCCAAAATCTGGAGGCAGCTCAAGTTTATATGCATTATCATTTATTTTCTCTAACACCTTAAAAGGACCATCAACACGTGGCATTAGCTTTGATTTGCGCAAATTAGGAAATATATCCTTACGCAAATGTAACCAAACAAGATCTCCAGGTGCAAACACAACATGTTTTCTACCCTTATCTCCAGCAAGTTTATATTTAGCATTCATACGCTCAAAGTTTTCCTTAGTTAACTCATGCATTTTAAAAATCTATTCAGCACGTTCTTTAGCATCAAAATTAACCTTCTCCAAAGATGGAAGAGGCAACAAATCAATAGGTGCACGAGGTAGGAAACCATACACAATTTCAAAAGGGCACATCTTAGTAGTAGAATGCAATGAACGATTGTAAGCAAATTCAATATGAGGCAAGCATTCTTCCCACATTTTTTTATTATTCTTCAAAACAGCCCTAAGCATAGTAGACAATGTTCTATTGACTACTTCAGTTTGTCCACCAGTTTGGGGGTGACAAGTAGTACTAAAAAGAAGTTTAGTCCCAAATTTAGCCCATAAACATCTCCAAAAGTGGCTAAGAAATTTCGTATCATGATTTGAAACAATAGTATTTGGCACACCATGCAAGCGAATAATTTCACGAAAGAACAAATCAGCAACATTAACAGCATCATCGCTTTTATGACATGGTATAAAGTGTGCCATTTTTGAGAACCTATCCACGACAACAAATATGCTATCCCTCCCCTTCTTTGTTCGAGGTAAACCTAAAACAAAGTCCATATATGTATCCTCCCAAGGAACACTAGGTATAGGCAAAGGCATATATAAACCATGAGGATTGAGTCGTGACTTAGCTTTTTGACATGTAGTGCAGCGAGCAACAAAACGCTCAGCATCCTGTCTCATCTTTGGCCAAAAGAAATGTGTAGCAAGTATATCCTCCGTCTTCTTGACGCCAAAGTGTCCCATTAATCCTCCTCCATGCGCCTCCTGCAACAATAAAAGACGAACGGAGCTAGCTGGAATGCATAGCTTGTTAGCACGAAACACAAATCCATCGTTAAGAATGAACTTGTTCCAAGTTCTCCCTTCCTTAGAATTCTGCAATACATCTTTAAATTCAGCATCATGCACATATTGATCTTTGATGGTCTCCAAACCAAATATATTAAAGTTAAGTTGTGAAAGCATAGTATAACGACGAGATAATGCATCAGCAATAACATTTTCTATACCCTTCTTGTGTTTAATGACGTAAGGGAAAGTCTCAATGAATTCAACCCATTTAGCATGTCTAAGGTTCAGTTTTGCTTGACTTTTAGTGTGTTTCAAAGATTCATGATCAGAATGTATAACAAATTCCTTGGGCCAAAAATAATGTTGCCATGTTTCTAAGGTCCAAACAGGAGCATATAATTCTTTATCATAAGTAGAATAGTTCAGACTAGGCCCACTCAATTTTTCAGAAAAGTATGCAACAGGTTTGCCATCTTGTAATAACACACCTCCTAATCCAATTCCAGTAGCATCACATTCAAGCTCAAAAGTCTTATTAAAATCAGGACGTTGGAGTGAAGGAGCATGTGTCAACTTATCTTTCAATACCGTGAAGGCTTCTTCCTGTGCGGTACCCCAAACAAAAGGCACATCCTTCTTTGTAAGCTCGTTGAGAGGTGCAGCAATGGTGCTGAAATCTCTCACAAAACGCCTATAGAATCCAGCGAGGCCAAGGAAACTCCTCACTTGTGTGACCGTTTTGGGCTACGGCCAACTCTCAATAGCTTCAATCTTGGCTTTATCAACTTCAATTCCCTGCGGAGTAACAACATAGCCAAGAAAAGATACTCGGTCGGTGCGGAATGTGCACTTTCCAAGGTTACCAAACAAACGTGCATCACTTAGAGCAACAAAAACAACACGTAAATGTTCCAAATGTTCCTCCAAAGATTTGCTATAAATCAATATGTCATCAAAGTAAACTACCACAAATCGTTCAATGAAAGCACGTAAAACTTCGTTCATTAATCTCATGAATGTACTAGGTTCATTAGTTAACCCAAAAGGCATGACTAACCACTCATATAATCCAAACTTAGTTTTAAATGTTGTTTTCCATTCATCTCCCAATTTCATACGAATTTGATGGTATCCACTACGCAAATCAACTTTGGAGAATATTGTAGAGCCACTCAATTCATCAAGCATATCATCTAGCCTAGGAATAGGATGACGATAACGAATAGTAACATTATTAATGCCTCTACAATCAACGCACATATGCGACGTTCCATCCATTTTCGGCACTAAAATGATAGGAACAACACAAAGACGAAGGGATTCGCGTATATAACCTTTGTCGAGCAGTTCTTGTACTTGACGCATAATCTCCTTCGTCTCCTATGGATTGGTACGGTATGGTGCACGGTTGGGTAATGATGCACCGGGAATTAAGTCAATTTGATGCTCAATCCCTTGAATAGGTGGTAATCCCGGTGGCACGTCTTGTGGAAAGATGTCAGCGAACTCCTGCAAAATGTTAGTGACAGCAGGAGGCAAAAAGGAAGGCACGTCCTCGAATGAAAATAATGCCTCTTTGCACACAAAAGCATAGCAAACAGATTTGCTGAAATATAGCTCATCAATATCAGATTTTGTGGCAAGTAAACATGCACTTTTCAATTTAATTTCAGAAGCAACACTAGATGGTTTATTATTAGGTTCCATTTGTTGCTCAAATTATTTTGCCACAATCTGATTTTTCACTCTTATTTTTCTTCTGTTTGGCTTTATTAGCGCTATTAATATCATCTTTCAAAATGGATTCACGAGTCATAGGAAGCAAAGTAATATTTTTATCCTTATGAACAAGAGTATACCGATTGTTTCTACCATGGTGTACAATTTTTTTTATCAAATTGCCATGGTCTACCAAGTAATAAGGAACATGCTTGCATTGGTACCACATCACAATCAACATAATCAACATATGTAGAGATACTAAAATGCACACGAACAGTATGTGTTACCTTAACCTTGCCACTGTTGTTGAACCATTGGATGTAGTAAGGATGTGGATGTGGTCTTGTGGTGAGAGATAGCTTCTCCATCATCTCCATGCTAGCCAAGTTATTGCAGCTCCCTCCCTCTAGGATGACGCGAACAAAAAGTTCCTTCACAACTCCCTTTGTATGGAGCAAATTATGCCTCTGATTTTGCTCAGCTTGTGTAACCTGCACACTCAAAACACGTTGAGCAACTAAACATTCATACCTGTCAGCATCTTCAGTAGCCATGTATTGCGTCTCATGATCAGAATCCGCTCCACTGTGTTCTTCATGTGTAAAAAGAGCCAAAGTCTCCTCATCATAGTCACTAGCGGACTCATACCAACCATCCTCAGTAGCAATCATCACACACTGAGATTGGCATTCTATCACAAAATGTCCTCTTCCCTTACAACGACGACAAATAATATCACTTGTGTGCCCTGTTGATGCCATGGAAGAAGAAGAGCTCTGTGCAGGCCCGGCAGGTGTGCTCTTGGCAGATAGTGGTGGTTGTGCCTGCTTTCTTGTATCATGGCTGGAGATGGCACCTGATGGAGGTGCTGGTGGAGTGGAAGTAGAGGATGCACGTGGTGTCGATGATGAAGATCGACCCGCCAAAAAGTTAGTTCGCGCCAATGTTTGTCGATCCTCCACTTCACGTTCAGCTTTACAAGCAAGATGGAATAAACGAGTGATATTAGTATACTCCTTACAATACCACATCTAATCATGCCAGTTTGGTCTAAATCTCTCTATTCAATCCACCCATAAAACGTGCAAGCATAGCTTCATTCTCCTCAACAATACCAGATCTAATCATGCCAGTTTGTAATTCCTGATAATATTCTTCTACAGAATTTTTTCCTTGTCTTAAACGCTGCAATTTTTGAAGTAATTCACGTTGATAATACGGTGGAACCCAACGAGTACGCATAGCAGTTTTCAAAGAAGCCCAAGTAGTTGGAATAGGATATAATCTACAATGTTCAGACCACCAAACACATGCAAAGCTAGTGAAAGCACAAATAGCAGCAGGAACACGTCTCTCCTCAGGATATTGTAAACATGTAAATCGTTGCTCAGTTTCTAACTCCCAAGTAAGATATATATCAGGAACATATCTACCCTCAAATGGTGAAATATTCAATTTTAGTTTAGGAAGATGGTCATGTACCTCAGGTGGTATTGCAGCCCTACCGTTGCGATGATATGCATGAGGACGACCTGGTGGTGGTGGTGCTGGTGGTTGCACGTAGTTCTGATTTTGGTCAACCTCATCCTCATAATGGTCCTCCACCTCTGCAGTAGCAGCAGGAGCGGCAGCAGCATCAATAGCGGCACCAGAATTTTGCCCAGGGTCAATGGGAATGTGCTGTGCTCGTCCCACTTGATTTGGAAAGTGACGTTGTTGTTGTTGTTGTTGTAGAGGTGCGTTAGGGGCAGCCATTGGTTGTGGTGGAAGACGCGCGAGCAATTCATTAAACTTGTTATCGAGCTTTGTTTTGAACGTCTTCTCCATGCCATCTATCTTCTCCATGGCCTCTTCAAATCTGTTTAGCACATCTTGCACCTGAACACTCATCATTTGCTGAAATTTATCATGCAACTCCTTATTCGTCATGTTCTCCTAGTCAGTCTTGTCGGCTTGTGATCCTGCCATGGTTAGCGGCAATAGAAACACACAAGAATATGATCCTACTGACTACTAACAAGAGGTGGTGGTGGATGTCACAAATCCGTCAAGAAAATCTCAAATTCTTACTAGTTCTTACCCAGCAGCAGGCGGTGATCGGCAACCGTCGTAGTCAAAACTCTCAAAGCATGGATAGAGCGATTACCAGGGAGAGTCATACGCACGACATATATGTATGTGGAGCTGGGAAGGCTTATAATATGGTAGCAAAAAGGGTTAGCTATAATTAATTCAGAGATGCAAAGTTGAATAAACTCTCAACGATGGTACTGTGCTGGTCCTAGGCTAGACCGTGCTAGAGACGCGAGCCTAGAACACTAACAAAATCACGGCGCTGCACGTAAACAAGGGAGGAGCATGCTCTGAATTTTTTCTTTTTTTCACTTTTTTTGCAGTTTTTTTCTCTTTTTTTTGCTAAGCAACAATTTTTTCTAAAAAAGTCTACAAATGGTCTAAAAACTGCCTTGCCAGAATTTTCCAAACGTAGTTTTTTTTTTTGAGTTTGGAACTATTTTTCTACTGCGGGTAGCACGAACGTTCGGGAGTCCTACTCTGTCACGACTCGGAGTATCGCGTGATCTGGAACTCGTAAACAAAGCAACAAATACTAGACTCGGACTAGGACTGGTGGCGGAGATGAATCTGGTGGAATCTCGGACTGGTGGCGGATATATGTAGGACGGTGGAACTCGGACTGGTGGCGAATCGGTGATGGAGGTGGACTCGGATTATCGTGATGGCGGTGGATATGTGGTATATGGCAGCGGTGATGACGATGGTGGTATATGTCAGTGGTGATGACGATGGTGGTATATGGCAGCGGTGATGATGATGATGATGCGGCGGCAGCGTCACTACTTGTGAACAGAACTCGAAACTCTAAATGACTAGACACTAAGACCAGCAACTAGACACGACGATGCAACTGCAAATTCAACATAGCAAATACAGAAAAGATTATGCAAAGGCTCAGATTGGTTCGGATAGGATGAACTAACCCTATTTTTTTTGGCTTTTTCATGGACTATAGGTATGAAGAACAGACTCGATCTAAACTACGAAAAACTGTAAAATCTCACTGAGCAACCTAGAAATCTGATACCACTTGATAGAGGCGAAGGTGTCCCAATGTTTCGGTGAGATGGTGGCTATCGTTTTCTGTGGGAGTTGACCTTGACGATCCGACTACGCATGTGCGAGACATCGCGCCTTAGCAATCGCTAAACCAACTTCCGAGGGGTTATTGACCACGCCGGAGCACGATCAACCTGACCACGAGGGTCTGTTTCCTGTGAGCAAACGAAGAATAAGCAAGAAACTGAGATTGCAATCTGGATATTGCGAATATAAGATGAAAGCTTTATTGATCAAGGTGGGGTTCTATGACGCCTTGGTCTGGTCGTTGAACACAAACAAAGTACGCGAAGTTGCACTTATGCCGAACTTTTAATCTAAACAAAACCCAAAGTCTAAACGATGCTCTAAAGGCGGTATATATGGAGGAGAGAGGGGGAATTTCGTGGCCCTTGGTGGAGGGGTCCGAAACCAACTCTAACTCTTGTTTCCCCACACATACGGACTCTAAAAAAAGCCTATACTTAAGTACTTAGAAAATACATGGGCCTGGCCCAATAATAAGGTGACGCAACACCTAGAATAGCCTCTGGACAAATTTATGAAGTGGCATCTTGTATATTTTGTCCAAGGCTTCATGCACTCATTATGGTGGCTTCAAAGTCCTGGAATCATCACTTCTAACTCCGTTGTTCTTCCCCTTGCGCATGCCATCATTGCAAAGCTTGCCTTCCATGCCAAGGAAAGTCCCATCTGGACACGGGACGAAGTCTTCAATCTTGTATCTTCATAGTCCTAGAGTCCGGCTGAAGGTATAGTCCGGCTATCCGAACACCCCCTAATCTAGGACTCCCTCAGTAGCCCCCGAACCAGGCTTCAATGACGACGAGTCCGACGCGCAGATTGTCTTCGGCATTGCAAGGCGGGTTCTTCTCCAAATTCTGTGTTCCTGTAGGAATAATGTCCGATTTTTGTAATGTAGCGCTCCTTGGCTTCCACGCCCAATAATGGCCGTCTTCCACGTCTCAAACGAATGCGATAAATCTGGGGCGTTTTTACATGCACACCCCTAGCCGCATAAACGAGCTGCCTATTTAACGGGATGGGGATTCAGATCCAAACCACACCTTCTCCTCTCCGCGAGTAATCATCAGAGCGCCTCCAGCAAAGGTCAATTCCAACATGGCCAGCCGTCGCACCTCCTCCCCTCGCCCTTCCAATCCTAAACCCGGAGACTGGGAGAGTTGCTCCGTCCCGCACAGCGAGTTAGTGTCGCTTCAGGCCAAGGGATTTCTCCCTCAGGCTTATATGGTCCCGGTCCGAGCCGGACTCGCCACCTATAATGGAGGAAAACAAGCAGAGAGCACCACCAATCCCTCTAAGGGAGAGCGGGTGTGCTTCGTCCCTTATCTAGTAAGGGGACTAGGATTTCCAGTTCATCTGTTTCTCCATGGGCTTCTGGAGTTCTACGGCCTCCAGCTGCACAATCTCACGCCCGCCTCTATATTGCATATCGCGGGCTTCGTCGCCCTTTACGAGCTATTTTTGGGTGTTGAGGCTCATCTCGCGCTGTGGAAGAGGATATTCTGCCTGGTGCCCCGTTCTCAAGAGGGTCTATATATCAACTGGGCGGAGCCGAAGTGTGGCGCATCGCCGGGACCGGATACCTATTCGGGACCCCAAAGAAGGCATCCGAGGACTAGCCTTCTGTATGGTTTTATATAGATGATGTCCCGCTACCGGACCTTATCCGGGTCGGTCTCCCTGAGTTCATCAATGCTCCATTAAAGAAATGCTTGAACTGGCGTCCGCGGAGCTCTCAGAGAGAAAGCGACAGAGACGTCCTTTACCTGATGGGCCGGATAAGACTATTGGCTCAATCCGGACTAACCATGATTGGAGTCATGGTCGCATGCATCATGCGGGGGGTGCATTCGCTTCAATATAGAGGCCACCCCATGTGGGATTTTAACGGGGAGGATGACACCACCCGTTACGGTCGTAAGGGGCCAGCCTCAGCTGCCGCTCTAGTAAAGATCTTATCCTCTTTGTACAAAGGAGAAGATGAGGAATTCCGCCGCGTCAACCCGCAGGGCGGATTTACTATGTACAACCCTCCAAGTTGGGTAAGTGGACAATTGTGCTTGCCCGTTCGTTCTATATTCCCATGATTAAATATATAGTCTAACGACATCAACGCAGGAACTGCGTCAGGAGGTAAAGGATATAAACAGCCGTCCTCCATAGCCCGAGGATCCAGAACGGTCCCTCGATCCGGACTCCGAAGAGGATACGGACATATCGGTGGAGCTTATTAACGGGGTGTTCCATCAGCTAAGCAAGGACAATACCTTGGTGGCCATTATGGCCGATTACCCAGGGTTAATCCCGGCCTCCCAGGTGACGGAGACCGGAGCCTCATCCCCTTGAGAAGGATTCCATTCTCACGTATTTCAGTTTTTCTGATGACAACCGCGTTTTGCAGGGGAGATTTCTGAGGCGGGAGGCCGAACCTATAGCGGCTAGCCAACGAGGGGCTGTAGGGCCTCGTGGGGTAAAAAGGAATGTGGTCCGGACTGAGATGCCGGCGCAAAGGTATAGCGCACCCTCTATTTCCCTGGTGTTATTTCTTCAGGGCATATTAACGTTCGTGCTATCTTCAGGACGAAGAAACCTCGCCGGACTATATTCAGAGAGGTTGGCAATCGCGCCTCCACCAGCCAGGCTCCAATGTCTGGCCCGGAAGCGGAGGCGAGCACAAGGCGCGCACCAGACGCTCCTCCGACAGAGGATGCGGACAGGCTTTCTGCCACGAATTCTGAGGTGGAGAGTGCCATGAACCACAGGCGTCGCCGGACAGTTCTTCGCGATGCGTGTTTCTCCCAAGAGGCGTTAGATGCCTTCAATTCGGGAGATGCGTACCTCCATGCCGCTCAAAATGGTTTAGCCAGAGCCACGGAGCAGTATGTAAAAGACATACGGGTAAGAAAATTTTGGTCAAATATATATATGTATATACTAGTAGCCCCCGAGACTTGAAACTGTTAGAGTAACTGATTTAAGGATCATTTGTTATGCAGGTTCTTACAGAGAAGAATACCGTACTGTCCCAGGAGCTGGAAGAGTGCAAAGCCCAACTGGAGGCTGCACTAACCGCGGCAGGGGAGCCCAAAGAGACCCCCTCTGGTAAGATACACTTCGAAAGATTAGTATTTTGCGGCGTGGGTGCAAATCTGACAAATCATATTGTAGATGGCGCCGGACTTGATCCGGAGAGACAACAACTCTTACGCCGGCTAAAGGCCGGTGAGAGTACGCTGACAAAGGTGAGGTGAGAGAAGAATGATCTTCAGGATGCCAACACCAAGCTGGACGTTGAACTTAGAGATGTTCGTGGCCAGCTGTCGGACTCCACTAAGGAGAATCAGCGGCTTCGACGCGGCATATTTAGTAAGTGCTTAAGCGAATCTTTTGAAAAAAGATTTCAGCGAGGAAGTCGACTAACAGAGTAATGTCTGTAGGTATGCTAACAGGTCGTCCTGCAGAGGAGATGGCCGGTTCTAGGGGTGACCTTCTTCCCGAGCTATTGCAACTGCACGAGCGAGTTCGGCAGGCAATGCGAGGTGTTGCCCAAGCCTTATGGCCGTCCCACTCCATGCCCGAGGGCCTTGGAGAGCTTGCGGAGAAGCTTAAGGGAGCTCGGCGGCATGTCCGGTTGTGGAAGATATCGGCCTGCCGGCAAGGTGCTAGGGAGGCCTGGGCCATGGTGAAGACCCGGTTTACGAGGTCTGACCCAAACCACATGGCCGAAGTCGGACCTGCGGGGCCTGATGGGAAGGAGATCCCTGTAAGCTTAGTATACGGCTAAGTAGAATTGGCCGCAAAGTATTCCCAACAGCACTGTAAATTAGACAGCCTGTTAGATGGTATAGAAGAGGAATACAATCAGTCAGAGTGACTATGTAATTGTTAATTGACATGTGTAATGCCTTCTAGCCGGATTGTAGATCGTTTTTCATTACCGACCTTTTAGCTTCTACCTCGGGACCTGACGGTCCGGAGTGTGTCCGAATACCCTACGGTTATGTACGAACCGAGGTATGCATGGAGACCAGGCGTAGGGGTCATTAGTGCTTTATCAGACAAGTGCCCAACTAGTTATGTTATATTACATGGTTAGTAAGAAACATCTTCCAGGGAGAATAGTTTCGTTAGGGGTTCCTTTCTCTAGGAGGCATACCCTAAAGTGCATGTCCGGACTACAAATGCAGGAAAATCATCTGGGGGCATGTATATAAATAAGTAAAAAAGGTCTTCTTTTAGTTCACCGACCGAATATTCCCTTAAGAACGCTAGCTTTCGGCTTCACCCAGTCTGAGGTACACATCCGGCTGATCCGGCAGTAACAATCGCAGAGGTGCTCCCTTTACCGCCTAGCCGAACAATCGGGAACGTAGGGGTAAGCACAGGAGCCAGGCAACCCAGCTTGGCCAAAACATAAGTCATATCGATGAAAATAATGGTGAAGAAAAGGTACATGCGGAAGCTTGACGCATGTGTTGGGCGTGAAGCCCATATAAATAAGCTTATGTTAAAGAAGCCCCCAGGTTTAATGAGCGTGGGTAGCGCGTCACTTAATGAGCCTTTAAGGGATATAAGAGAAAAGAGGGGAAGGAGAGAAATGTAAGACGGAAAATGTAAAAAAATGGACAGAGGAAGGAGAAAACACTTAGTCCGGCGCTAGGCATAGAATCTTCGGAGACGGGCGGCGTTCCATGGGTTTGGCTCGAGTCGGTTATCCGATGCATCTCGCAGGCGGTACGCTCCACCAATCAGGTCTTGGTCGATTATGAATGGACCTTCCCACTTGGGCTTGAGTTTGTCCTTTTTCTTATCTGGCAGGCGTAGAACTAGTTCGCCAACATTGTAATTTTTGGCCCGTACTTCTCTGCTTTGATATCTTCGAGCCTACTGTTGATAAAATGCGGAACGGGCTTTTGCCACGTCATGCTCCTCCTCCAAGGCGTCCAAGTTGTCCTGCCGATCGATCTCGGCTTCTCTTTCTTCGTACATGCGCACTCAAGGTGAGTCATGAATCATGTCGCAGGGCAGAACTACCTCTACGCCGTACACCATAAAGAATGGTGTGTATCCGGTGGTGCGATTCGGCGTGGTCCGCAGTCCCCAGAGTACGAAGTCGAGCTACTCTACCCAGTGCGTGTTAGATTCCTTGAGGGACCGCACTAGCCTGGGTTTAATGCCACTCATGATAAGACCATTTGCACGTTCGACCTGGCCGATAGTTTGTGGGTGATAGACGGAAGCATAGTCGAGCTTGATGCCCATGTTTTTGCACCAAAGTTTTACCTCGTCGGAGGTGAAGTTTGTGCCATTATCAGTGATGATGTTGTGGGGGACACCGTAACGGTGTACAACCCCGGATATGAAGTCTATAGCAGGTCCGGATTCAGCAGTCTTAACAGGCTTAGCTTCTATCCATTTGGTGAACTTATCCACCATGACCAGTAAGTATTTTTTCTTGTGGGTTCCGCCTTTAAGGGGTCCAACCATGTCAAGCCCCCAGACTGCGAAGGGCCAAGTGATGGGGATAGTTCGGAGGGCGGTGGGTGGCATATGGCTTTGGTTTGCAAAAAGCTGGCAGCCGACGCATCGTTGGACCAAGTCCTGAGCGTCTACTCGGGCCGTCGGCCAGTAAAAGCCCGTACGGAAAGCCTTGCTTACAAGGGACCAGCTGTAGCGTGGTGGCCACCGAGTCCGGCATGAATTTCAGCCAGCAAGTTCCGCCCTTCCTCTTCGGAGATGCACCTTTGAAGGACTCCGGTAGTGCTTGTCTTATAAAGCTCTCCCTCGTGGACTTTATAGGCTTTAGATCACCGCACTATGCAGCGTGCCTCGTTTTGGTCCTCTCGGAGTTCCTGCCTAGTAAGGTAGGCTAGGAACGGTTCTATCCACGGGGCGATGACCGCCATTATTACATGGGCTAAAGGTGTAATTTCGGTGGCTGGGCCTCCAATTATGTCAGATTGTTCGGCGTCGAGTGGTGCGGTTAGGTCCGGGCTGTTATCTGTGGGTTCCCCCTCCCATGCTACGGATGGCTTGAACAGTCTTTCTAAAAAGATGTTGGGGGGACTGCATCGCGTTTAGCTCCAATGCGTGCCAGGACGTCCGCTGCCTGATTGTTTTCTCGGGCTATATGATGAAACTCCAACCATTTTTGGATCCTTGGCGTCGAAGTCTCCGTTTATTTGGGATATCGCGAGGTTTGAGTCCCCGCGTACCTCTAGGCGTTGAATGCCCATGGATACTGCCATCCGGAGGCCATGTAGGAGGGCCTCATATTCGGCTACATTGTTGGAGTCCGTGTACATGATCTGGAGCACATATTGAACTGTGTCTCCTATGGGGGACGTCAAGACGACGCCAGCCCCTAGTCCGGCCAACATTTTGGAGCCGTCGAAATGCATGATCCAGTTTGAATATGTGCCATACTCTTTAGGAGCTTGACCTCCGTCCATTCTGCGACGAAGTCGGCCAAAACTTGCGATTTAATAGCTCGCCGTGGCTTATAGGTTATATCGAACGGGAGGAGCTCGATGGCCCATTTTGTGATCCGGCCCGTTGCATCGCGGTTGTTGATAATATCGTTGAGTGGTTCTTCCGAGGCTACTGTTATGGAACACTCTTGAAAGTAATGTCGTAGCTTCCGGGATGCCATGAATACCACGTATGCAATCTTTTGACAATGCGGGTACCGTGATTTGCATGGAGTGAGGACAGTGGACACATAGTAGACCGGCCTTTGAAGGGGGAGTTTGTGTCCGTCCATTTCCCGCTCGACGACGAGTACTGCGCTGACAACTTGATGGGTTGCTGCAATGTACAATAGCATTGGTTCGCTGGTGTTTGGCGTGGCCAGGACTGGGTTTGTTGCCAATATGGCTTTTATTTCATCAAGTCCGGCCGTGGCAGCATCCGTCCACCCGAAGTGTTCGGTGCGCCGGAGGAGGCAATAAAGGGGCAGTGCCTTTTCTCCCAAGCGAGAGATAAAGCGGCTTAGAGCCGCCACGCATCCAGTTAATTTTTGTATTTGTTTGAGGTCCTTTGGGATATCCAGTTGTGACAAAGCTCGGATCTTTGCCGGATTTGCTTCAATTCCTCTACCGGATATAATGAAGCGCAAAAGCTTTCCGGCTGGAACGCCGAAGACGCATTTTTCTGGGTTAGGCTTGATGTCGTATTTTCTGAGGTTGTCGAATGTTAGCCTCAAGTCGTCTACTAAAGATTCGACATGTCTTGTTTTGACGACCACATCATCCACGTACGCCTCCACTGGCTTGCCGATCTGGTTTGCCAGGCATGTCTGAATCATGCGCTGATATGTTGCGCCGGCATTTTTCAGCCCGAAGGGCATTGTGTTGAAGCAGAATGGGCCGTATGGTGTGATGAATGCTGTTGCGGCTTGGTCTGATTCTGCCATCTTAATTTGATGGTAATCGGAGTATGCGTCGAGTTAACACAACGAATCGTGTCCTGCGGTGGCATCGATAATTTGATCGATACGGGGGAGGGGGAAGGGATCCTTTGGGCAAGCCTTGTTAAGGTCTTTAAAATCGACACACAGGCGCTAGGATTTGTCCTTCTTTGGTACCATCACCAAGTTTGCTAGCCAGTCTGGGTGTTTTATGTCTCTAATGAATCTGGCCTCCAATAGCTTGGCTAGCTCCTCTCCCATAGCCTGTCTCTTTGGTTCGAAAAAACGCCGAAGGGCTTGTTTGACAGGTTTGAATCCTTTTAGGATATTTAAGCTGTGTTCAGCCAGCCTGCGTGGGATTCCTGGCATGTCTGAAGGGTGCCAGGCAAAGATGTCCCAATTTTCACGTATAAATTCTTGCAGTGCGGCGTCCATATCAGGGTTTAATCGTGCCCCGATGGATGCTGTTTTATTGGGGTCCGTTGGATGGACCTAGAACTTGACTATTTCGTCTGCTAGCTTAAAGGATGTGGACTTGGATCTCTTGTCGAGTATCACATCATCCCTGTTAACTGTGGAGCACAGCGCAGTCAGTTCCTCAGCTGCTAAGGCTTCGGATAGTGCCTCCAGGGCTAATGCGGCTGTCTTGTTTTCGGCGCGGAGTGCTATGTCCGGATCACTAGTGAGAGTGATAATACCGTTCGGCCCGGGCATCATGAGCTTCATGTACCCGTAATGGGGTATTGCTTGGAAAATTGTAAATGCTTCTCGCCCTAGTAGGGCGTGATATCCGCTGCTGAACGGGGCCACCTGAAATGTGACCTCTTCGGATATGTAATTATCCGGCAAGCCGAACACCACATCTAGTGTGATCTTTCCTGTGCAGCGCGCTTCCCGACTGGGGATTATTCCTCTAAAGGTTGTGCTGCTTCGCTCAACGCGGCTCCAGTCTAGTCCCATTTTTTGAAGAGTTTCCTCATAAATGAGGTTCAATCTGCTGCCTCCATCCATGAGTACCTTGGTGAGGTGAAAGCCGTCCACTATCGGACTAAGGACCAATGCGGCTGGTGCTCGGACTGTTCGGAATTTAGGTTCATCACTTGCGTTGAAGGTAATAGCTGTGTCGCTCCATGGGTTTATTGTTGCTACTTGATAGACTTCGGCAAGGCTGCGGAGTGTTCTTTTTCGCGTATTATTTGATGCGGAGGTCTCGAAGACTGTGAGAACGGTATTGGTGTCTCCGGGGTGGTTTTCTGTGGCCTCCGAAATTAAGAGGTCCTCCCCAATTTTGGCCACCTGCCGGAGTATCCAACATGCTCTAAGGCTGTGAGTTGGTGTGGTGTCCTCTGTACTGTGAATTTTACAGGGTCCATCAAGCCATCTTTCCAGTACGGTTCGGTTTTTTGGTGTTTAACCCGGGTGTCTTATGATGATGCACCCTCTTAGTTTGGATGGGATTGCTATTCAAGGCCGGATTATCCCAAAATTTTATTTTGGTTTTCTAGGCACTTTCCATCACACAGTACTTTTGTACTATGGATGCCAAGTCAGCGAAGCGTGTAATATCACGACGACTTATGGCGTTAAGGATTCCCTCGTCCGTGCAATTACTGCAGAAGATTGATATTGCGTCTCCCTCACGGCAATCCTTTATCATGTTCATAACCAAGAGGAATCTGGCCCAGTAATGATGTACTGTTTCTTCGGGCTTTTGCCTGATTTGGGAAAGATCGCTTATGTTTGGGTGGGCGGGTGGCGTTGATTCTGAAACCTCGCCCAATCTAAGATTCAGAGGCCGAAGAGCTTCCGAACTCTGAGGTCCGGATTCTTGGATGTTGTCCAATGAGTCTAGCCCGTTGCCTGATTTTAAGCTCAGGTCTCGAGTTACATCCTCCCCTCCGCGGGTATCCGGCTTGGAGGGGTCAGGAATTCAGACGTAACTAGTCCATAGAATAGATGAAGGGTCACCGCAATGCACCTCTACCATGGCGATGTGGTGGGTGGCCTGGGGAGATTTAATTTCTCTTAGATCGGGTTTAAGCCCAACCTGGTCGTAATCCATAGTGACCCCCAGGGCGGTGATGCGATCCAAGAGCTCATTTACGGAAGAGAGCTCCATTGGATCTAACTGCTCGGCGAGTTCCGAGCTGATGTGAAGATTGCTTTTGATGACCCGAGAGGTCATTGTCGTTGAAATAGCCGAACATGCGGTCATAAGAAAACCGCCGAGCCGGAGAGTTTGGCCGACAGCCAAAGCTCCCTTAGCAATGGTGCCGTCCTTAAAGACGGGAAGAGGCATCCTTCCTGATTGCGACGACACATAGGAACTCCCAATGAAAGCACCAATGTCGGTGTCAAAACCGGCGGAACTCGGGTAGGGGGTCCCGAACTGTGCGTCTAGGCGGATGGTAACAGGAGACAAGGGACACGATGATTTTACCCAGGTTCGGGCCCTCTCGATGGAGGTAAAACCCTACTCCTGCTTGATTAATATTGATGATATAGGTAGTACAAGAGTAGATCTACCACGAGATCAAGGAGGCTAAACCCTAGAAGCTAGCCTATGGTATGATTGTTGTATGACGAAGTTATCCTACGGACTAGACCCCTCCGGTTTACAAAGACACCGGATAGGGTTAGGGTTACACAGAGTCGGTTACAATGGTAGGAGATCTTGAATATCCGCATCGCCAAGCTTGCCTTCCACGCCAAGGAAAGTCCCATCCGAACACAGGACGAAGTCTTCAATCTTGTATCTTCATAGTCCTGGAGTTTGGCTGAAGGTATAGTCCGGCTACCCGAACACCCCCTAATCCAGGACTCCCTCAGGGATCTTCTCCGAAGAGGTCATAGTATCTCGCAAGGAGGAGATCCGATATGGATGAGCGTAGCTCTATCTCTCAAATGAGCTATCACAACGCTAACCCTAGAAAGGAGGAGGTGGAGGAGTATATATAGTCTAGGTCCGCGAAGGGGTAAGTGAGGGGCGAAAGGGTACATGGGCTTCGTCCAGAGTGTCTGCGCGCAGGCAGGGCCGGATATTCTGGGGATGGCCGGAAGGTCCTGGCGCCGGAGGTTCCGAGCATAGGTACGGGCAGGGTCCGGGCTGTCCAGAGAGTTGGCACACTCTCGGACGGCTTCGATGTAGTAGGGCCGGAAGCTCCGGGATGGCCGGAGGTTCCGGTGGTCGGAAGTTTCGGGCAGCGGCCGGAAGTTCCGGGCTTTCCAGAAGCTTGTCCTGGCTTCTTCTTTCTTCTCTTCCACGCTTCCCTCGTGGATGGTGTAGGTGATCCTTGGCGCTTGCACTCCTTCTCGTCATCCGTGAAGCTCCGACAATAACTATGCATGCATGATGGAGGGTCAAGTAGTATACCATCCTCGAAGGGTCGAGTGAGCACGTGTAAAGGAGAGGATTCACCTTTATGTATGTGGAGTAGATGTCGCACGTGTCACTTGCCGAATGAACTCTTGACATGGTGATGTCCATAGGATGCTCCGCATCATCCCGTCCCCCTTGGGAAAGATCCGACCTCGGATAAAAATCCAAATCACCATGGGAAAGAGATGGCGTCGCTATGTAGTACTGGTCGATCACCAAGTTCTCGTCATCTTGAAGCTTAAAATGGGCACTCTCCAATGTCACATCGTCTCGTGATTCCTTCAAAAGGAGCAAGGAGAACAGACACTTGGAAAAACAAATGCGGTTAGCGTTAGTGCAAAACCAAGCATTCAAGAGGTGATTCACCCAACAAGTGTTGTCATCAAGCATAGCATATGGTGTGACAAAGGATTGCGACATGGCATGTAAGCACATAAATTGAGCACAAAGAAGGACATCATGGAAACAAGCATGTAAATGTGAGGTAGTGATGCAAATATGAGTGACAAGAGAAGAAGCATCTACCTCAAGTTCATAGCAAGCATTCACAAATTGCTCAATGAAAGGTCCACTACTGGAATCAGCTACTTTGCCATCTGCCAGTTCTTTGCCGTCCGCTAGCGGATGGCAAAGAAGCTCTTTGCCATCAGCTTCCAAAAAGCGGACGGCAAAGAACTGGCTGATGGCAAAGACCAAGTTTGCCATCAGCCAGTTCTTTGCCGTCTGCTAGCGGACGGCAAAGATTCTTTGCCGTCGGCTAGCGGACGGCAAAGAGGGAGGGGCCCCACTGACGAGCTGCAAAAAAAAACCTAACGGGCCCCCTCTTT
>NC_041382.1:319198614-319292459 GCF_002162155.2 Triticum dicoccoides | reverse complement strand
GACCCCGAAATAGCACCCCGACCCCGACACGGCACCCCGACACCGACAGGACACCCCGACCACCGACACCTCCCGAAAAGGTGTTCTTTGGACTTCCAGAGGCCGACGGGGTCATATATTTGTGAATTATTAGTTAGGTCATATATTTTTCGATTTTGTTATGAAAAACATCATATATAATTGTGTTGATCATGTAGTTTTAAATGTGTAGTTGTTTCATCGCTGCGAGGTTTGGTGTTCGATGACCTCGCCGTGCGTTTGACGAGCTCTGCCCCTTCGTTCGTGGGTGAGCACAAATGAAAAGTCCTCCTCCCCCATTAATTATTTGATCTATTCCGATGAAACTTGATAGCTAGCTATATATGTGTCTTGAATCATAAGTATGCGTAACCAATATGTGTCTCCCGTTCGAAAGCGTCATAGTTATAAATATGCATGCATTTGCATATTTATAACCTTGATCCTTTCGAATTGTCCAACGCTATCCATGGACAGCCCGAGTATGTGTAGATTGGGTTCGTTTTCCCATATGCTTTGCTCCGGATCCGACGCATATATTTCGTCAGTGCCTCCCCTGTTGTTCTCCGGGTACACATCCTCTCTGTTTATTGCAGAGACGTGTATCAGGAGAACAGCGGGGAGGTGCTGCCGAAATTTTGCGTCGTATCCGGAGCATAGCATGGGAAAATGAACCCAATCTACACATACACGGGTGGGATTAGGACCTATCATTACCTATTAGAGTGTAGGTTGCATGGACGTAATAAAATTGACAAAGTAGATCAACTGATGAATATATACATGGTGAATTACATATATAATTGTTGTGTGTCCAGTAGCTCTGAAAGTCAAGATGAGTGACCGTGCTTGGATGTATACCGGTCACACTGGTCAGAACAAATGGAGCGCTGAATGGTTCACAAAAACTAAGGGGTTTGTGCAAGCCACATTTGCAAATGGCCAAAAGAAAACCTGGTGCCCCTGTTTCCGGTGCGGCAATTGGGAAAACAAGACAGAGGCTGAAATGGGCAAACACCTGCAGAAGAGTGGTTTTACGCCCGATTATACGATGTGGACATATCATGGTGAGTCTGCCCAACGTGATCGAGCTGAGGTGGATCATCGTCGCACCGACGAGCATGGTACCGGGATGGAAAACATGGTGCAAGGCTATGATGATGCTCGGGATTCGGACGAGGAGATGGAGGAATCTGCAAAGGCCTTCAATGAAATGTTGGAGTCTTCGAGACGTCCGCTCCACGAGCACACTGAGCTTTGTCAATTGGATGCCATCTCACAAGTAATGGCTCTGAAGGCTCAGTTCAACTTGGGCAAAGAATGCTATGACGCAATTATGACAGTATTTGGACGCTTTCTACCCAAAGGCCATGTAATGCCTGCAAACATGTACCAGTCGGACAAAATCCTCCGTGCACTGAAGATGCCCTATGAGAAGATACATGCCTGTGAGAAAGGATGTGCCTTATTTAGGCTTGACTATGCGGACTTGAACTATTGTCCCATTTGCAAGTCTTCCAGGTATATTGTGGTAGACAACAGTATGGGTGAGAAGACACAGACCAAAATCCCCGTTAGTGTTCTTTGGTATATGCCAATCGTACCAAGACTTCAACGTCTTTTCATGGTCGAAGAGACGGCCAGACAGATGACATGGCACAAAACAGGCAAAAGAACCGAACTAGATGCAGATGGGAATCTGATGATGGTACACACATCGGATGGTGTTGCGTGGAAAAAGTTTGATGAATTACATGCTGACAAAGCGACAGATCCGAGGCATCCTCGAGTCGGCATCAGCACGGATGGGTTCAGTGTGTTTGGTATGACGGCAGCCCAATACAGTTGTTGGCCCGTATTTGTCTTTCCACTCAATCTCCCCCCCGGACAGATTATGCAAAGAAAGAACATTTTCCTGACGTTGATAATTCCAGGACCCAACTATCCGGGCAAAAATATGAATGTGTACATGCAGCCGCTTAAGGACGAATTGCAAGAAGCCTGGGATAATGGGTTCAAGACATACGACGCCTTTAGCAAACGGAACTTCATAATGCGTGCCTGGTACATGTACTCGATGCATGACTTGCCGGCGTATGCGCTATTCGTTGGCTGGTGTGTGCATGGAAGGTTCCCGTGCCCCACATACAAGGGAGCTCTTGAGTTTCGTTGGCTTTAGGCCGGTCGCAAGTTTTCTTGCTTCGACATGCATAGACAGTTCCTGGATCCTCGCCATAAGTTCAGGAAAGACAAGAAGAACTTCATCAGGGGTAGAGTTGTCAAAAACTCTGCACCACCTGCATTGACAGGCCAACAGACCCTGGATCAGTTAAACACTCTCGAGCCAGATCCACAACGTCCAGGGTACTTCAAGGGGTATAATACTAAGCACGCGTGGACTCACAAAACATGCTTATGGGATTTGCCCTACTTCAAAGACCTCCTTTGCCCACACAACATCGACGTGATGCACACTGAGAAGAATATCGCCGAGGCACTTTTTGGTACATTATTCGGCATAGATGGGAAGTCAAAGGATAATACTAAGGCTAGAGTCGATCTGGAGGCGCTATGTGATAGGCCGTTACAAAACATGAAAGAACCGAAAGGAAAGCAGAACTGGACGAAGCCAAAGGCATGGTTCAATCTTGGAAGGCTAGCTATGAGGGAAATTCTCTTGTGGGTGCAACAGCAGTTGATGTTCCCCGATGGGTATGCAGCGAATGTAAAGAGGGGAGCGAATCTTGATAAACTGAAGATATTTGGTCTCAAGAGTCATGATTGGCACATATGGATTGAGCGGGTAATGCCGGTGATGTTGCGTGGCTTCATCCCTGAGGATGAATGGATAGTACTGGCAGAACTCAGCTATTTCTTCCGTGTTCTTTGTGCGAAAGAACTATCGCCTGGCGTGCTAGAAGAAATGGAAGAGTTGGCGCCGGAGTTGATCTGCAAGTTAGAGAAGATCTTTCCACCGGGCTTCTTTAATCCAATGCAGCATTTGATTTTGCATCTCCCGACCGAGGCAAGATTGGGGGGGCCTGTGCAAAATCTTTGGTGCTACCCAACTGAGAGGATGCAGAAGACGCTTCGAGAAAAATGTAAAAATAAACATAGAATTGAAGCATCGATGGCTGAGGCATTCATCACAGAGGAGGCGGCAAACTTCGTAACAGCGCACTACGAAGCCAAAAATCGTCATTTGCATAACCCGAAGCCTCGGTACAATGCTGACGAGCCTAAAAAGGGTGGATCCAGCCTCAGCCTATTCAAAGGGAATCTCGCACCAGCTAGTGTTTCACATCCAGTATCTTTGGATAACGAAGAATGGCGGACCATTTCGTTGTATATCTTCAACAACCTGATAGAAGTGCGGCCGTACATCAAGTAAGTTCTCGGTACATTGTTTCGCAACTTCTATTTCCTTTGAACTTCTCTTATTCCTGGATATGTCATACAGTCGATACGTCGCCATATTCTCGTATGGAGCGGAGATCCAAAAGGATTCCGTCGAAGAGTATGAGCTTCTCGCAAAGCAAGGAGGTGGCTATCCCGGTTTCATCTCTTGGTTCAAACAAACGGTAATTTCTATTAGACAATTTCATTTCATTCGCTAATTTGTGCATAATGCAACAATCCTTTCATATTAAACTTGTAGGCTAATTCAGAGTCTATGGACGCCGAATTGAGACAAGTCGCTAATGGTTTTGACTATAAGGTCCGTTCATTTGACAAGTACGACATCAACGGGTATCGCTTTCGTAACTATGGCAAAGAGCTATCTATGGCCGACCGAAAGTCAACAAATTGTTGTGTATCTGCTATCGGCGAAGGAGGTACCGAGTATTATGGGAGAGTTGAAGCAATTTATGAACTTCTGTTCTATGGTGAAAACCCACCGAATGTCGTAGTCTTCAAATGTTATTGGTTTCAGCCGAAGGAGACTAGAAGGACTCATGAACATGTAGGGCTAGTTGAAATCAACCAAAGCACTCATTTAGATGTTCCTGATGTCTATATTATGGCTCAACAGGCGACCCAAGTATTCTATCTACCGTGGGCCTGCCAAACTAATCCAAATCTGAAAGGTTGGGATGTCGTTTATGAAGTGCCGCCATGTGCTAGCCTTTCTCCCCCAAAGGAAGAGGATTATGAACCTCACATTAACCCAGACACATATGAAGGAGAATTTTTCCAAGAGGCACGTCTTTCCAAAAAGCGTTTCAAGAACCGCTATACTTCACCCCAAAACATTGAAGTAGACAGCGACAATGAATCTGACATCACCCCAGAGGAGGAACAAGAAGAGCCGGAACAAGAAGAGGTTACTGCTGCGGATGACCTGTCAATGCTTGACCGATTACGTCAAGGTGGCCTTGCACATGTTGATGCCAATGAACCCTATGAGCCCGTCATTGATTATAGTGATGATGATGATTATGCATTTATTGATGATACTGATCGAGATTATTAGTAGTGTTAGGTATTACATTTTTTTATGTTGTACTTGATGATGATACACTTAAGTGATACACATATTATTATTCATGTCGGTCCTTTTTTATGTTGTACTAATTTCGTTTACTGTTTGTCATGGCAGGTGTTGAAAGATGGTGGGCGCTGGTCAGGAGCGTGGTCTGAGGTCTTCCATTCTAGACGCACCTCTCCGCCGAGCGTTGATGGACAGTATGGCCACACCGCCGGGCCCTTCTTCGTCGACCGCGGTGCCCAGCAGGGGACGAGGTAGGAAGAGAGGAGGTGGGGCACGTGGTCGTGGGAGAGGAGGTAGGGTGACTGCTACGGTGCCTTCCTCGCCGCCACCCCCAGCTGTTTCACCCGAGCACGTGACTGCTAGGGTGGACTCGTCCGAGGAGGAGGCTACACGGACTCCGGTCCACGAGCCTCCGGTCCACGGGTCTTGGGCCCACGAGCCTCGGGTCGACTGGCCTTCGGCCCACGAGAGTTCGGCCCACGTGACCCCGGAGGAGCACACGTCCGGATGGGGTACCTCGCCGGATCAGCCCGAGGAGCCGAGTGGCCATGCTGATGATGGCGGGGAGCCGACTGATCTTGAGGAGGAGGGGGGCACCGTCTACCAGCGTGGTGCTACACAGCTCTCGTCCGTGCCAGTGACCCGCGAGCAGAGGTGGTTGATTTTCCCTGATGGGGAGAGGTACGTAAGTGCATTTAATATTTTTGTACCTTGTGCATTCATGTTTTTTCAAATAACTAATGCGTTGGCCTTGTCATGCTGCAGGGGTTGAGACCACCATCATAGTGTCCACCAGCCCAACTCCGTCCTTGGAGTTCTTTGCCGGCAAAACTTCCCGGGGTTTGTCACGTTTCCTGGTGAGGGTCAGCTTCCAGAGCTTGGATTGAGCTGGGAGCACTACGTGGCTGCCCCGGCCCCGCCGGATGAGATTATCGACGGTGTCGTGTGTGACACGAGGGCAGACATGGTGATCAGAAAGTTCTGGGTAATTTCTCCTTTACACATTTAAAAATCTTCAACTAGCTAGTTATTAATTGTACTAATCAATATTGTCTCATTTGATTGCAGACATTCTATAGGTGTGAGGAGGGATACGAGGAGGACGCGGCACATGTTATCGAGAACGTCTGCAAGCACCTACTCCAGAACTTACGGCACGAGGCTCGGGTGCAGGCTGTTCGAGACTACTACGCCTTGCGTGGTATCAAGAAGACCAAGCCGGCGTGCCGCGATAAGTTCCTGAGTAAGGAGAAGTACATGAAGGTAATTCTTAAGGCCTTCTCTACTTAAGTTCCTTCATTTAGTAATTCTTAGCCGTAGAGCTCAAGTTTCTATTTGCTAACTTAGGCGCCTCCCAGATGGTGTGCGGATCCGATGGATTGTTGGGAGGTGTTGGTCGATGAGTGGTGCTCAAAACAATGGCAAGCCCTCCACAACGAGGCCAAGGACAAACGTGCCCAAATGGAAGGTGTGCCACACCATCAAGGCAGCTCCAACTTATATCAGTTCGGGCGCAACTAGGTATGTGGTTTGCTTCATGATTCATGCAATTCATTCATCATGCTAGCTTGAGCCCTTTAATTACTAATTTTCATTGTTTCTCTCTTTCAGGCACGCTACAATAAGGCGGATAAGGTGCCAGAGGTGTACGACCTGTATGCCATGGCCCACACTGCCTCTTTCAAGAAAGTCAAGGCTTTCTCTCAGTCTGACCTCGATGATGCAAACAACTTCACCAACATCTCCTCCCACAACAAGCTCGTGAGATATAGAGATGAGGGAAAGGCGAGGAAAGGGGAGGACTTTAACCCGAGCCAGGGTCCCATTGATCCAGAGCTGTTGATGATATCTGGTGGCGGGAGGTCCCATGGCTCCATAGCCATTGGAGATGGACTTATCTGTTGTCCTAGCACTCTCCCGGAGATCAAGGCGCGCCAGTCGAGCTCCGCTCCTGAGATAAGGCCTCGTGAACGGCCAGTGCAACTCGCCATCAAGGTTAGTGATACGTACTCAGTTATCTTTCTCCATTACATTGTGTGCGCTTCCATCAATGATTACAAATGGTCATGTGAGTGGTGTTGCAGGCTGCAATACAGAGTGAGAGAGATAGAACGGAGAAACTTCTGGCGGAGGCGGCGGAGAGGCAGCGGGAGTTGGAGGAGAGGACGACAAAGATGATGGAGGAGGAGAGGGCACGGAATGACATGCAGGCAAGGGCCATGTATGAGCTCCTTGTGGTAAGTTTCTTCTGCAGATTAGCCAAAACATTCATGTAGTGTTTGTCTCATTACTAACTAGTATGACTGAGTCGTCAAAACCAAATGTGCAGTCTGTGTGCGAGAAGACAGGTCAGACCGCTCCGCCGATGCCAGTGATTGCTCCTGGGACCACGGTGAGTTTTATTTGAATGGACATTACTTGCTAGTCTTAACATTTGAGTGTCATCATGCTAACAAGACATTGGAAATGATCTTTGGTGCAGCGTAACTCCAGACAAGCATCGCACGATCCTTCTCCAGCTACCGACACGAGCCACCCCGCTCCTACACCTCCTGGATCTTGGTAAGTTTATCTAGTGTTTTGCTTAACACATGCATAAAGACCTAGACTTAGCTTTATTTCCTCCAATGCTTACCATAATGACCTAGACTTAGCTTCTTCTCCTCCAAAATGACTTAATAAGCTTACTGACCTCCAAAACCATCCATTTTACCTAAGTTAGCTCTAAAACGATCTGTACTTAGCTTACTTATGTCAAAAATTGCATAATTAGCTTAGTTAGCTCATAGACGATCCATTTTACCTAAGTTAGCTCTAAAATGACCCATTTTACCTAGGTTAGCTTATAAATGATCCAGTTCATCCAAGTTAGCTCAAAAATGACCCATTTTACCTAGGTTAGCTCCTAAATGATCCATTTTACCTACGTTAGCTTTAAAATGACCCATTTCACCTAGGTTAACTCCAAAATGACCCATCTTACCTAGGTTATCTCATAAACGATCCATTTCAACTAATTTAGCTCATAAACGATCCATTTCACCAAGTTAGCTAAAAAACGATCCATTTCACCTAAATTAGCTCTTAAATGATCCCTTTCACCTAAGTTAGCTCAAAAAGATCCATTTCAACTAAATTAGCTCATAAATGATCCATTTCACCTAAGTTAGCTCAAAAACGATCCATTTCAACTAAGTTAGCTCATAAATGATCCATTTCACCTAAGTTAGCTAAAAAATGATCCATTTCACCTTAGTTACCTCAAAAACGATCCATTTGACCTTAGTTAGCTCATAAACGACCCATTTCAACTAAGTTAGCTCATAAATGATCCATTTCACCTTAGCTAGCTCATAAACGACCCATTTCAACTTAGTTAGCTCATATATGATCCATTTCACGTAAGTTAGCTCATAAATGATATACTCTTCGTGTTCTAGTCTTGTTCTTGTTCTACTCTTCTTGTTCTAGTCTTCTTCTTGTTCTACTCTTCTTCTTGTTCTACTCTTCTTGTTCTAACTTTCTTATTTTTCATTTTGCAGATTTCATTCACTTGACGAAAGCTTGCATAGATGGAGTGCTCCTTATCCCTTTCTCTATTTCTTTTGTATCGTTGAACTATGCATGTATCGTTGGATGAAACTGTTAATATATATGGTTGGATGCCTCTGTGTTGAACTTGTTATGTATGATGGAACTATGCATGTAATATATATGGTTGGGTGATGAAGTTATGTGTTGGATATCTTATATGTTTGCTCTGTAATGGCCTTTTGAAATATATCTATATATGTCATATATATTTGTGATGAAAATTGTTGGATTTAATAAAAAACAGATAAAAGAGCCAATATGCAGGCTCTTTGCCGTCTGCCACCGACGGCAACGGGCTCTTTGCCGTCTGCCGCGGACGGCAAAGAAGACACGTGGCATCTAGTTGTGCTTCCTGGGAGCTGACCCATTTGGTCAGTTTGCCTACAGTGGCAGACGGCATAGACTTTGCCATCAGTGGCGGACGGCAAAGAACCTGCACTTTGCCATCAGTGGAAGACGGCAAAGAACCTGCCATGTAGTGACGTGTAGATGACATCATACGGCGGACGGCAAAGACACTAGAAATTTTGCCGTCAGCGGTGGACGGCAAAGGCCTGCCGTTAGCCACTTAACGGACTGACAGCGCAATTATTGCCGTCCGCTCTCTTTGCCGTCCGCCACAGACGGCAAAGGGCCTTTGCCGTCAGCCGCCAGGAAGCAGACGGCAAAGTAGCTGTTTACCGTAGCCTACTTTGCCGGAGCCTTTTGCCGTCCGCGGCTGACGGCAAAGGCCTTTGCCGTCCGCCGTTCATGCCTTTGCCGTCCGCCGTGGCAGACGGCAAAGTAGCTGATTCCTGTAGTGGTCTATGGTAGGCATATGAATCATTCACAACACTGAGTAAAATAAAGTGTCTAAACACATGGGACAAGTGCAAGAAAATCCAAGCATAATGTGCAAAGGGTGTAGTGAAGATAGTATGGCACTCAACACAATAGAAAGAGCGAGTATTCATCATGTGTGAGGCAATCAAGGCAAGCATGTAGCAATCATTGGGACATGACATATGTGAAGAAACGGCATTGTTGCAACCAAACATGTGATAGGAGCAAGTAATCCAAGAATTGGATGCAAGACACAAGGCATATATATCATGACGCATGGAATGGTGAAAATGACAAGTCGAAGCAAGATCTCTAACAGGTGTGCAATCAAGTTGTCCAAGTCTCATGGTTTGGGGGTTCTTAAAAGAGAACGATATCACCTTGAAAGCATGTCCTTGTGCGTCCTTCACAATGCCGATGTACAAGCAAGTGCGATGTAGACTCGTCGTGGTAGGAGGTGGTTCGCTCTCAAGAGCTCGGATTGTCAACTCACGTGACGTGGAAGTTGACACAAGGTCCAAGTATCCTACACATGCACACAACAAAACAAAGAACGTATGCACATGGTAGATAAACACATCATCCATCATGATGGTTCTCTTCTCTTGCACATAACCATTAGAAGCACAAGTGCATGAATAATATGATGCAACAATGGCAATATTCATGGCACTAGGTATATGGTGCAAAGAGGTAAGACAAGCATGCTTCACGAAAAATATGTCCAAATCTCCAAATATATGCGAGAATGCTATGGGGGCAATCTCATTAGCAAGACTAAAGGCATAGTTGCACTCAATACATGGCAAATAATCTAGCATGAGAGAGGCAACATATGGAGATATATGACAAGAAGCAATAATAATCATGTGATAAGCATGTAGATGGTTTTCATCAACCACATGAAGTGAGCAAGTATGAGTCATCGGTGATGCAACAAGGCAAGAAATCATAGGAAAGAAGTCGTGCAAAGCTAGTAGTGTGAAGATGCAACATACTAGAGGAAATCATGGAAATCATGTCATGTGAGAAAATAATAGGCATAGGCAATGCACATGACATATCGCAAGCACGAACACAAAGCAAGATCATAGTATAATCATAGGCATGGGGCACAAAGCAAATATAGCAATAATAAGTGATATCTCCACCAAGCTTGCAAATACACATACAAGTATGAGAATAAATCATCATGTGTAATGCAAAGCGTGGGTCACAAATGCATGGCAAAGGCATAGTGATTAGCATATCATGCAAAGTGAACATGGCAAGATGGGCATATAATATGTAATGGACAATAACCCATAGCCAAGTGAGGGTCATGTAGAAGAAATGCGCGAAGACTTCACGTGAAGAGAGCAGTGGGAAATGCAATCCATGGGATCCCAAGTCATCATTGCTCTGTAGAGCTCGTTTTGTCAACTGATGGGTAAATGTACACATCATCCATCACGATGTGTATTTGCACGTGGAAGTTAGCACAAGATATGCATCGCTCAAAGAAATTTGATGCATGGTATAAGAACATGTCATCCATCGTGAAACAATAGTTATTGTGTATAACATGATGGGGATGCAAATTGAGCATACAAGTATATGGCACATCAATAGCATGTTTATTCATGGGAAGCATATTGTGCACATAAGTATTGGGATCATGCAATGGATGGGAGTGATCAAAATCTCCAAACATGTATGAGGAAACTATGGGGGTCTCCTCATGAGCAATAATGGAAACATCGTAAGGAGAAAATGGACAATATCCAAAACAATGCATATCCGAAGCTAGGTGGTTATGGCATGGCATATGAGATAAATGATGCAAAGGTAGCATGTCAGTATCATCACTAGAGAAACAAATGCCAATAACCATAGGCTTGTCATCTATGCCATATGTGCAAATTGGTTTATGTTAATGGCATATGCATAGTCAGTATGATGAGATTGCAAATATGACATATGATTAATCTCATGCATAGCATATGACAAGTCAAGCGGATTGTCAAACATGATGTGACCTAAAGAATTGTCACAAGAAATCATATGTAACATGGCATCACAACTAATAGACTCCACATGAGAATCATCATACTCATCATAAATGGGCAAGAAATCATCACATGAGGAAGTCGCACTAGCATGAATCCTGGAAATAGGTGGATCAACATCATGCAAGAAATCAATGTCAAGAATGTCCACTGGTGGGACTAGAGCATCACCTTCACCTATGTTACCTTGTTCATTCCACTCAAGTGGTGTGGGTGAGGTGGGAAAGAACAAATGGTGGTCATCTTCATCTTGATGGAACCATGTGGGGGGTGCATCATATTCCACCATGGCCATCGTCTTGTCCAAAGGGAGGACGAAGTCATCGCGAATCGGCGCGTCATCATAGATGGGACCTTGCACCAAATGAGAAGACACAATAGAGGTAGAGGTTAAGTCGTTAGAAATCATAGTGGCCTCACATGCCCTATCAACTATCACACTCTCTCTATGTGGTGCCTCACTCACTCCCTCAAAATAGGTGCACTCAAACTCACATATGGTGGAGTCACTCATCTCACTCAAGTGGTGGGGGTTGTGGCTCTCCTCACATGGGAATTGGGGCAACACATCGTATATGGGGCTAGTGGTGAAGTCACTCTCACTCTCAAGATGGTGGCAAAAGTCACTCAAATCATCACATGTCGCCGTGGTCGAAGGGAAATTCCCATGCTCAACCGTCTCCTTGTCGTCGCCGTGGATGAAGGACGAAGATGGCACATCATCATTCTCGCCTCCTAAGATGGAGGCATCATCCTTGCTCATCACCATGTCGCTCGCCTTCAAAGCTTGGTCCTCAAATGGCTCCGTAGTCATAGTCGTCGCCACACCGTCTTGACAAAGAGTCGAAGTAGACTCGGCACCATCAATGCCACAAAGAGGGATGGCGGTGAAGTCGAACTTCGGAGCATCGTGTTGGAACTTGTCGGGATTGGACATCATGGTGATACTATCCTCATGCTCGCCTTCCTGGAGCTTGGTCTTCGAGAAGTGTGCTTCAGGTCGCGAAGCCTTGGCCTTCATGAGTTCTTGTTCCGCCTTGAGAGCACCAATGTAGTTCTCGTCGAGGTACTTGTAGTTGTCGATTAAGATTGTCTTGGAGATGTCATTGTGTAGTCCCATCATGAAGTGGAACTTCATCGAAATGGGGTCGTCCACGCCGGCTCGTCGCAAGGCAATCTTCATCTCCTTGAAGTACTCGTCGATGGACTTGGATCCTTGGATGGTGTTCTCCAATTGGCGTTGAAGTTGTACAATGTAGGTTGGAGGCACAATATCTCGCCGCAAAGCTCTCTTCGTTTTGGGCCAACTCATGTTGTAGGTCTCCGAAGGTGTGTGAAGCCACCATGTGGACGCGTAGTCGTGGAAGTTCCTTATGGTGCACTTCACTTGATCTTCGAGAGGAACTTGATGTAGCTTGAGGTAGTTGTCCATCAAACGCTCCCACTCGAGGTACTCCTCGGGTTCTTGAGTCCCATAGAAAGGAATCGCGTGGTCGATGTCGAGGTCGTAGTAGCTCGTGGAAGTCGTGGACTTGAGCTTGGGGAGATTCTCTTGAGGTGTTTGTGGGCGAAGATGCCTTGAAGTCGCTTGGTGAAGATGCCAAGGGGGATGGTGAAGTCGTTGAGCGGTTGTTGGTGTTGAGCTCTTGACCTTCACATCCTTGTCGGTGATGGTGTCGATGTTGATGTGATCTTGCCAGAGATGGTAGCTCGAAGGTATGTGCTCTTTAGGGTCTTCTCGAAGATGAGGAAGACCTATTGTAGGACTTGATGAGGTCCTTGATATCCTCCATTTGAGCTTGCATCTTGGCATTGGTGGAGTTGTTCGTGGCATCGAACTCGTCGTTGTTGTTGTAGACCAAAGATGAAATGCGTTGCCTATCCATCACTCCAAGAGAAAAATGTGAGTGGTAGAAAGAGAAGAACGAATACCAAATGTACCTTGACCGAAGTTGAAAGTGGATCAATGATCACTCCATTGTGGACAAGGAAATAACACAATTGGTACCAATTCTTGTCAGTTTCTCACACCTATACAAGTAAGGCTTATGGTGGAGCTCGGTGAGGATAGTGGCACAAAAATTTAATGCAAAATGTTAGCAAGAGTCAATAATGTTGAAAGACATTCACAAATTTGCAAGTGAAACAAGTAAACCAATAGCAATATGTGGCACACGGAAACACACACACGTATAGATAAATGGGGTCGTGCAACCAGGGATGAGCACAAAATGTGGAATCCACGGAAAATGCTCATGTTGCACAACTCAAGAGAGGCGCTAGCACGATTGCTCAATAGGCGGATATGACACTTGTGCACAACCTATAAGATACAAAATGGATAACTTTCTATCCCAAGTATGCTATGTATGTATGGTTCCCGGTGTTTCTCACAAGGTGATCCAAGATGATCTTATATGCAATGTGGTAAGATGCTATGGAACTTGCTTACAAGCTTCTTTGCTCTTTCTCTTTTTCTTAAAAGCTTTATTCTTTTTTTATATGGCCACTTTGCAAAATGCACAAACCAAGATAGCAATTGTATATATGCGGGTACAAACTTGAGGCACACGAGATGATATGATACCTATATGGTATGGTATGTATGTAATGGAAGGTGTAGACCACTAATGTGCAGAAGTAACGTTGCCGGCAATACTCAAATGGCTAGTCTCGATAGGCAAGTAACGCAAAATGGGCTAGGGGTTATCAATGCAATGGCAAGGGAATATACAATGGAGGGGTACCACGATACCAAGTTGATATGGAGGTTACCGTCCGCGGTGATGATGAGTGGCGGTGATCTTGATGGATATACCAAGATGATGGAGACTCGTCCCTAAGTAGCTGAAACACCTTAGGAACCGGAAAGACCGCGAACTCAAAATCTCAAATGTCAAAATGGTGGTAGCGGGAATGCGGTGGTGGTTTCGGAAGCTCAAAGGGATTGTGGAAATGCAATGATGGGTTGTGGAGTATGCAATGCGGAAATGGAGGGTAAGGTGGTGGACTATATACGGTGTCGGGGTTGGAAGCACGGTCCCTAAGTAGCCGAAACACCTTAGGAGACACAACTCACAACACAAACAAAATTGGGTTAAGTTGGGGTGGAAGAAGTGTATGGTTGGTAAGCCTATCCGGAAGTTATGGTGGTGGTGGTGGTTGATGAAGAAGCAACCGTCCCTAAGTAGCCTAGACACCTTAGGAGACTCAAATCACTCCTCAAGTAACCACATATGCGATGGGGACCAAAATTGGTTAGGCTGCGGAAGTCGGTGGTGGTGTAGCGGATGATGTGGTGGAAGCCCTAGGCAAATATGCCAAAGTTCCAAAAATTTGATGGTGTCAAAAGGTGGTTAAACCAAGGTGAGGTCCTCGGGCACGTCGATAGCTTCAAAACGAGCGAAAGAACACTCAAATCGGAGTTCGGAGCGAAAAGTTGTGACCAAAACGGTGAAAGAGGCTGATGCTGAAATTTCGGGGAAAGTTTCTGGTTAGGTCGGAAGTTCCGGTCCTAGGGCCGAAAGTTCCGGGTTCCGGCTCCGGGGGGCGGTCGGAAGTTCCAGGGGTCGCGGAAAAACTGCGCGGAGTCTGGGGTGTTTTGGGGTAAACTTTCTGTTTAGCCAGGAAGTTCTGGGGCGATGACGGAACTTCTGGGGGAGTTCAGAAGTTCCGGGGGTCGTGGAATTTCTTCCGGGACGAACCCTAAATTCTAGATCTAAGAATAGGGGCGGAAAAACTCGATTTTCAGGGTCAAAATTGGGAAGATTTCATGGATATAAATGGGGGAAAAGATTGGGAATGCTAGATCCATTTGAGACACAACGAATCCATGGATCAAAATCAACAAAACATCATCCAAAACAACAAATCACAAAACAATTTGGGGCTATTTTTGGTGGGGATTTTTGAATTTTAGAACGAAATCAACAAAATTAGGCTAGAAAACAAAGAGGGGAGGCTCCGAAATTGTGATCAACCTGGCTCATGATACCAAGATGATGTAGGGTAGAACCCTAATCTCCCAATCTTTCACGAAAGGAAAGGATCCAGTGAAGAACGCGAAGAACACGAGGAGGGAAACAAGGGGAAAAACACGAGGGGAACACAAGAGAACACTCAAACCAACAAGAATGATCACACATGCGCTAGATCCATGAGTACATAAGAGAAGATACACGATACACGGACAACTAAGGACGATACAAGGGTAGCCGGTCTTCTCCGTGAGGAGGTATTGAATACACAAGGGGATCTTCCCTTAGAAAGGGGGCTTGAATCAAAAGGGATCTTCTCCGAAGAGGTCGCAGTCTCTCGCAAGGAAGAGATCCGATATGGATGAGCGTAGCTCTATCTCTCAATTGAGCTATCACAACGCTAACCCTAGAAAGGAGGAGGTGGAGGAGTATATATAGTCTAGGTCCACGAAGGGGTAAGTGTGGGGCGAAAGGGTACATGGGCTTCGGCCCGAGTGTCTGTGCGCAGGCAGGGCCGGATGTTCCGGGGACGGCCGGAAGGTCCGAGCACCGGAGGTTCCGGGCATAGGTACGGGCAGGGTCCGGGCTGTCCAGAGAGTTGGCACACTCTCGGACGGCTTCGGTGCAGCATGGCCGAAAGCTCCGGGATGGCCGGAAGTTCTGGTGGCCGGAAGTTCCGAGCAGCGGCCGGAAGTTCCGGGCTTTCCAGAAGCTTGTCCAGGCTTCTTATTCATTCTCTTCCACGCTTCCCTCGCAGATGGTGTAGGTGATCCTTGGGGCTTGCACTCATCCTCGTCATCCATGAAGCTCTGATAATACCTATGCATGCACGATGGAGGGTCAAGTAGTATACCATCCTCGAAGGGGTCAAGTGAGCACGTGTAAAGGAGAGGATTCACCTTTATGTATGTGAAGTAGATGTTGCACGTGTCACTTGCCGAATGAACTCTTGACATGGTGATGTCCATAGGATGCTCCGCATCACTCCTTGATGTTCTTCATGATGAGTACTCGAAGTAGAGCGGAGAGTGTGCGGTTGGTCACCTCCGTTTTGGCCGTCGGTTTTGAGGATTTTAAGCCGTGGAGAAGAGTAGCTTGATTCCGAGCTTGGCACCATAGGGTCTTCCAAAAGTACCTAAGGAACTTGACATCGTTGTCCGAGACGATAGTCTTTGGCACTCCATGTAGACGCAATATTTCCCTACAAAAGGGATTAGCAACATGTGAAGCATCGGCTATCTTGTTGCAAGGAATAAAATGTGCCATTTTTGAGAAACAGTCCACAACGACAAGTACGGAATCCTTCCCATTTCGAGTCCTAGGCAAACCAAGTAAAAAGTCCATGCTAATGTCTTCCCATGGATGATAAGGAATTGGTAGGGGCATATAAAGGCCATGAGATTGAGCTTTGGACTTAGCTTTGCGCCATGTAGAGCAACGGTTGGTGAAGTGATTGACGTCGCGAAACATCTTTGGCCAAAAGTAGTTCTTCGAGAGCATGGCGAACGTCTTGTCGCCTCCAAAATGTACCATTAAGGCTCCTCCATGAGAATCCTGCAAAAGCAACAAATGAAGAGAAGGCTCGGGGATGCAAAGTTTGTTATCTCTCATAAGATACCCATCTTTGATCTAATAGCGTTCCCAAAAGTTGTGCGACAAACACTTGGAATAAGGAGTAGCAAAAGTAGGATCATGCTCATACAAGTCTTTGATATGCTCGAAACCAATGACGTCCAATTCAAGTTGAGTGACAAGCATGCATATGCGAGAAAGGGCATCCGCTACAATGTTTTGCTTACCCTTAATGTACTTGATGACATAAGGAAAAGATTCAATAAATTCACTCCACTTAGCATGACGTTTGTTCAATTTGGTTTGGCCCTTAAGATACTTGATAGTCTCATGATCGGTATGAATGATAAACTCATCGGGACGAAGGTAATGTTCCCATTCATGCAAAACGCGGACTAAAGCATATAGCTCTTTGTCATAGATGGGATAATTGAGTTGCGTGTTGGAGAGTATCTCACTAAAGTAAGCTATGGGGCGCTTCTCTTGCATTAACACGCCTCCTATGCCATTACCACTAGCATCGCAATGAATCTCAAAGGGTTTGTCAAAGTTGGGTAATGCAAGCATGGGAGCATGAGTAAGCAAGTTCTTGAGCTCATTGAAAGCGGTATCTTGCGATGGTCCGAGATTCATAAGGCGCATAAAAGTACCCGATGCTTCCGGGAAACCGATAGGCATGACTAACCACTCATACAAGCCAAACTTGGTTTTGAAAGCGGTTTCCATTCATCACCCTCTTGTATGCGGATTTGATAGTAACCACTCTTAAGATCAATTTTTGAAAAGATATTGGCACCACTAAGTTCATCAAGCATGTCGTCAAGGCGTGGAATGGGATACCTATAGCGAACGGTGATAGAATTGATAGGTCTACAATCGAAGCACATGCAAAAGCTACCGTCTCGTTTTGGCACAAGAATGACCGGGACGGCACAAGGGCTCAAACTTTCACGTACATGTCCATGGTCTATAAGATGCTTTACTTGACATTGTATTTCTTTGGTCTCTTCGGGGTTGACGCGGTAGGGAGCTTTGTTCAGAAGCGGTGCTCCGGGGATGAGGTCAATGCGGTGCTCAATGCCTCACAGTGGAGGTAGTCCCGGAGGTAGCTCATCGGGGAAAACATCGTGAAATTCTTGCAAAAGAGAAGACAACACTAGAGGAAGAGTGTGAGAAGTGTTAGTTTGTGGTGCATTGTCGTTGCACACATGGATGTAGTGTAGGACACTAGATGGGTTCTCACACACTGCTCTTATCTCACTTTTGGTAGAAAACATGACTAAATTCTTCTTTTTCACTCATTGTGGAGGTGTTTGATTTGGGCTTGTGGCTCTCACTCTGTTTTTGGTGGCTCGCTCTCTCACTATGGTCTCCATGATGGGTGGCTTGCTTGTCGGTGATCACTTGACTTGGCGACATTGGACGGAGGACGTACTCCTTGCCCTTCATCTTGAAGATGTAGTGGTTCGTTCGGCCATTGTGGATGACTACTCTATCAAATTGCCATGGGCGTCCAAGAAGAAGATGGCATACGGTAATTGGAACGACGTCACACTCCAAGGTGTCTTCATAGGCGCCAATTTTGAAGGAGACTTGTACTCGGTGCTCGACTTGGATGGTAGCGGAGTCGCTGGGCCATTGCACTTGTATGGATGTGGATGCTTCGTCTTGGGCAATTGGAGCTTGGAGGAAAGTTCTTCACTTGCAAGATTATGACAACTTCCTCCATCGATGATGACCTTGACGGATCGTCCATTGATGCCGGCCTTGGTGTTGAATATGTGGCATCTTTGATCTTCTTCTTGGTGATGTTGGAGAGTCAAGACCTTGGAGACAACAAGGGCGGGGCTTGAATCCTCATCGCAAAAGACTTGTTCCTCTTCATCGCTCACTTGTCGGTGCATGTTGACTTGCTCAATGGCGTCCATTTCTTCTTCACTCATTGAGTCGTAAGTGCCGTCGTCGTTGAGGATCATGGTCGGCTTGTTGGTGCACTCGTAGGACTTGTGGCCTTGGCCTCCGCAAGTGAAACACTTGAAGGAACTCGTCTTGACGGTCTCATCGGTTGGGGTTGATGATGATGAAGCTCTCGGCTTGAAGTTGCTCGTAGTAGGATGGCTTGGAGTTGACGAAGGTTTCTTGGAACTCGACTTGTCGATGTTGCTTGTAGAAGGATTGCTAGACGTTGTTGGAGTCGTTGAAGCTTGGGTGTTGGAGAAGCCGAATGACTTGGATGAGAACTTGGCATACTTGAAATCGTCTTGCACTTGGCGTTCCGCTTTGGTAGCTTGATGCACTAGCTCGATGAGGTTCGAGTATGGTTGGAAGTGATGTGGAGCATCCTACGATCATCCCCATGACACGAGCACGAGCTAGAGCTCTTGAGAACAAGGTGACTTCTTTCCTTAGTGATATCCCACTTGATCCTCTCGAGCCATGGCTAGTACCTAAGTCCGGAATGTTATGCATGATTAGGTATCAAGAGGACCCTCCGAAAGATGCACATGAAGTCGGACAAACCGCCAATCCACGGATGAAGAGAAACGCCGAAAGGAGAAGAAGGCAGCTTCAGGACCCGGACATCCGGCCCCAGGGCCGGACATCCGGCCGCTGGAGATGACCACTACAGCAACAGCCGCCCAGCCGCTAAGTGCTACAGCCCGGACATCCGGCGTCAACCCCAGACATCTGGCGCCTCGCCAAGTCCCGGACATCCGGCCTCGCCCCCGAAAATCCGGCACTCTCCAAACAGAGAGCAACAAAGTTAGCTCCTCCAGCCCGGACATCCGGCTCTCCGTGAAGCCTCGTACATCCGGCCCGCCAGCCCGGACATCAGGCTCTCCGTGAAGCCTCGAACATCCGGCCCGTCGCCCCGACGTCCGGCCTCCCCTGCGTGCATGCAGTGCATCTGGGCCAAGGCCCATGTACCCCTTTGCCCCTTAGACTATATATACCCGCCCTCCACCTATGTTTTAGGGTCAGCGTTGTGATAGCTCATTTGAGAGATAGAGCTTCGCTCATCCATATCGGATCTACTCCACGAGAGAGACCGCGGCCCCTCTACGGAGAAGATACACATTGGATTGAAGACCGCTTCACGGAGAAGGCATCAAGACCTCCTCACGGAGAAGAACCGGTTACCCTTTGTATCGTCCCTTGTTGATCGTGGATCTTGTATCTCTCTTAGTCTTTCGAGGATGTAGCACATGTGTGATCATTCTTGTTGGTTTTAGTGTTTCTCTCGTGTTTCCCCTCGTGATTCCCCTTGTTTTCCCCCTCGTGTTCTTCATGTTCTTCACAGGATTCGCTCCTTTCGTGAAAGATCGACCGATTAGGGTTCTACCCTACATCATCTTGGTATCTAGAGCCACGTTGATCACGATTTCGGAGCCTCCCCGTTGTGTTTTCTAGCCTAATTTTGTTGATTTCGTCCTAAATTCGAAAATTCCCCACAAAAATAGCCCCCAAATTTTTCTGTGATTTGTTGGTGTGATGATATTTTGTTGATTTTGATCCATGGATTCATTGTGTCTTGAGTAGAACTATCTTTCCCCAAGTTTCCCCACTTTCCAGCCACAAAATCAATCAAAATTTGCCCTTGAAATCATCAATTTCCGCCCCCAATTTGAAAATTTCCGCCCCAAACGAGATCTGGAATCATCGGGCCGGACATCCGGGCCCCAAGCCAGACATCCGGCTCCTGGAGCGCCAAATCTGCACTGTTCTGGACATCAGGTCCCGGATTTCTGGCCCCGAGCCCGGATGTCCGGCCCCTGACATCTCAGCCATCCCTGTTTCACCGTTTTGTCCATAACCAATTCATCCGGAGTCCGATTTTCGCGTTCTTTAGCTCGTTGAAAAGCTCTTCACATCCCCCTTCCGACAAAAATACTACCATAACCATTTGACTCCATCAAAGTTTTGGAACTTTGGCATCTTTGCCTAGGGCTTCCACCACAACCTCCGCATAACCACCACCGACTTCCGCAACCTAACCAATTTTGTTCCTAATAGCATTTGTGGTTGCTTGAGTAGTGATTCGAGTCTCGTAAGGTTTTTAGGCTACTTCGGGACGATTGCTTCTTCATCAACCACCACCACCACCATAACGCCCGCATAGGCTTTCCCACCATACACTTCCGCCACCCTAACTTAACCCAATTTCGTTAGTGTTGTGAGTTGTGTCTCCTAAGGTGTTTCCGCTACTTAGGGACCGTGCTTTCAACTCCGACACCCGTGTATAGTCCACCACCTTACCCTCGACTTCCGCATTGCGTACTCCACAATCGATCATTGCCATTCTGCAATTCAATTTAGTTTTCACGAAACCACCACCGCATCCCGCTACCACCATTTGACATTTGACATTTGAGATCTTGAGTTCGCGGTTTTTCCGTTTCCTAAGGTGTTTCGGCTACTTAGGGACGAGTCTCCATCATCTTGGTATCTCCATCAAGATCACCGCCACTCATCATTACCGCGGACGGTAACCTCCATATCAACTTGGTATCGTGGTACACTTCTTCCACCCCAACTTCCGCATAGGCTTACCAACCATACACTTCTTCCACCCCAACTTAACCCAATTTTGTTTGTGTTGTGAGTTGTGTCTCCTAAGGTGTTTCGGCTACTTAGGGACCGTGCTTCCAACCCCGACACCGTATATAGTCCACCACCTTACCCTCCATTTCCGCATTGCATACTCCACAACCCATCATTGCATTTCCACAATCCCTTTGAGCTTCCGAAACCACCACCGCATTCCCGCTACCACCATTTTGACATTTGAGATTTTGAGTTCGCGGTTTTTCCGGTTCCTAAGGTGTTTCGGCTACTTAGGGACGAGTCTCCATCATCTTGGTATGTCCATCAAGATCACCGCCACTCATCATCGCCAAGGATGGTAACCTCCATACCATCTTGGTATCGTGGTATCCCTCCATTGTATATTCCCTTGCCATTACATTTATAACCCCTAGCCCATTTTGCGTCACTTGCCTATCGAGAATAGCCTTTGAGTATTGCCAGCAACGTTACTTGTGCAAATTAGTGGTCTACACCTTCTGATAGAGGCGAGGGGCCCGATCTTTCAATGAGATGGCGACTATTGTTTTGGTGGAAGTCGACTTTGACGATCCGACTACGAACGTGCGAGGACGTCGCGCCTTAGCAATCGCTAAACCAACTCCGAGAGGTTATTGACCATGCCGGAGCACGATCAACCTGACCACGAGGGTCTATTTCCTGCAAGCAACGAAGAACAAGCAAGAAATTGTAATTGCAATCTGGATATTGCGAATATAAGAGGAAAGCTTTATTGATGAAGGTGGGGTTCTATGACGTCTTGGTCTGGTCGTTGGACACAAATGAAGTACACGAAGTTGCAGATATGGCGAACTCTTAATATAAACAAAACTCAAAGTCTAAACGATGCCCTAAGGGCTGTATATACGGAGGAAGAGGGGGGAATTTCGTGGCCCGTGGAGGAGGGGTCCGAAACCAACCCTAACTCCTGTTTCCCCACACATACGGACTCTAAAAATAGGCTATACTTAAGCATTTCGAAAATACATGGGCCTGGCCCAATAATAAGGTGACGCAACACCTAAAATAGCCTCTGGACGAAGTTTATGAACTGGCATCTTGTATATTTCGTAGAAGGCTTCATGCACTCCTTATGGTGGCTTCATAGTCCTGAAATCATCACTTGTAACTCCGTTCTTGATCCCCTTGCGCATGCCATCATCTCCATGCTTGAACTTGCTCCAAGGTTCATCTTTCTTGTCCAAGCTAGGTCCTTCATTTGTAAGCAAAACAAATATATCCAATTTAGGCAGCATCATATTCTCATGAACATTAGAATCGTTACCAAGAAACGAAAGTACCTGATAATTCAATTGGCGTGCGCGAGTTCTTGTAATTGGTCCAGTATGTATAGCAGCAGGGGCTGTGGCTGTAACAATGGTATTGATGTCCTCATCACCTTCCATTACATACATACCATATTATATTGGTATCATCATATGATCTCTTGTGCCTCAAGTTTGTTCCCGCATATACCCAATTGCTATCTTGGTTTGTGCATTGTGCAAAAGTGGCCATACATATACAAAAAATGAGAATAAAGATTTTAAGCAAAAGAGTTAACAAAGAGCTTGTAAGCAACTGCCATAGCATCATACCACATTGCATAAGATTGTCATATTTGATCATCTTGGATCATACCACCGGAACATCATATACATAGCATACTTGGGATAGTAGTCGTTGAAATTTTGTCTCCTATAGGTTGTGCACAAGTGTCGTATCCGCCTATTGAGCAATTGTGCTAGCATCTCTCTAGAGTTGTGCAACAAGAGCATTTTCCGTGGATTCCACATTTTGAGCTCATTCCTTGGTTGCACGACCCCATTTACCTATCTGTGTGTGTGTTTCCGTGTGCCATATAGTGCTATTGGTATACTTGTTTCACTTACGAATTTGTGAATCTCTTTCAACATTATTGACTCTTGCTAACATTTTGCATCAAATTGTTTTGTGCCACTATCCTCACTGAGCTCCACCATAAGCCTTACTTCTGTAGGTGTGATAAACCGACAAGAATTGGTACCAATTGTGCTATTTCCTTGTCCACATTGGAGTGATCATTGATCCACTTTCAACTTCGTTCTTCTCTTGCTACAACTAACATTTTTCTCTTGGAGTGATGGATAGGCAAGGCATTTCATCTCCAGTCTTCCACAACAATGACGGTGTGAACAACTACATCACCAAAGCGTCAATCTTCGATCTACAACGACAAATACAAGGCGTACAATCAAGATTGCGAGAGCGCATCGAGAACCTCTCCATCGACATTCGTCACTCCGAAGCAAGGAAAAGGGACTACATCGACAACAAGCTTTCCGCACAAAAGGAGGAAGATGCAAGGATGGAGGAGATTCGGACCTTGTTGATCAACCGTTCTTCCCCTTCATCATCCTCAAGGCGGTGAAATTCAAGTCACAAGTCTTCGGAGCGCAAAAAGGATGCAAACGCAAGTCGTCCACATCCACATCTCCATGGCGACCACCATCGCGTTCGTGATCCACCTCGTCATGAAGGGCAAGTCACCTTCAAGCAACATGTGCATGACGACGAACAACATCTACTACGAGCTCAAGTGCGACAACGCCAACATCATCACGACGATGCTCACCAAGCGCAAATGTACATGTCCCAACAAGCCCTACTTCACGTCAAGTCCATGCTTCATGAGCAAAAGAGAAGACCGCGAGATGACCACAACCAAGACGACGCTACGGCTACTACCAACACCACTTTGGCATCTTCGCCAAGTGCTATCAAGGCATCTTCGCCTTTGGACGTACGACATCTTCGCCTACTTCCCACAAGTACGCCTACAACGACTTCATCAAGTCCAAGGTGACCACCTACGAGCGAGGGCGACACTTCCATCTTCGGAAGCCCCTCAAGGAAGATGGCCGAGCATGGGAAATGCCCTTCGGTCATGGAGACGAGCTACGAGGTGCCACATCATATGGGCCTCCTACAACAAGATGGCGACAAGAAGGTCGATCAAGGGCCATCCCCTTCGACCATGGCGATGAGCACGAACATCTTCAACAACTTGAAGACGACGCCCATATTGGACTCATACTCCGAGTCAAGCTACGATACCGCACATGAGACCTTATCTTTGGTCTTGGAGGAGAGTCATGATGTGCCATCTTCGGCCTTCATCAACGGCTACGACCACGACATGATTGACCATGGAGACATTTGCACCTACATCTCTCCGACACCCACATATGAAGAGATGCCCCAATTCCCAAGTGAGGAGAGCCACCACCACATGAGTGAAATGAGTGACTCCACCATATGTGACATTGAGTGCATTTCCTATGAGAGGATGAGTGTGACCACCACTAACCCCACACTTGACAGCATGCCACACATCCTATGTGAGGTTGAGCGCCATTTGAGTGACTCCACCAACCATATGAGTGAGAGCATCCAAGAGGGAGTGAGTGAGCCACAACACTTAGTGAGTGAGGTAGTTGAGACGGCATGTGAGGCCACTTTGATTTCTAACGACCTAACCTCTACTCCGAGTATGTTTTCTTCTTTGGTGCTAGGTCTCCTACATGACGACATGCCTATCCTCGACGAGTCCATACCTCCAATGGAGACGACGATGGCCATGGTGGAAGAAGATGCACCCCCCACATGGTTCCATCAAGATGAAGATGACCACAACTTCGTATTCGACACCTCACCTACAACACATGAGCGATGCTCCAAAGGTAACATAGGTGATGGTGATTCTCTTGTCTCACTAGTGGACTATTTTACGAATGATTGCTTGCATGATGTTGACACACCTATACCCATGCTTCATGCTAGTGCGACTTCTTCATGTCATGACTCACCTATTTATGATGAATATGATGACGAGCATGTCAAGTTGCCTAGTTGTGATGCTATGCTCCATAGGATATCATGTGAAAATTCTTTTGGTCACATCATGTTTGACAATCCATTAACCTTGTCATATGCTATGAGTGAGATATCCCATATTGCATCATTTCAATCAAAACATAGTAACTATGCATGCCCCGTTACAATAAATCCCATTTGCACTTATGGCATAGATGACGAGATTATGGTCATTGTCTTTTGTTTCTCTTGCGATGACATTGCCATGCTTCCTTTACATGATTTGCGCAATGCATCTACTATGTCATGCCATGATCACAATGTTCCAACCATGCATTGTTTTGGATGTTGTCAATATTATCCATGTGATGTTTCCACTAATGATCATGAGGAGACCCCCATAGTTTCCTCATACATATTAGGATATTTTGATGCATTCCATACTTTGCATGATTCTCATAATTGCTTGCACCATATGCATTCCACGCATAACAATGCTCTAGATATTTCCCATGATGCATTACATAATTTGAGTCTCCATTATGTTTTACATAACAACAAACCTATCATGATGGATGACATGTTTCTATATGACGCATCTCATTTATTTGAGCATTGGATATTTTGTGCTAACTGACACAAGCATGTGCGCATCATGATGGATGATGTGTACATCTACCACGCACACACAATTTTCCCTTTGTCCTTGTTTTGTGTAGGTACTCACGTATACTCGTCAAACTCTCAATCCCAAGAGTGGACGAAACGAGCTCTTGAGAGCAAACATGACTTGGGATCCCGGGAACTATCCCTCCCACCGCTCTGTTCACGCAACGACTACGCGCATCTCTCTCACTTGGCTCTCACACGGCTATGGGCTATATACCGCTTGTCGCTTCATGCTCATTTTACCGTGTTCACTTTGCATGCTATGCTTGCTTCTATGCCTTTGCCATGCAATTGTGACCCTTGCTTGCATCTACCCATGATTCACAATTATGCTACTCCTATGTGTATTTGCATGCTTGGTGAAGATCCTTGTTGCTATTGCCATGTTTATCATGTGCCTCATGCTATTAATGCTATTTTGCTCATATCCTCCTTTCATGCTTGTGAAATGTTTTGTGCATTATTCATTCCCACCATTTGCACACATGACATACTTGACATAATTCCTTCTAGTACATTGCATCTTTGCACTACTAGCTTGCTTGCCTTGATTCACATGATTGCTTGCTTTGTCGCATCACCCATGTTCCATTCTAACTTGCTTTCTTTGGTGGATGACGTATATGTTCATGCCTCTCACATGATATATTTTGTTCATTGTCGCTTGCCTCCAATTGTTGCATCTATGCTTATTGATCGTGGAGACTTGGACACTTTACTTGTAATGCATGCTTGCTTGATTGAGCCTATTGTATTTGGTTATTCTTGCATCATCATATGCCTCCATACTATGAAATGCTCCGTTGTCCTTTCTTATGATGAGCATGATGCATAAACTTGTTGGGTATTTTGCCACACGAATGATAGGTTTTGCGTCTCTGCTAACCTCATTTGTTTTTCCGAGTGTTTGTCACGTTCTTTCATGTTGAAGGATTCACAAAGCGATACCGTCATGACACAATTTGGTCATGTGCATGATGCATACACGATGTGCGACACCAACATTTTCGACATTCTCACAAAGGTGAATTCCTTACCTTTGAGCCATCCTCAAATATGCATATTGGATGGGTCACTATTTCATTGTTGTTTCCTTCTTCTTGTCCACATGTTACATCTATTGGATGGACGACCGACATTGGAGATGGAACCCATGGACCTTCAAGTTGAGGAGCGCTCGGACTTATTGGAAGCACCTTCGAACCTCCACTCATGCCATGGCATTGAGCATTGGTACACCAACACCTACATATTTGTTGATTGTGCTCACACATGTCATGCTCATTGGACATCTCACACACATGACAAATTTACATCTTATGCATGGATTGACTCACATTATGATTGCCTTGTTGCATCTTGTATTCCCATGTCATCCATGATATATGTGCTTGTGCATTTCCTTAGAAAATTTGTTGTGATCTTCCTTGATGGCATATATATACATCATGATCATATTGCTCATCATCAATTCCATGATCACATACTCATATTGAGCATCCATTGCAGTATTCATGCTATTGATAAACCGTCTCACTATGACATCATTTTGCACCGTGGTTGCATTGATCATATTCACAACACATTTGTGTGCATAATGAATGTTTTTGCTCCCATGAATGCTTTGCATACCATTCCATATCTTTTGGATAAGCTTCATGCACCTTGTCACGCTCAATCTTGTCGCACGGACTCATTCTTACATGATGGACACTTTGTGTGCGCTAACCATTGTATTTTTGAGTGTCGTTTGTGTTTGCTTTTCTTGCATGTATACCACTCCGGCGACACCTTGGAGTACTTGGATTGCGCAATGTCTTCAACTCCGTCCAACTACAAGTCCGTCCACAACAACCGTTTCCATGGTCATGAGGATCACGATCTGAGGTCGCATCTTCCCCAAGGGAGGGGAGATGATGCGGAGCATCCTACGATCATCCCCATGACACGAGCACGAGCTAGAGCTCTCGAGAACGAGGTGACTTCTTTCCTTAGTGATATCTCATTTGATCCTCTCGAGCCATGGCTACTACCTAAGTCCGGAATGTTATGCATGGTTAGGTATCAAGAGGACCCTCCCGAAGATGCACATGAAGTCGGACAAACCGCCAAGTCCACGGATGAAGAGAAACGCTGAAAGGAGAAGAAGGCAGCTCCAGGACCCAGACATCCGACCCAAGGCCCGGACATCCGGCCACTGGAGACGACCACTACAGCAATAGCTGCCCAGCCGCCAAGTGCTACAGGCCCAGACATCTGGCGTCAACCCCGGACATTCGGCGCCTCGCCAAGTCCCGGACATCCGGCCTCGCCCCCAGAAATCCAGCACCCTCCAAACAGAGGGCAACAAAGTTAGGTCCTCCAGCCCGGACATCCGGCCTGCCAGCCCGGACATCCGGCCTGCCAGCCCGGACATCCGGCTCTCCGTGAAGCCTCGGACATCCGGCCCGTCGCCCGGACGTCCGGCCTCCCCTGCCTGCGTGCGGTGCATCTGGGCCAAGGCCCATGTACCCCTTCACCCCTTAGACTATATATACTCCCCCTCCACCTATGTTTTAGGGTCAGCGTTGTGATAGCTCATTTGAGAGATAGAGTGATGCGGAGCATCCTTCCATCATCGCCATGGACTCTACACCGACACATCAAGCCCCACGTGGACCTATAACAACACTAGAGCACGTGCTTTGGAAACCGAGGTGAACTCCTTCCTACTTAGCTTGCATATGGATACAAATGGAACATTGTTGCTACATCACCAAGATACGCTATGTCTCATTAGGTACGAAGAGGAACACCACCAAGAGGCTCAGGAGCACCCACAAGGAGAAGAGGAACCACCCCAAGGCCACGCGAACCAAGACGGAGTGCAACAATAGCAAAACTAGAAGTCCCAGGTGACCCCATGCGCAGGGGCCCCCGAGACCCTGTGCCCACAGACTATCCAGGGAGTTGACGCTGGAGCACCCCGTGCACACCGGCCTGTACCGTTCCCACGGGACCCCCGTGCGCACGGGCCCAACTTACCCCGTGCACACGGGCTTCCTAGGATGGACGGCTCAGATCCCCAAACCGAGCCCCTCTTCATCTCTTTCGATCCCAAGACTATATAAACCTTACCGAGGGCTATGTTTAGGGTTAGCAAAGTATGAGATGAGATATTTGTGAGTTTTGCTCCTTCTACCTTCCCACTTGTGGAATCAAAGCCCCTTTGGGAAGAATCCTAGTAGATTTCAAGACCTCCTCTAGGAAAAGACTATCATCAAGACCTCATCTCCTAGGAGTGGGAAGAACTTTGCCATTGTATCTTTCCTTTGATTGTGTTTGTGACTTGTGGATCTTGTATTGCTATTCTAGTGGATGTGTAATTGGGGAATTGTTTGAGTGATTTCCTCTTCGTGTTCTTGAGAGTTTGCCCTTTTCCCCCTCCAAGTGTGAAAAGATCCCCCTCTAGGATTTCATCCTACATCATTTTGGTATCATGAGCAAGGTTGCTTCACATCTTGGAGTCCCATCCCCCCATTTGCTAGCTTGATTTTGTTCTTTGTCATCCAAATTCGAAAATCCCCACAAAAATAGCCCAAAAAAATTTTCTTGCAATTTCTGGATCTTATGAGATTTGGTTGTTTTGATCCACGAATTTGGAGTTTGGCAAGTGGATCTACCCATCTTCATGTTTCCCCACCTTCCAAACCCTCAAAATTGTCCTTATCTTGGAAAATCCCCACGGATCCGGAGCTTGTCATCCGCTCCCAGAATCCCCCCCAGGTGCACACGGGCCCTCGAGACCCCATGCACATGGGACCCCGTGCACACTGGCCTCACTTAGCCCGTGCGCACGGACCATCTAGAAACTTTCAGCCATCTTTTGTTTTGCACCATTTTGCTTCCATACCAACACTCGTGTTCTTCCGCACTATCTCTCGTGGTTGTTTGAGTTTCAGACCGCGGTTTCTCTTGTGTCCTAAGGTGTTTCGGCTACTTAGGCGCATTTGGACATCATCATCGCCGCCACTCGATCATCAACTCGGACACCACACCGGCTTCAACAACTTCATGCTTACCGTACGATCGGACGGTAACCTCGACGACATCTCATTTTGCTTTTGCATTGATAACCCGAGCCATTTCGCGTCGCTTACCCATCGAGACTAGCAAGTTGAGAATTGCCGGGCCACGCTATTGTGCACCATAGTGATCTTGTTACCATCTTAGTGCCATAAGTCTCTCCCGTGCATATCTTACATACTTGTCTCATATTATACTTGGCTCTTGCTTCAAAAAAACAAGAAAAGCTTTTAAGCAAAAGAGGAGCAACAAAGAGCTTGTAAGCAATAGCATCGAGTCATTCTTGCATATCATCTTTGACACCTCATACGTAGCATAGTTGGGATTGAAGACGGCACGTTTCTCTTATAGGTTGGTGCACACGCGTATCTAGCCCATTTGAGCAATCGAGCTAGCGTCTCTCTAGTATTCGCACAACAAGAGCATTTTCCGTGGTTGCACATTTTGAGCTCACCCCTGGGTTGTGCGGATCCCATCTATCTTCCGTGTGTGTGTTCCTAGTGATATCTTTAGGTTTGATCTATTTGTTTTTACTTGCATTTTTGTGAATCTTCTCAACCTTATCGATATCTTGACTAACATTTGCTTGAAATTTTTGCCACCATCCTAACCGAGCTCCTCCATTAGCCTTTTACTTGTAGGTGTGAGAAACAATTCCCGTTACCAATTCCCCTATTATAGCATCGTGAGATCGTACTTGTTACATCCAAAATCTTCGGAAAAGGTAACTTTGGTTTTGTTCTCTCATTTTTCCTACTCACCACCACTTTCTCATGATGGATAGGCCAAGTACTTCTACCAACCCACTCTTCATGGAGCAAGACGACGACATGAACTCCTTCGTCACCAAGAGTCACCTCTTTGGTGCACAACATGCTTTGCATCAAGAGCAACAAGCTATGAGTGAATGCATCAACAACCTTGCCGCCGACTTGAGACTTTCCGAGAAACGTACAAGGGACTACTTCGACCACAAGCTTGACGATCACAAGCAAGAGAATGACGCAAGCATGGACGAAATCCGTGCTTTGTTGCTCAACCGCTCGTCTTCCACTTCAAGAAGGAGCCATTCAATCCGCCACTCCGACTTCACCCTCTCCGGCTCAAGTACACCGACATCGAACACTATTCGTCGAGCCGCATGCACCGACCGTCAAGCAAGCCTCAATCCCCTACGAGACACGACTCTCAAGAGCACCGACAACATCAAACTCAAGAGGCCTTTGCGCTAGCACGACAATGACAATGACAATGACAACGCCAACATGAAGAGGAAGAGCGAGCGCGTCTACACCAAAATGCACAAGATACTGAGGAACAGCGTCAAGAACAACAACTCTGTGACGCTCAAGCACTTGCGGCACAACAAGCTCTACGCGATTCGAGTCGAGCCGTTGCCGACCGAGGCCGTCAAGACCGTGAACAAGAGGAAGCACTTCACGAAGAAATTCAAGAACAAAGATTTCAAGGTCACATGCATCGTCAAGTTCCTCCTCGAGCTTCCGAAGATCCCCCACAAGCTCGCCAACACCATCAAGTTCATCGAGAGCATGAAGACAATGGAAATCCTCCACGAAAAGAGCAACATGAGGTTGACAACCCTCCGCGTCAAGAGCACCACGAGTTGCACAATCATCTACAACATGGGCGTCATCATCCCCGACCCCAATACAATGAAGAGCAACGCTATGGAAAGCTCAAGTTCATCATGCCCAAGTTCAACAGAAGCAACGATCCCGAAGAGTACCTTTCATGGGCATTGGAAGTTGACAAGATCTTTCGTTTGCACAATTTTGAAGAAGAGAAGAAGATCGCGATGGCATCCCTTGAGTTCCAAGACTATGTCCTTATTTTGTGGGAACAAGTCATTAAGCGCCGAGAGGCAAGAGGTGATCCACCCATCACTACTTGGGCGCAAATGAAGGATGTCATGATAGCATGCTTCGTACCTACCTACTACAACCGCGATCTCTTCAAGAAACTCCAACAACTCAAGCAAGGAAAAAAGAGCGTTGAAGAATACTACAAGGAGATGGAGATTGCACTGATAAGAGCAAATGTCACGGAAGATGATGAGCAAACAATGGCATGGTTCTTGAATGGCCTCAACCATCCCATCAAGAAGATCGCTGACTTCCAACCATACTCAAATCTCATCGAGCTAGTGCACCAAGCCACCAAAGCGGAATGCCAAGTGCAAGATGATTTCAAGTATGCCAAGTTCTCATCCAAGTCCTACGGCTTCAACACCAATGAAGCTTCAATGACTCCAACACCGACTAAAATGCCTTCTTCAATCAACTTCGACAAGTCAACTTCCAAGAAAGCTTCGCCTACTACAAGCAATCCTACTATGAGCAACTTCAAGCTGAGAGCTTCATCATCCTCAACCCCAACCGATGAGACCGTCAAGACGAGTTCCTTCAAGTGTTTCACTTGCGGCGGTCGAGGCCACAAGTCCTATGAGTGCACCAACAAGCGCACCATGATCCTCAACGACAATGGCACTTATGACTCCATGAGTGAAGGAGAAATGGAATCCCTTGAGCAAGTCACCATGCACCGCCAAGTGAACAATGAAGAAGAAAAATTCTTTTGCGATGAAGACTCAAGTCCCGCACTTGTTGTCTCCAAAGTCTTGACCCTCCAACATAACCAAGAAGAAGACCAAAGATGCAAAATATTCCACACCAAGGCCGGCATCAATGGACGATCCGTCAAGGTCATCATCGATGGAGGAAGTTGTCATAATCTCGCAAGTGAAGAACTTTGCTCCAAGCTCCAATTGCCCAAGACGAAGCATCCACATCCATACAAAGTGCAATGACTTAGTGACTCCGGCACCATCCAAGTCGAGCACCGAGTACAAGTCTCCTTCCAAATCGGCGCCTATGAAGACACTTGGGAGTGTGATGTCCTTCCGATGACCGTTTGCCACCTCCTTCTTGGGCGGCCATGGCAATTCGATAGAGGAGTCGTCCACAATGGGCGTACAAACCACTATAGCTTCAAGATGCAAGGAAAGGAGTTTGTGCTACGACCTGTCTCCAAGCCAAGTCATCGCCGATAAGCAAGGCACCCATCATGGAGAGAATGGTGAGAGAGTGAGCCACCAAAAAGAGAGTGAGCGCCACAAGCCCAAATTGAGTGCCTCCACAATGAGCGACAAGAAAAACTTAGTCCTATTTGCCACCAAACGTGAGATGAGAGAAGTGTGTGAGAACCCATCAAGTGTCCTACACTATGTCCTATTGTGCAAGGACAAGGAACAACAAACTAACACCTCTCACAATCTACCATTGGTGTTATCTTCTTTATTGAAGGAATTCCAAGATGTTTTCCCCGATGAGCTACCTCTGGGACTACCTCCACTACGAGGCATTGAGCACCGCATCGACCTCATCCCCGGAGCACCGCTTCCAAACAAAGCACCCTACTGCATCAACCTCAAGGAGTGGGAGGAGTGTCTCCCAATCACAGAGTTTTCCTACAACCGTGCAAGACATTCGACTACCGGCAAGTCCCCCTTCGAGGTCGTCTATGGATTCAACCCATTGTCCCCTTTGGACATTCTTCCTCTACCACTACAAGAGTGCATCAACATGGACGCGAGTGACCGAGTGAATCACCTCAAGAAGATGCATGAAGATACAAGGCACACCATAGAGCGCCAAGTACAATGACTCGCGACCAAGTGCAACTCCAACAAGTCCCCAATGGTGTTCCAACCGGGTGACCTAGTTTGGGTACATCTCCGCAAGGATCGTTTTCCCAAGGAGCGCAAGTCCACGCTCCATCGAAGAGCCGATGTCCCATTCAAGGTACTCGCACGCTACAACGACAATGCCTACAAGGTCGACATCCCACTAGACAAGTACAATGTCAGCAACACATTCAACGCCAAAGACTTGGCCAAGTACCATCGTGATGAAGATCATCATCCATGGACGGATCTCTCCCAACGGGGGGGGGGGGGATATGATGCAGAGCATCCTTCCATCATCCCCATGGACTCTACACTGACACATCAAGCCCCATGTGGACCTATAACAAGAGCTAGAGCATGTTCTTTGGAAACCGAGGTGAACTCCTTCCTACTTAGCTTGCATATGGATACGGATGGAACATTGTTGCTACCTCACCAAGATACGCTATGTCTCATTAGGTACGAAGAGGAACACCACCAAGAGGCTCAGGAGCACCCCCAAGGAGAAGATGAACCACCCCAAGGCCACGCGAACCAAGACAGAGTGCAACATCAGCAAAACTAGAAGTCACAGGTGACCCCGTGCACACGGGCCCCCGAGACCCCGTGCCCACGGACTATCCAGGGAGTTGACGTTGGAGCACCCCGTGCGCACGGGACCAACTTACCCTGTGCGCACGGGCCTCCCAGGATGGACGGCTAAAATCCCCAAACTGAGCCCCTCTTCATCTCTTTCGACCCCAAGACTATCTAAACTGTACCTAGGGCTATGTTTAGAGTTAGCAAAGTATGAGATGAGATATTTTTGAGTTTTTCTCCTTCTACCTTCCCACTTGTGGAATCAAGTCCCCTTTGGTAAGAATCCTAGTGGATTTCAAGACCTCCTCTAGGAGAAGACTATCTTCAAGACCTCATCTCCTAGGAGTGGGAAGAACTTTGCCATTGTATCTTTCCTTTGATTGTGTTTGTGACTTGTGGATCTTGTATTGTTATTCTAGTGGATGTGTAATTGGGGAATTGTTTGATTGATTTCCTCTTTGTGTTCTTGAGAGTTTGCCCTTTTCCCCCTCCAAGTGTGAAAAGATCCCCCTCTAGGATTTCATCCTACATCATAGAGCTTCGCTCATCCATATCGGATCTACTCCACGAGAGAGACCGCGGCCCCTCTTCGGAGAAAATCCACCTTGGATTCAAGACCTCCTCAGCGAGAAGACATCAAGACCTCCTCATGGAGAAGAACCGATTACCCTTTGTATCGTCCCTTGTTGATTGTGGATCTTGTATCTCTCTTTGTCTTTCGAGGATCTAGCACATGTGTGATCATTCTTGTTGGTTTTAGTGTTTCTGTCATGTTTCCCCTAGCGATTCCCTCGTTTTCCCCCTTGTGTTCTTCGTGTTCTTCGCGGGATTCGCTCCTTTCGTGAAAGATTGGCCGATTAGGGTTCTACCCTACATCAGGAAGTCGGCGATCTTGTTGATGGAATGGTTGAGTCCATTCAATAAACGTGCCATAGTTTGCTCATCATCTTCCGTGACATTGGCTCGTATCATTGTAATCTCCATCTCCTTGTAGTACTCTTCAAAACTCTCTGTTCCTTGCTTGAGTAGTTGGAGCTTCTTGAAGAGGTCGTGGTTGTAGTAGGTAGGCACGAAACGTGCTCTCATGACATCCTTCATTTGCGCCCAAGTAGTGATGGGTGGTTCACCTGTTGCCTCTCGGCGCTAGATAACTTGTTCCCACCAAATGAGTACATAGTCTTGGAAATCAAGGGATGCCATTGCGATCTTCTTCTCTTCTTCATAGTTGTGCAAACAAAAGATTTTGTCAACCTTCAATGCCCTTGAAAGGTACTCTTCGGGATCGTTGCTTCCATTTAACTTGGGCATGGTGAACTTAAGCTTTCTGTAGCATTGTTCTTCATTGTGTTCGGGTTGGGGATGATGACGCCCATGTTGTAGATGATTGTCAAGCTCATGTCGCTCTTGGTGAGGAGGATTGTCAACCTCATGTTGCTCTTGTCGTGGAGGATTTCCATTGTCTTCATGGTCTTGATGAACTTGATGTTCTTGGCGAGCTTGTGGATGAGCTTGTCGAGCTCGAGGAGGAGTTTGAGGAACGTGATGGTGCACGCGAGCTTGATGTCGTCGTTCATGAATTTCTTCGTGAAGTGCTTCCTCTTGTTCACGTGTTTGTCGGCCTCGGTTGGCTACGACTCGACTTGAATCTTGGAGGGCTTGTTGCGCCTCAAGTACCTGAGTTTCACGGAGTTGTTCTTCTTGGCGTTGTGCCTCGGCGTCTTGTGCAACTTGGTGTAGACGTGCTCGCTCTTCCTCTTCATGTTGGCGTTGTCGTTTCTGTTCTCGTGCTAGCGCAAAGGCCTCTTGAGTTTTACGTTGTCGGCTCTCTTGAGAGTCGGTGTCGCGTATGGGATTGAGGCTTGAAGATCATTGCGCGCGGCACGACATAGAGTGTTTGATGTCGGTGTACTTCTGCCGGAGAGGGTGAAGTCGGATTGGCGACTTGAACGACTCCTTCTTGAAGTGGAAGAAGAGTGGTTGAGCAACAAAGCACGAATCTCGTCCATTCTTGCGTCATTTTCTTGATTGTGATTGTCGAGCTTGTGGTTGAAGTAGTCCCTTGTACGTTGCTCGAAGAGTCGCAAGTCAGTGGCGAGGTTGTCGATGCGTTCACTCATAGCTTGTTGCTCTTGATGCAAAGCACGTTGTGCACCAAAGAGGTGACTCTTGGTGACGAAGGAGTTCATGTCGTCGTCTTACTCCATGTAGAGTGGGTTGTAGAAGTACTTGGCCTATCCATCATTCCAAGACAAATGTGAGTGGTAGAAAGAGAAGTACGAATACCAAATGTACCTTGACCGAAGTTGAAAGTGGATCGATGAACACTCCATTGTAGGACAAGGAAATAGCACAATTGGTACTAGCTCTTGTCGGTTTGTCACACCTACACAAGTAAAAGCTTATGGTGGATCTTGGTTCGGATAGTGGCACAAAATTTGATGCAATTGTAAGTGAGCTTCAATAATGTTGGAAAGGATTCACAAGATGCAATGTAACAAGTAGACTAATCATATAAGGTACACGGAAACACACACGCAAAAGATAACTGGGGTTGGGCAACCAAGGATGAGCCAAAATGTGGAATCCACAAAAATGCTCTTGTTGCACAACACTAGAGAGATGCTAGCATGATTGCGCAATAGGCGGATACAAGAACTTGTGCACAACCTACTTAGAAAAAATGCAACGACTTCTATCCCAAGTATGCTCTATGCAAGGTGTTCCTATCATATGATCGAAGATGATCTAGTATGACAATCTTAATGTGGTATGATCCTATGGTTCTTGCTTAAAAGCTCTTTGATTATCTTTCCTTTTTCTTAAAAGCTTGTTTAGCTCATTCATGTTTGAGATATTTTCTCATGCAATGCTTGACGAACCAAGATAGCAATTGTGTATGCGGTGACAACTTTGTGACACAAGAGATGATACCAATATATGCAACAATGATGTATGTATGCTATGGGAAGTATGATCACTAATGTGCACAAGTCTCATTGCCGACAATACTCAATGGCTAGTCTCGATGGGTAAGCAACGCAAAAGAGTAAGGCTATGATGGCTATCAATGTAATGGCAAGAGTGATATGTCCAATACCAAGACGAGGTTACCGTTTCTTGCGGATGGTATGGTGTCAAAATGGTGGACCTAATACCAAAATTTAGTCGAGGTGGTCGTTGTCGTTGATGACGCGTCTGTGGCGAAGATGAGGGGCGGTGATGTTGTTGTCGAACCGTACCTAAATAGCCGAAACACAAGTAGGACACGATACCGCAACTCAAATTCTCAAAGGAAAATTGGACCAAAATTATCAGAGTTGGAGTTGGTAAGCGGTGGTTGTGTATGTGGTATATGGTGGGGCTATGCGGAAAGTGGTGGAGGTATGCGGAAGTATATGTGGGCACCGGAACAAAATTTGGGGAAAAATGGACGGAAAACGGGCGGTGGAGAGGAACTGGTTCTGCCAGGGGCTAGACGTTCGGGGTCATGGCCGGATGTCCGGGGCTCCGGATGTCCGGGCTATCGAGCCGGACGTCCGGGCACTGGATCCATGGATGGATTCAAAGATCGTCGCGAGGAGATGTAAAATCCGGGCAAAATTCGGAGAAATTTGTGGATGGGAATTGGGGAAAAGTGGATGGAAAGCTAGATCTACCTGCAACACACGAAATACGCGGATCAAATCCAACAAAACTTCATCACACCAGCAAATCACAAAAAAATTGGGGCTATTTTTGGTGGGGATTTTCCAAATTTGGGAAGAACACAACAAAATTAGGCTAGCAACACAACGGGGAGGCTCCAAAATCGTGATCAACGTGGCTCATGATACCAAGATGATGTAGGGTTGGAACCCTATAGCCCGATCTTTCACGAGAGGAGCGGATCCTGCGATGAACACGAAGAACACGAGGAGGGAAACAAGGGAAAACACGGGGGAACACAAGAGAAACACTAAACCAACAAGAACAAGTTACACATGCGCTAGATCCTCGAATACATAGGGTTCACACGGTACACAATCAACCAAGGACGATACAAGGGTAACGGTCTTCTCCGTGAGGAGGTCTTGATGTTCTTCTCCGCGAGGAGGTCTTGAATCCAAAGGGATATTCTGCGAAGAGGCCGCGGTCTCTCGCGAGGAGTAGATGAGATGTGGATGAGCGAAGCTCTATCTCTCAAAATGAGCTAAACCAATGCTAACCCTAGAAAGTTGGACGAGGTGGAGTATATATAGTCTAGGGGGGAGAAGGGGTACACGGGCCTCGGCCCTTCACTATGCGCTGACAGGGGAGACCGGGCGTCTGGGCGTCGGGCCGGAAGTCCAGGCTTTCACGCGACGCCGGATGTCCGGGCTGGGGAGGCCGGATGTCAGGGCTGGAGCGGTGGGCTTTGTTGCTCTCGGGTTCAGAGGGGTCCGGATTTCCGGGCTGGTGGCCGGATATCCGAGGGCTCGGGAAAGACCGGATGTCCGGGCTGGCGAGGCCGGATGTCCGGGGCCTGTAGCTTCTGGCGGCTGTGCGGCTGTGTTAAAAGGAGCTCCAGGGGCCGGTCGTCCGGGGTCACGGCCGGATGTCCGGGGCCTGGGAGGTGTACTTGACTCCTTCCGATGGTTCTCTTCATCCGTGAACTTGGGGAGTTGTACATCTTTATGTGCATCCTCGGGAGGGTCCTATTTGTACCTAATCATGCACAACATCTCGGACTTAGGTAGTAGCCTTGTCTGATGCACAGAGAGTGGAAGTTCGGAGAGGAGTGAGTTCACCTTATCTTCGATAGCCTTGGCTCGGGCTCTTGTCATTGGTCCAAGTGGTGCCGTTGGAGGTGTATGTGCGTCCATGGGGATGATCTTGGGATGCTTCGCATCATCCTTGCTCCTTAGCTTCTTCACGGCTAACTCCTTGATACATGAGTATGCATAATGTCTCCATTTGAGGTAGTAGCCATGTCCCATGTGCATCGAAGTGAACTTGTGAGAGTAGAGACGTCATCTCGGTTTCGAGAGCTCTTGCACGTGCTCGTGTCATGGGTCCGCTAGGCACTTGATAAGACGATGGTAGGTCCATGGGGATGACCTTGGGATGCTCCGCATCAAGCATGTACCTCAAGTTCATAGCAAGCATTCATAAATTGCTCGTAGGCATAAGAATCATTCACAACACCAAACAAAATGAAATGTCTAAACACATGGGTCAAGTGCAAGACAATCCAAGCATAATGTGCATAGGGTGTAGTGAAAATCATGTGTCACTCAACACAATAGAAAGAGCAATTGTTCATCATGTGTGAGGCAATCAAGTCAATCATGGGACAAGCAATGGGACATATCATATTTGAAGAAATGACATTGTTGCAACCAAACATATGATAGGAACAAGTAATCCAAGAATTGGATACAACACACAAGGTATATATGTCATGAGGTATGGAAATGTGGAAATGGCAAGTCGAAGCAAGATCTTAACATGTGCGCAATCAAGTGGTCCAAGATGAACAATCAGTCTCATGGGGCAAGCAACACAAGTAGTATGATCCATAATATCCAAGCTCGTGGTTTGGGGGTTCTCAAAATAGAATGATATCACCTTGAAAGCATGTCCTTGTGCGTCCTTCACAATGCCGAAGCACAATCAAGTATGATGTAGAAATGTTGGGGTAGGCTCGCTCTCAAGAGCTCGAATGGTCAACTCACATGAAGTGGAAGTCGACACAAAGTCCAAGTATCCTACAGATGCACAAAACAAAACAAAGAATGTATGTGCATGGTAGATAAACACATCGTCCATCATGATGGTTATCATCTTTTGCGCATAACCACTAGAAGCACAAGTGCATGAATAATATGATGCAACAATGGAAATATTCATGGCACTAGCTGTATGGTGCAAAGAGGTAAGACAAGCATGCTTCACAAGAAATATGTCAAAATCTCCAAATATATGCGAGAATGCTATGGGGGCAAACTCATTATCAAGACTAAAGATATAGTTGCACTCAATACATGGCTAATCATCTAGCATGAGAGAGGCAACATATGGAGATATAGGACAAGAAGCGATAACAATCATGTGCAAAGCACTGTAATGGTTGTCATCAACTGTATGAAATGAGTAAGTATGAATCATTGGTGATGCAACATAAGTAAGCATATCGATCATGCAGTGCAAACTAGTGGAGCGAAGATGCAACACACTAGAGGAAATCGTGGCAATCATGTCATGTTAGCAAATAATAGGCATAGACAATGCACATGACATATCGCAAGCACGAACACAAAGAAAGATCATAGTATCATCATAGGGATGGGTCACAAAAGGAACATGGCAATAACAAGCAATATCTCCACCAAGCTTGCAAATACACATACAAGTATGAGAATCAATCATCATGTGTAATATAAAGCATGGGTCACAAATGCATGGCAAAGGCATAGGAATGAGAATATCAGCAAAGTGAACATGGCAATATGGGCAAATGATATATAATGGACAATAACCCATAACCAAGTGAGTGCCATGTAGAAGAAATGCGCGAAGTCTTTGCGCGAAGTCATCTTGTTCTCTAGAGCTCGTTTTGTCAACTCGTGGGGTTGCGAGGTTGACAAGTATTCATGAGTACCTATACAAAAGGGACACAAACCAAAGAAATTGTGTGTGTGGTAAATGTACACATCATCCATCATGATGTGTATGTGCACGTGTGAGTTAGCACAAGATAAGCATCGCTCAAAGAAATTTGATGCATGGTATATGAGCATGTCATCCATTAGGAAGGAATAGTTATTGTGTATAACACGACAGGGACACAAATTGAGCATAGTAGTATATGGCACATGAATATCATGTTGATACATGGGGAGCATATTGTGCACATAATCATGTGAATCATGCAATGGATGGGATGGATCAAAATCTCCTAAAATGTATGAGGAAACTATGGGGGTCTCCTCATGAGTTGGAAACATCATATAGAGAAAACGGACAACATCCAAAACAATGCATATCCGATGGCATGGCATATGAGATAAATCACGCAAAGGGGGCAGATCAATATCATCACAAGAAAAACAAATGCCAATAACCATGGGCTTGTCATCTATTAATGGCATATGCATAGTCACTACGATGAGATTGCAAATTAGACATATTGTTGATCTCATGCATAGCATATGACAAGTCAAGCGGATTATCAAACATGATGTGACCAAGAGAATTATCACAAGAAATCCTATGTAACATGGCATCACAACTAATAGACTCCACATGAGAATCATCATACTCATCATAAATGGGAAATAAATCATCACATGAGGAAGTCGCACTAGCATGAAGCATGGGAATTGGTTGATCAACATCATGCAAGAAATCAATGTCAAGAATGTCCACTAGTAGGACTAGAGCATCACCTTCACCTATGTTACCTTTCTCATTCCACATGTGGTGTAGGTGAGGTAGGAAAGACCAAATGGTGGTCATCTTCATCTTGATGGAACCATGTGGGGGTGCATCATATTCCACCATGGCCATCGTCTTGTCCAAAGAAAGGACGTGGTCGTCGCAAATCAACGCGTCATCATATATGGAACCTAGCACCAAATGAGAAGACACAATAGAGGTAGAGGTTAAGTCGTTAGAAATCATAGTGGCCTCACATGTCCTATCAACTTCCTCACTCTCTCTATGTGGTGGTTCACTCACTCCCTCAAAATAGGTGCACTCAATCTCACGTACGGTGGAGTCACTCATCTCACTCAAGTGGTGGGGTTTGTGGCTCTCCTCACATGGGAATTGGGGCAACACATCATATATGGTGATGAGGACATCAATACCATTGGACCAATTACTAGAGCGCGCGCAGGACAATTGAATTATTAGGTACTTTCATTTCTTGGTAACGATTCTAATGTTCATGAGAATATGATGCTGCCTAAATTGGATACATTTGTTTTGCTTACCAATGAAGGGCCTAGCTTGGCCAAGAAAGATGAAACTTGGAACAAGTTCAAGCATGGAGATGATGGCATGCGCAAGGGGATCAAGAACAGAGTTACACGTGATGATTTTAGGACTTTGAAGCCGCCATAAGGAGTGCATGAAGTCTTGGACGAAATATACAAGATGCCACTTCATAAATTTCGTCCAGAGGCTATTTTAGGTGCCACGTCACCTTATTATTGGGCCAGGCCCATGTATTTTCGAAATACTTAAGCATAGGCTGTTTTTAGAGTCCGTATGTGTGGGGAAACAAGAGTTAGGGTTGGTTTTGGACCCCTCCTCCAAGGGCCATGAAATCCCCCCCTTTTCCTCCATATATACAGCCCTTAAGGCGTCATTTAGACTTTGGGTTTTGTTTAGATTAAAAGTTCGCCATAGCTACAACTTCGCGTACTTCGTTTGTGTCCAACGACCAGACCAAGACGTCACAGAACCCCACCTTGATCAATAAAGCTTTCATCTTATATTTGCAATATCCAGATTGCAAACTCAGTTTCTTCCTTGTTCTTCGTTTGCTCGCAGGAAATAGACCCGAAGTTGGTTTAGTGAGATTTAAGGCGCGACGTCTCGCATGTTCGTAGTCGGATCGTCAAGGTCGACTCCCACAGAAACGATTGCCACCATCTCATCGAAACATCGGGACACCTTTGTCTCTATCATATGGGGCTAGTGCTGAACTCATTCTCACTCTAAATATGGTGGCCAAAGTCAGTCAAGTCATCATATGTCGCCGTGGTCGAAGGGAAAATCCCATGCTCAACCATCTCAGCGTCGTCAACGTGGATGAAGGCCGAAGATGGCACATCATCGCTCTCGCCTCCTAAGATGGAAGCATCATCCTTGCTCATCACCATGTCATTCGCCTTTAAAGCTTGGTCCTCGAATGGCTCCATAGTCATAGTCGGCGCCACACCATCTTTAAAAAGAGTCGAAGTAGACTTGGCATCATCAATGCCACAAAGAGGCATGGCGGTGAAGTCGAACTTGGGAGCATCGTCTTGGAGCTCGTCGGGCTTGGACATCGTGGTGGTACTAGCTGCATGCTCATCGTCTTGGAGCTTCCTCTTCGAGAAGTGTGCCTGGCGTGGAGAAGCCTTGGCCTTCCTGAGTTCTTGTTCCGCCTTGAGAGCATGAATGTAGTTGTCATCGATGGACTTGTAGTTCTCGAGGAAGATAGTCTTGGAGATGTCATTGTGTAATCCCATCATGAAGTGGAACTTCATCGAAATGGGTCGTGCACGCCAGCTGGTCGCAAGGCAATCTTCATCTCTTTGAAGTACGCGTCGATGGACTTGGATCCTTGGATGGTGTTCTCCAATTGGCATAGAAGTTGTTCTGTGTAGGTTGGAGGCACAAACTCTCGCCGCCAATCTCTCTTTGTCTTGGGCCAAGTCATGTCATAGGTCTCCGAAAGTGTGTGAAGCCACCATGCCGTGCGTAGTCGTGGAAGTTTCTTGTGGCGCACTTCACTTGATCTTCGGGAGGAACTTGATGTAGCTTGAGGTAGTCGTCCATTAGGCACTCCCACTCGAGATACTCCTCGGGTTCTTGAGTCCCATAGAAAGGAATCTCGTGGTCGGTGTTGAGGTCGTAGTAGCTCGTGGGAGTCGCGGACTTGACTTTGGGGAGATTCTCTTGAGCGTAGTCTTGAGGTACTTGTAGGCGAAGATGTCGTGTATCTGAAGGCCAAGATGCCTTGAAGTTGCTTTGCGAAGATGCCAAGGGAGATGGTGAAGTCGATGCTAATGTGATCTTGCCAGAGATGGTAGCTCGGAAGGATGTGCACGTGAGCGTCTCCTCGAAGACAAGGAAGATCTCTTGTAGGACTTGAGGAGGGCCTTGATCTCTTCCATTTGAGCATCCATCTTGGCATCCAAGTTGTTTTTCATGTCATCGAACTCGCCATTGTTGTTGTAGACCGAAGGAGGTGTGGCGTGCCTATCCATCACACGACTCGAGTAGAGGTGAGTAGGAAATGAGATTAAAAATACCAAGTAAACTTTTCCCAAAGTTGAGGATGTATCCCGTTTCACTCAATGTGAAATGAAAGAATAGTGGAATTGGTACCAGACTTGTTCACTCATACATATCAAGTAAATCTTATGGAGTAGCTTGGTGAGGATAGTGGCACAAAAATTTGATGAAAAATGTTATTAAGAGTCAATAGTGTTGAAAGAGATTCACAAATTCGCAAGTAAAACAAGTAGACCAATAGCAATATATGACACACGGATAGGTAAATGGGGTCGTGCAACCAAGGAATGAGCTCAAAATGTGGAATCCACGGAAAACTCTCGTGTTGCACAACTCAAGAGAGACACTAGCACGATTGCTCTATAGGTGGATACGACACTTGTGCACAACCTATAAGATCTGATGAGGACATCAATACCATTGTTACACCCACAACCCCTGCTGCTATACATACTGGACCAATTACTAGAGCTCGCGCACGCCAATTGAATTATCAGGTACTTTTGTTTCTTGGTAACAATTCTAATGTTCATGAGAATATGATGCTGCCTAAATTGGATACATTTGTTTTCCTTACAAATGAAGGGCCTAGTTTGGACAAGAAAGATGAACCCTGGAGCAAGTTCAAGCATGGAGATGATGGCTTGCGCCAGGGGATCAAGAACGGAGTTACAAGTGATGATTTCAGGACTTTGAAGCCACCATAAAGAGTGCATGAAGCCTTGGAAGAAATATACAAGATGCCACTTCATAAATTTCGTCCAGAGGCTATTCTAGGTGTTGCGTCCCCATATTATTGGGCCAGTCCCATGTATTTTTGAAACACTTAAGTATAGGCTGTTTTTAGAGTTTGTATGTGTGGGGAAACAAGAGTTAGGGTTGGTTTCGGACCCCTCCTCCAGGGGCCACGAAATTCCCCCCTCCTCCTCCATATATACAACCCTTAGGGCGTCGTTTAGACTTTGGGTTTTGTTTAGATTAAAAGTTCGCCATAGCTGCAACTTCACATACTTCGTTTGTGTCCAACGACCAGACCAAGACGTCACAGAACCCCATCTTGATCAATAAAGCTTTCCTCTTTTATTCGCAATATCCAGATTGCAATCTCAGTTTCTTGCTTGTTCTTTTTTTGCTCGCAGGAAATAGACCCTCGTGGTCAGGTTGATCGTTCTCCGGCATGGTCAATAACCCTCGGAAGTTGGTTTAGCGATTGCTAAGGCGCAACGTCTTAGCACGTTCGTAGTCGGATCGTCAAAGTCGACTCCCACAGAAAACGATATTTATCTCATCGAAACATCGGGACACCTTCGCCTCTATCAAGTGGTATCAGATTTCCAGGTTGCTCAGTGAGATTTTACAGCTTTTCGTAGTTTAGATCGAGTCTGTTCTTCATACCTATAGTCCACGAAAAAGACAAAAAAAATTAGGGTTAGTTCATCCTATCCAAACCAATCTGAGCCTTTACATAATCTTTTCTGTATTTGCTTTATTGAATTTGCGGTTGCATCATCGTGTCAAGTTGTTGGTCTTAGCGTCTAGTCCTTTAGAGTTTCAAGTTCTGATCACAGGTTGTCACGTCGCCGCTGCCATATATCACCACCGCATCATCATCATCACCGCTGCCATATACCACCACGACATATTCACCGCCAATCCGCGTCCATATACGCTACCACATATCCACCACCATCACGCCAATCCGAGTTCCACCAGATTCATCACCGCCACCAGTCCGAGTTCCACCAGATTCATCTCCGCCACCAGTCCTATTCCGACTCCATTATTTGTTGCCTTGCTTTTGAGTTCCAGATCATGCGATACTTCAAGTCGTGACAAAGTAGGACTCCCGAGATTCCGTGCTACCCGCAGTAGAAAAATAGTTCCAGTTTAAAAAAAACTAAGTCTGGAAAATTCTGGCTAGGCAGTTTTTAGACCATTTGTAGACTTTTTCAAAAAAAATGTTGCGGAGCAAAAAAAAGGAAAAAAGTGCAAAAACAAAAAAAAGACAAAAAAATTTAGAGTGTGCTCCTCCCTTGCTTACGTGCAGCGCGTACATCTACATCGTAGAGCATTTATTAAACTTTGCATCTCTGAAATGATTATTGCTGACCCTTTTTGCTACCATATTATAAGCCTTCCCAGCTCCACATACATCTACGTCGTGCGTTTGACTCTCCCTGGTAATCGCTCTATCCAAGCTTTGAGAGTGTTGACTACGACGGTTGCCGATCACCGCCTGCTGTTGGGTAAGAACTGGTAAGAATTTGAGAATTTCTTGACGGATTTGTGACACCCACCACCACCTCTTGTTAGTAGTCTATAGGATCATATTCTTGTGTGTTTCTATTGCTGCTAACCATGGCAGGATCACAAGTGGACGAGGCTGACTAGGAGAACATGACGAATAAGGAGTTGCATGATAAATTTCAGCAAATGATGAGTGGACAGGTGCAAGATGTGCTAAACAGATTTGAAGATGCCATGGAGAAGATAGATGGCATGGAGAAGACATTCGAAACAAAGCTGGATAACAAGTTTAACGAATTGCTCGCGCGTCTTCCACCACCACCACCAGCTGCACCTAATGCACCTCTACAACAACAACAACAACAACAACAACGTCGCCTTCCAAATCAAGTGGGACGAGCACAACACGTTCCCGTTGACCCTGGGCAAAATCTGGTGCCGCTGTTGATGCTTCTGTCGCTCCTGCTGCTACTGCAGAGGTGGAGGACCATTACGAGGATGAGGTTGATCAAAATCAAAACTACGTGCAACCACCAGCACCACCACCACCAGGTCGTCCTCAGGTATATCATCATAACGATAGGGCTGCACCACCATATGATGTACGAGATCATGACCATCTTCCTAAACTGAAATTGAATATTCCACCATTCGAGGGTAGATATGTTCCTGATATATATCTTACTTGGGAGTTAGAAACTGAACAATGTTTTACATGTTTACAATATCCTGAGGAGCGACGTGTTCCTGCTGTTGTTTGTGCTTTCACTAGCTTCGCATGTGTTTGGTGGTCTGAACATTGTAGATTATATCCTATTCCAACTACTTGGGCTACTTTGAAAACTGCTATGCGTACTCGTTGGGTTCCACCATATTATCAACGTGAATTACTTCAAAAATTGCCGCGCTTAAGACAAGGAAAAAATTATGTAGAAGAATATTATCAGGAATTACAAACTGGCATGATGAGATGTGGTATTGTTAAGGAGAATGAAGCTATGCTTGCACGTTTTATGGGTGGATTAAATAGAGAGATTTAGACCATTCTAGAGTATAAGGAGTATACTAATATCACTCATTTATTCCATCTTGCTTGTAAAGCTGAATGTGAAGTGCAGGATCAACAGGCTTTGGCGCGAACTAACTATTTTACAGGTCGTTCTTCATCATGCACCCCACGTGCATCCTCTACTTCCACTGCACCAGCACCTCCATCAGATGCCACCTCCAGCCATGATACAAGAAAGCAAGCACAACCACCACTATCTGCCAAGAGCACACCTGCTGGGCCTGCGTAGAGCTCTTCTTCTTCCATGGCATCAACAGGGCACACAAGTGATATTATTTGTCATCGTTGTAAGGGAAGAGGACATTTTGCGAGAGAATGCAAATCTCAGCGTGTGATGATTGTTACTGAGGATGGTGGGTATGAGTCCACTAGTGACTATGATGAGGAGATGTTGGCTCTTATTACACATGAAGAACACGATGGAGATGATTCTGATCATGAGACGCAATACATGGCTGCTAAAGATGCTGACAGGTACGAATGTTTAGTTGCTCAACGTGTTTTGAGTGTGCAGGTTACACAAGATGAGCAAAATCAGAGGCATAATTTGTTCCATACAAAGGGAGTTGTGAAGGAACATTCTGTTCGCGTCATCATAGATGGAGGGAGCTGCAACAACTTGGCTAGCATGGGGATGGTGGAGAAGCTATCTCTCACCACATGGCCACATCCACATCCTTACTACATCCAATAGTTCAACAACACGTCAAGGTTAAGGTAACACTTACTATTCGTGTGCATTTTAGAATCTCTACATATGCTGGTTATGTTGACTGTGATGTGGTACCCATGCAAGCATGTTCCTTATTACTTGGTAGACCATGGCAATTTGATAAAAATTATGTATACCATGGTAGAAATAATCAGTATACTCTTGTTCATAAGGATAGCCATATTACTTTGCTTCCTATGACTCCTGAATCCATTCTGAAAGATTATATTATTAGAGCTAATAAAGCAAAATAGGAGAAAAATAAGAGTGAAAATCAGATTGTGGCAAAAGAATTTGAGGAAAAAATGAAACCTAATAATAAACCATCTAGTGTTGCTTCTGAAATTAAATTGAAAAGTGCATGTTTACTTGCCACAAAATCTGATATTGATGAGGTAGATTTTAGCAAATCTGTTTGCTATGCTTTTGTGTGCAAAGATGCATTATTTTCATTCGAGGACGTGCGTTCCTCTTTGCCTCCTGCTGTCACTAACATTTTGCAGGAGTTCGCTGACGTCTTTCCACGAGACGTGCCACCGGGATTACCACCTATTCGAGGGATTGAGCATCAAATTCACTTAATTCCCAGTGCATCATTGCCCAACCGTGCACCAATCTAGAGGAGATGAAGGAGATTATGCGTCAAGTACAAGAACTGCTCGACAAAGGTTATATATGTGAATCCCTTAGTCTATGTGCTGTTCCTATCATTTTAGTGCCTAAAAAGTATGGTACATCGCGTATATGTGTTGATTGTAGAGGCATTAATAATATTACTATTCGTTATCATGATCTTATTCCTAGGCTAGATGATATGCTTGATGAATTGAGTGGCTCTACAATATTCTCCAAAGTTAATTTGCGTAGTGGATACCATCAAATTCGTATGAAATTGAGAGATGAATGGAAAACAACATTTAATACTAAGTTTGGATTATATGAGTGGTTAGTCATGCCTTTTTGGTTAACTAACGCACCTAGTACTTTCATGAGATTAATGAACGAAGTTTTACGTGTTTTCATTGGATGATTTGTGGTAGTTTACTTTGATGACATATTGATTTATAGCAAATATTTGGAGGAACATTTGGAACATTTACGTGATGTTTTTATTGCTCTATGTGATGCACGTTTGTTTGGTAACCTTGGAAAGTGCACCTTTTGCACAGACCGAGTATCTTTTCTTGCATATGTTGTTACTCCATCTGGAATTGAAGTTGATAAAGCTAAGATTGAAGCTATAGAGAGTTGGCCGCAGCCCAAAACGGTCACACAAGTGAGGAGTTTCCTTGGCCTTGCTGGTTTCTATAGGCGTTTTGTGAGAGATTTCAGCACCATTGCTGCACCTCTCAACGATCTTACAAAGAAGGATGTGCCTTTTGTTTAGGGTACCGCATAGTGATGAGGACATGACTACCTTGGATACGACCAAAAATATTGCATACATGCATATTTGTCACGTGATTTCTAGTCCAAACTATCACTACTAGGGAGAACCTTATACACAGAACATTAGCAGTAGCGTGGGATAAAAACGCACACTAGTGCTAATTAGCAGCAACGCGGTATTTAAAAACACGCTACAGATACAGTTATAGTAGTAGCGCGCCCGAGTACAAAAGCGCTACTACTAAAATTCCCATGGCTTAGCCGATAGGCTACACATAGTAGTAGCGATCTACGTGGAACCGCGCTACCGCTACTTGTTTTGTAGCAGCGCGTTTACGAACAAAGGCGCTACTGCTAATGAAAATAAAATTAAATGGAAAGCAAATAAAAAAGAGAAGGAATAGTAGTAGCGCTTGTTAGGAAACGCGTTATAGCTACCGTAGCAGCAGCGCACTTCCTGGAACGCGCTACTGCTACTTTTAACTTAACCGTGCGGTTCGTTCTTCCCCCACGGCCACTTCCCCCAAATCCCTACTCCTCCGCTGTCGCCGCCCTGCATCATCGTCGGCCGCCGCGCACGACCCGTCGCTCTCCGCACACCTTCAACGCTGCCCCCGCCCCCGACCGCGACCTCGACGCCGCCCCCGCCCCCGACCTCGACACCCCTCCTACATCGCCGCCCTCCGCCATGCGCCCGCCCCGACCCTGTCCCCAACCTCGACGCCGCGTGCCTCTCTCCCTAACTCCGCCGGTGCCAGAGGTGAGCACGCCCTCCTCCTCCTCCCCTATCTCTGGCTATCTAGGGTTCTTAGGGTTAAATTTCAGATTTCATCTAATTAGTTAGTGTTCATCAAATTAGATGCTAATTATGGCAGTAGTTGTTAAGTAGAATTAGTTTTAGAGTTCACCGAATTAGTTAGGATTAAATTTTAGAGTTCATCAAATTAGTTAGGGTTAAATTTTAGTAAGTGTTTAATAGAATTAGTACGAAAATTAATATAACTAGTTGAAGTAGTTTATTTTTAGTAAGTAAATTAATAAACTAGTTGAACTACTTTAGTTGTAGTTGAACTAGTTTAGTAAGTAAATTAATAAACTAGTTGAACTAGTTGAATTAATTGAACTAATGTATTTTTAGTAAGATAATTAATATAACTAGTTGAACTACTTTATTTTTAGAAAGAACTAGTTTTTTCTATTTATAGTAAGTTTATATTTAGTAAGAACTAGTTGAATTAATAAAACTAGTTGAACATGTCATATTTGCTCAAATAGGATATGTGGTTGCCCAAGTGGTCGTTCATGTTCAGTTTACACCTCCGAGTGGCCTATGTTTTGCCGGAGTGTTGATTAATTTCCGTTCCGACAAATTTCAGGCGCTCGATATGTCCTTTTTTAGCAAAGGTCATTCCGGATTTTTCCGTGAATTCTGGCATGACTTGTGCTAGAATATGTAGGAAATATCAAGTGGCCTGGATTTTCTCAAAAAATAATGATATAATTTAGGTTTTTAGTACATATATTTAATTGTACAAGTTTAATCTTTGAATTATGAACGTAGGAAATGTCGTACTCGGACGACGACAGTGTCCCGGGGGAGTTCAGCTGGTGCCACGACGATTGAGGTATGTGCGACATGTTCGTTAAGCTGGACGAAGATCGACGCTTCAGCATTAAGCTCGAGGAGACCTTCGATGTTGAAACGGTACGCAACAACAACAAGTGTTTTTTTCGTAATTAAGCATGACTTCAACTATTTCAACGTCTAATTTTCATCTTTTACAATTCGACTAGCTTATCCCATGCCATGCAAGACTCTATGTCTTGGAGAGGATGGCTTTTGAAGACCATGAAAATTTTCAAACAAAGAAAATACACCTAAGGACCCATCATGATATCGATTTTGAAGTAAATCTGTACAATTCTCAGAGCGTAACCCATTTTGGTTGCCAAAATTGGGAAGCACTTTGCAAAATGTATGGTTTTTATGAGGGTATGATTGTCACCATGGATCTTGGTGATCCTGACATCTAGCAAGACAATATGGACATTTGGGTCCTTGTTGATACGCTTCCGATTCTACCGCAATGTGAGTTTCTCAAACATAGTTATTAACTAATTTATATTGTTTATTTCAAAATATTTGATAGCTTATTTCCATTGACAACTTATTTTGAATTTTCAAAGAATGTGCGGAAGATGGTAGACAAAACCCACTACACTGATGGCTCCGAATTAACTTATAAGGAGAAAAGTCATATGATTGCTTATTGTACTTATCTTGAGAATTACAATACCTATTATCGAACTCCTCCAAATTATGGTGAATACGTGCCACTAGTGCACGTGTTAAACCATGATAACTTCTATGGAGATACCCTGGTAAGATTTTTTACTATTACGACATCTGTGCATCTTTTGCATACTCCTAAAACTAGTACATAATTGCTAACTATGAAGTTATTACTATGTTTTTCAACAGAAAATCCTGATGGATTGTGTGCCTCCTCTGATGTATCAGAATGGTTGCCTTGCAGTTCTGAACATATAGCCATGTCAATCTAAGGAGCTCACCTGTCCATATCAGATTTCTAAAACCGGTGAACACATGCTAATCAAAGAATGGAAAAAATGTTTGGACATTCGCAAGGAGGTTCTTGGAAGTAACATTAAGCGAAAGGCAAGAATTGGAGACAGGATAATCTCCATTCTCCATAATGGAGAGTCAGGAGCTATCTTGTTTTTTGCTATTTTACCTTAGAGAATATAGTAGGTCCTAAGAGAATGTAGTAGGTCCTATGAGGTGCAATATGTTTATTATGTGATACAATGTGTTAGAGTTGATGATGAGGAGTACTTGTGATTATGACTAGTGACCAATTTGCTATGTGATGATGATATTTATTATATCATTGGGTGAAAGAACCGCGGATTAGTTTCAAGTGGATGTCCATCCACTTGAAACTAGTCCACGGTTCTTTCACCCCGTGATGTAATAACTCATTATGGATATCCACTTGAAACTAGTCCGCGGTTCTTTCACCCCGTGATGTAATAACTCATTATGATATAAAAACAATTTCTAAATTCCTGTTGTATGAAAACTTGTGTAAAGGTGTACGAATACAAGTTGAAATAAAAAATAAATAAAATACGAAATAATAGCAGCAGCGCGGGCAGGGAGAAGCGCTACTACTAATTACAAGTAGCGCTCCTCCGGGAAGTCGCTACTACTAAGTCAATTTAGCAGTAGTGTGGTCGGAGGCACGCTACTGCTATACATTAGCTGTAGCGCCTTATCAGTAGCGCATCGCCCAATGCTACTGATAGGCCTAAAACCCGTGCTACTGCTAGGCTTTTCTCTAGTAGTGTATTCAATAATCTTTTTATGTTATCTAGAACAAAAATACTTCACACACTTTTGTGTTTTGTCTAATTGCAGGTCTATGGGACATTTGTACAATCCACATATGAAGATAAGGGAAAAGAAGAAGTTTAGGTTCAGTTCAAAAAGTCCTCTCACGTCACTTTTGGGCCAAGAAAAGATAGAGTCCAAGTCTCTCACGTTCCGGATTCAGATTCGGACTGCACAGACATACCTGACTCAAAACGTCAACAACTTCTTCATACGAACTGCGAATTGGGTGATTCTTTTTTTGTTGGAAAGTAGATTTCGTGCTGTTTCCAACCCATTTCGAATCACCATCAAATTCGTCCGTAATATTGAGATATCGACGAAACAATCTGATGCTGCAGCAGAATCCGAGTCAAACAACAACTCCAAAGGTGTTGCACCACCTCCACTTCAGCCCATGAGCCTTGTACGACCTAGGGTTAGTTTTAGGCTGCCTTGGGACGTCCTTCCACCTCCTTGACCGCCACCCCTTGCTCCTATATAAGTAGATCCATCTAGTAGCTTTTTCCTTGGGTTTTGTTTAGATAAAAAGTTTGCCATAGATGCAACTTCGCGTACTCATTTGTGTCCAACGACCACATCAAGACGTCATAGAACCCCACCTTTGATCAATAAAGCTTTCTTCTTATATTTGCAATATCCAGATTGCAAATTTAGTTTCTTGCTTGTTCTTTGTTTGCCTGAAGGAAATAGTCCTTCGTTGTGAGGTTGATCGTGCTCTGGCGTGGTCAATAACCTCTCGGAGTTGGTTTAGCGATTGCTAAGGCGCGATGTCCTCGCATGTTCGTAGTCGGATCATCAAAGTCGACTTCCTCCAAAATGATAGCCACCATCTCATCGAAAGACGAGACACCTTTGCCCCTATCAAGTGGTATCAGTTTTCAGGTTGCTCGATGAGAATTTTCAGTTTTTCCTAGCTTAGATTTATTTTCTTACCTATTATCCAAGAAAAAGCCACAAAAAAGTTAGATCAATTCATCCTTTGTCAAAGCCAGTCTGAGCCTTTGCAATTTTCTTTTCATTGCTTGCATAGTTGAATTATCGTTTGCATCGTCGTGTCGAGTTACTGGTCTTAGTGTCTAGTTCGTTTAGGGTTTCGAGGTCTGTTCACATTAGTCACGTCACCGCTGCATCGTTATCCCTTCCGCTGTCCACCACCCATCTATCAATTTCCTCCACGTGCTACCCATCGTTCATTGTCATCTTCGCATCTTCGCTTGATCCAATCTGCATCTTATCTAGTTTGTTTTGGAAAGAGGGAGAGAGAAAAAGAGGGAGAGAAAAAAACGAGAGAAAAAAAGAAAGAAAAATAACAAAAAAGTGTGTGGAAAAAAGAGAAGAAAAAAAAACAAAATTCAGATCTATCTAGACTCAATCTCGTAGTTAAATTTGGATTGGAATCTGTTTTGTGCACTATTCAGTAAAACAGGCATAACTTCCTCGTACGAAGTCCATTTTAGCTCCGTGAGTACTCAAATGAAAGCTAGCGACGAGCTGCATCTAAATAGTTGCAGAAGCATTTTCAATATTTGGCACCTCAAAATCGGCTTCTAAATAGGTCTTTTTGCCTTCCGAAGTTCACAAACATAGCTTATTCCAGTTTTTCAGGCCAGTTTTAGAATTTTTTGACCCCTCATATCAACTCATAATTGAGTGATTCCTTTTGCGTTTGAAAACTTGAGTCAATACCATTCTTGAAAGAAATTATCAAAAAATTGGCATAAACTTTTCCAGAGGAAAGTTGGAGAGAAAGTTGTTGATATATCCTGCTTGGCTGTTGTTTCACATCATTATCTTTACGGCTATTGTGATCTTCACTTATATTTTGTTGTCCAGAGCTACTTCATATCCTTTATTGAAGCTATTTGTGCTACGACGTGACCTCATTAGTGTTCTAGGCTCGCGTCTCTAGTCTGGTCTAGCCTAGGACCAGCACAGTACCATCGTTGAGCGTTTATTCAACATTGCATCTCTGAATTGATTATTGCTAATCTTTTCCTACCAAATATAGCCAACCCAGCTCCACATATTTCTGCACCGTGTATACATACGTTCTCCTGGCAATCGCTTTACACAATCTTCGGAGTTATTTGACACCGCTAGTTGCCTGTCACCACTTGCCGCATGGTAAGAACTTGTAAGATATTGATATTTTCTTTACTATGAGCACTTTACAACCACATCCTAGTAGTTCATAGGAACATTATTCTCGAATTTTGTTTCTTGTTTCTACTAATCATGACAGGTTTAGGAGATAGAAGTTCTTGGACGACGGACACATCTTCACCATCACGAGAGTTGGGACAACACACACATGCACATGGTCAGGTTATCTCTTTACCGTCATTTGAGGGTAGATTTAATCCTGCTATTTATCTAGCTTGGGGGCTTGAAGTAGAACAAGTTTTTACTCACCATGATTTTTTTGAACTTGAGAGAGTACGAGCTACCACTAGAGCATTTACTGGTTTTGCTTCTGTTTGGTGCAGTGTACATTGTAAGAAAAACATTGATAACCAACCCACAACTTGGAAAGTTTTGAAAGCTGTAAGGAGACAACAATTTTTTCCTCCTTACTATCGTCGTGAATTGCTTTGCAAATTGGAACAATTAAAACAAGGCAGTAACATTGTTCATGCTTACTACCAAGAGTTCAAATCTTATATGCATCATTGTGACATGGAAGAATCCGAGGATGATACAATGAATAGATTTTTTGGTGGTTTGAACCATGATATCCGTGCAAGATTTCAGTATATTCCTTGTTGCATTACTGGTATGTATGTTCGTGCTTGTACCTTTGAGAGACAGATACAGGAGGATGCATTGGGTGACAATAACAACAACTCCAGTTCATGCTCAACACCGTCGGTTGGTTCCTCCACTGTTGCAACTACTAGAGCAGCCCCACCTCGAATTGTGAGCGCGACATCATCTCAAGAGTATGGTACAATGTCAACGTCCATACCTACATCAGTTTCGTCTTTGCGACAAGGTAACAATAAAGGTATTGATGATATAACTTCACATGAGAATGATGCATGCCTAGTTAGCTTGAATGCATCATGTGTTGAGTTACCTGTTGATGTGAGCACACCACCTATTTTAGAGAATCTTGTTAGTGTCATGAATGCGTCATGTGATCAAATAACTGAAATACCAACAATTTTGAGTGCACCCATTGAATTAACTGTTGATGCAAAAGAAGCAATGTTTAATATTTTTGATATGACCTCTAATCTTGGTGATGATTCTATGTCCAATGACTTATTGCATGTTTGCTTATTTAAGCATGTTGTAGCATGTAAATTTGATGCAAGTAAGGTTTATTCACCAATGTTGGGATGGTTTAATGATGAACATTGTCAATATTTTGAAATGAATAAGAGCTTTACTTATATGTGCAAACTGAGTTGCAATATTTTCATGCCTTCTACTTCTTGTGATAATTTTTTGGCTTTAGAATTTATGAACTATGAAAGTTACTCATGTATACATGTGTCGTATGTCCAAAATCAATGGAAGTAAAAATGGATGACATATACATATACAACATGTACACCTTGTCTCTTTTGTTAGCAACATTTCAGATTAAGCAACGCCGATGACGGCTTTGTTTTCAAGAAGGGGAGGATGATGATGACATGACTACCTTGGATACGACCAAAAATATTTCATACATGCATATTTGTGAGGTGATTTCTAGTGCAAACTATTCAACAGTCTATTTATGTTATCCAGAACAAAAATACTTCACACACTTTTGTGTTTTGTCTAATTGCAGGTGTACGGGATATTTGTACAATCCACATATGAAGATAAGGGAAAATGAGAAGTTTAGGTTCAGTTCAAAAGTCCTCTCACGTCACTTTTGGGCCACAAAAAGATGGAGTCCAAGTCTCTCACGTTCTGGATTCAGATTCGGACTGCACAGACATACCTGACTCCAAACGTCAACAACTTTTTCACTGGACTCCGAATTGGGTGATTGTTTTTTTGTTGGAAATTAGATTTCGTGCTCTTTCCAACCCATGTGGAATCACCTTCAAATTCATGCGGAGTATTGAGATATCGACGAAACAATCTGACGCAGCAGCAGAATCCGAGTCAAACAACAAGTCCAAAGGTGTTGCACCACCTCCACTTGGGCCCATGAGCCTTGTACGACCTAGGGTTAGTTTTAGGCTGCCTTGGGACGTCCTTCCACCTCCTTGGCCGCCACCCCTTGCTCCTATATAAGTAGATCCATCTAGTAGCTTTTTCCTTCGGTTTTGTTTAGATAAAAAGTTTGCCATAGCTACAACTTCGCGTACTTCGTTTGTGTCCAACGACCAGATCAAGACGTCACAGAACCCCACCTTTGATCAATAAAGCTTTCTTCTTATATTCGCAATATCCAGATTGCAATCTTAGTTTCTTGCTTGTTCTTCGTTTTCCTGCAAGAAATAGACCTTCGTGGTCAGGTTAATCGTGCTCCGGCGTGGTCAAGAACCTCTCAGACTTGGTTTATTGATTGCTAAGGCACTATGTCCTCGCACATTCGTAGTCGGATCGTCAAAGTTGACTTCCTCTAAAACGATAGCCATCATCTCATCAAAAGACAGGACACATTTGCCCCTATCACATAGGAAGAAGCCTTCATGGTATTGAAAGATAAGTTGACACATCCTCCTTTACTCCAACTTCCTGATTTTAATAAGACCTTTGAGCTTGAATGTGATGCTAGTGGAATTGGATTAGGAGGTGTGTTATTACAAGATGGCAAACCTGTTGCATACTTTTCTGAAAAATTGAGTGGGCCTAGTCTGAACTATTCTACTTATGATAAAGAATTATAAGCTCTTGTTCGGACCTTAGAAACATGGCAACATTATTTATGGCCCAAGTAATTTGTTATACATTCTAATCATGAATCTTTTAAACACATTGAAAGTCAAGCAAAACTGAACCGTAGACATGCTAAATGGGTTGAATTCATTGAGACTTTCCCTTATGTCATTAAACACAAGAAGGGTAAAGAAAATGTTATTGCTGATGCATTGTCTCGTCGTTATACTATGCTTTCACAACTTGACTTTAAAATATTTGGTTTGGAGATCATCAAAGATCAATATGTGCATGATGCTATATTCAAAGATGTATTGCAGAATTGTAATGAAGGGAGAATTTGGAACAAGTTCATTCTTAACGATGGATTTGTGTTTCATGCTAACAAGTTATGCATTCCAGCTACCTCCATTCGTCTTTTTTTGTTGCAGGAGGCACATGGAGGAGGATTAATGGGACACTTTGGCGTCAAGAAGATGGAGGATATTCTTGCTACACGTTTCTTTTGGCCAAACGATGAGACGGGATGTTGAGCATTTTGTTGCTCGCTGCACTACATGTCCAAAAGCTAAGTCACGACTCAATCCTCATGGTTTATATATGCCTTTGCCTGTACCTAGTGTTCCTCGGGAGGATATATCTATGGACTTTGTTTTAGGTTTACCTCTAACAAAGAAGGGGAGGGATAGCATATTTCGTGTCGTGGATAGGTTCTCGAAAATGGCACACTTTATACCATGTCATAAAAGCGATGATGTTGTGAATGTTGCTGATTTGTTCTTTCGTGAAATTATTCGCTTGCATGGTGTACCAAATACTATTGTTTCAGACCGTGATACTAAATTTCTTAGCCACTTTTGGAGATGTTTATGGGCTAAGTTGGGGACTAAACTATGTTTTAGTACTACTTGTCATCCCCAAACTGATGGACAAACTGAAGTAGTCAATAGAACATTGTCTACTATGCTTAGGGCTGTTTTGAAGAATAATAAGAAAATGTGGGAAGAATGCTTGCCTCATATTGAATTTGCATATAATCGTTCATTGCATTCTACTACTAAGATGTGCCCTTTTGAAATTGTGTATGGTTTCCTACCTCGTGCACCTATTGATTTGTTGCCTCTTCCATCATCGGAGAAGGTTAATTTTGATGCTAAAGAACGTGCTGAATTGATTTTAAAAATGCATGAGTTAACTAAGGAAAACATTGAGTGTATGAATGGTAAATATAACCTTGCTGGAGATAAGGGTAGAAAACATGTTGTGTTTGCACCTGGAGATCTTGTTTGGTTACATTTGCGTAAGGATAGATTTCCTAATTTGCGCAAATCAAAGATAATGCCACATGCAGCTGGTCCTTTTAAGGTGTTAGAGAAAATAAATGATAATGCATATAAACTTGAGCTTCCTGCAGATTTTGGGGTTAGTCCCACTTTTAACATTGCAGATTTGAACCCTTATCTGGGTGAGGAGGATGAGCTTTCGTCGAGGACGACTTCATTTCAAGAAGGGGAGGATGATGAGGACAGTAATACCATTGTTACACCCACATCCCCTGCCGCTATACATACTGGACCAATTACTAGAGCTCGCGCACGCCAATTGAATTATCAGGTACATTCGTTTCTTGGTAACGATTCTAATGTTCATGAGAATATGATGCTGCCTAAATTAGATACATTTGTTTTGCTTACAAATGAAGGGCCTAGTTTGGACAAGAAAGATAAACCTTGGAGCAAGTTCAATCAGGGAGATGATGGCATGCGCCAGGGGATCAAGAACGGAGTTACAAGTGATGATTTCAGGACTTTGAAGCCACCATAAGGAGTTGATGTAGGGTAGAACCCTAGTGGCCCGATCTTTCACGAAAGGAGCGGACCCCGTGATGAACACGAAGAACACGAGGATGGAAACGAGGGTAAAAACACAAGAGGTACACAAGAAACCAACAAATATGATCACACATGCGCTAGATCCATGAACACAAAGGAAGATACAAGATCTAAAGTCAACAACGGACGATACAAGTGGTAGCCGGTCTTCTCCCTGAGGAGGTCTTGAGTTCTTCTCCAAAAGGAGGTCTTGAATCCAAAGGGATCTTCTCCGTAGAGGCCGTGGTATCTCTCGTGAAGGTAGAGAAGTATATATATTCTATGCCACGAAGGGGTAAGTGGGAAAGGGATACATGGGCTTCGGCCCGAGTCTTTGCACACAGGCAGGCCGGAAGTTCCGGGTAGGTTCCTGCCGGGTTATGGGCTATCCAGAGAGTTGGCGCGCTCGAGCCTGGTCTGGACTCCGGGGGTCGGAGGTTCCGGGCAGAGGCCGGAAGTTTCGGGCTTTCCAGAAGCTTGTCCCTGCTTCCTCTTCCTTCTCCTCTTCCATGCTTGGCCTTGGTCCTTGGATCCTCCATGGTCGTTTGCTCGCAGGAAATAGACCTTCATGGTCAGGTTGATCGTGCTCCGGTGTGGTCAATAACCCTCGGAAGTTGGTTTAGCGATTGCTAAGGCGCAACGTCTTCGCACGTTCGTAGTCGGATCGTTAAAATCGACTCCCACAAAAAATGATATCTATCTCATCGAAACGTCGGGACACCTTCGCCTCTATCAAGATGCAAAATGTATCAAAATTCTATCCCAAGTATGCTATGTATATATGGTTCACGGTGTTTCGCATACAATGGTCCAAGATGATCGGATACGATAATCTTACGTCCAATGTGGTATGATGCTATGGCTCTTGCTTAAAAGCTTCTTTGATCTTTCTCTTTTTCTTAAAAGCTTATTCTCTTTTTTTGTATAGCTCCAATGCGAAATGCACAAACCAAGATAGCAATTGTGTATATGAGGGGAACAATCTTGTGACACAAGGGATTATATGATGATACCAAGATGATATGGTATATATGCAATGGAAGGGTGGTTCACTAATGTGCACAAGTAACATTGTCGGGCAATACTCAAATGGCTAGTCTCGATAGGCAAGTAACGCAAAATGGGCTAGGGGTTATCAATGCAATTGCAAGGGGAATATACAATGATGTCGTCGAGGTCAAAATCCGTGAACACTTTAGGAAACGGAAAAAACCGCAAACTCAAAATCTCAAACGTCAAATGTCAAATGGTGGTAGCGGGAATGCGGTGGTGGTTTTGCGGAGGTATTGATGGAAACCCAGTCAAAATGGGTTATGGTGGTGGAAGGGTATGGTGGGCTATACACGGTTACGGAGTTGGAAGCATGATCCCTAGGTAGCCGAAACACCTTAGGAGACACAACTCACAACACAAACAAAATTGGGTTAAGCTGGGGTGGCGGAAGTGTATGGTAGGCAAGGTTATGCGGAAGGTGAGGTGGTGATTGATGAAGTATCAATCGTCCCTAAGTAGCCGAAACACCTTAGGAGACTCGAATCACTACTCTAGCAACCACTAATGCTATAGGGAACAAAATGGGTTAGGTTGCGGAAGTCGGTGGTGGTAATGCGGTAGATATGGTGGAAGCCCTAGGCAAAGATGCCAAAGTTCCAAAAATTTGATTGAGTGAAATGGTGTTGTTAGTATTTTTATGGGATGGGGGATGTCAATAGCTTCAAAATGACCTAAAGAACGTCAAAATCGGACTCTGGGTGAATTAGTTATGGCCGAAACAAGAATTCAGCACAACCAGTTTCAGGGCTATTCGGACATCCGGGAGGAGGTCCATCTAATCTGCGCTATGTTCGGATGATCCGGGAGTACTTCTGGATGATCCGGGTTCGTCAACTCCGGTACAGGTGTTCGGGTGTCTAGGTTATCCAAACGTCTGGGAGAGGGTCCAGCTGATCCGGGCTAGTCCGGATGATCCGAGAGCACTTCCGGATGATCCAAGCAGGTCAAACTGCTCGGGATTTCCTCTCAGGGTCGAATTTTTGGGAAGAAAATGGATGATTTTCGGGGCAAAATTGAGGAGATTTCGTGGATGGAAGGTGGGGAAACTTGGGGAGATGCCACTCGAAACCAAGCAAATCCATAGATCAAAATCAGCAAAACATCATCAAACCAACAAATGACAAAAAAATTGGGGCTATTTTTGGTGGGGATTTTCGAAATTGGGGAAGAACACAACAAAACAAGGCTAGAAAAAGAGGGGTAGGGGCTCCAAATTCGTGATCAACCTTGCTTTGATCCAAGATGATGTAGGGTGGAACCCCAGATGGCCGATCTTTCACGATTGGAGGTGATTCCCATAAAGAACATGATGAACACGGGGAAGAACGGGAAGAAATCACATGGGAAAACACTCAAGAACAAGTCCAATCACACATCCGCTAGACAATCAAACACACAAGATCCACAAGGTACATGAACAACAAAGGGAAAGATACAAGGTAGAGTTCATGCCAAATCCAAAGGAGATGGGGCCTTGAATCCTAGAAGGATCTTCTTCGTGAGGAGGTCTTGAATCCCTCAGGATCTTCTCCTAGATGGAGGTCTTGGCCTCCAATGGACTAGTCTCTCTCTCTCAAGAGAATAGTAGTAGGAGCAAAGCTCACATACAAATGAGCTATCACTTTGCTAACCCGAAAAATGGGGAGGAGGAGGTCTATTTATAGTCCAAGGGTGAAGGGGTAAGTTAGGTGGGTGAATGGGTACATGGGCCTCGGCCTGGAGACATGCACGCAGGCAAGGCCGGATGATCCGGGACCTCATCCGGATGATTCGGCCCCGCCGATGAAATTATGCAAGCTTCTGCCGTCGAGGTTAGGGGATTACCCGGACGATCCAGAGGGGGCCCCGGGTGATCCGGCTGAGCCCGGATGATCCGGACGTCTAAGCTGACTCCAGTACCCGCTCCTTATTCTTATCCTTTCTTCTGTCTTCTCTTCCACGCTTCCCTCACGGACAGTGTAGTCGTTCCTTGGTGCTTGCACTCCTCCTCGACATCCGTGAAGCTCCGACAATACCTATGCATGCACATGGGAGATGTGTCAAGTAGTATACCATCCTCGAAGGGGTCAAGTGAGCACGCGAAAAGGAGATGATTCACCTTTGTGTATGTGAAGTAGATGTCGCAAATGTCACTTGCCAAACAGACTCTTGACATGGTGATATTCGTAGGATGCTCCGCACCACTTTGTGCCCTGTGCCAGTTGCTCGTTTTGCTTGTTTTTTTTGATTCGCAGAATATCAGTACCAAATGAAGTCCAAATGCCACGAAACATTTTGGAGTTTTTTTCTAGACAAAAGAGGCACTAGAAGATTTGGGAGAAGACCAGATGATGCCCCATGTGATGCGGAGCATCCTATGGACATCACCATGTCAAGAGTCCATTTGGCAAGTGACACGTGCCATATCTACTTCATACATACAAAGGTGAATCATCTCCTTTACACGTGTCCACTTGTACCTTTCGAGGATGGTATACTACTTGACCTGTCTCTCATGTGCATACATAGGTGTGAGCGCAGCTACACATTCATCGAGGAGGAGTCGAAGAAGAAGAGAACATCTACACCATCCAAGAGGGAAGCTTGGAAGCGGAGAAGGAAGCACCAAGAAGAAGGCAGCAACTCCCAGGCGACCCCGTGTGCACGGGCCCCTCCGACCCCATGCCCACGGGCCTCCCAGGCTGGCGGTCCTAAAGCCCCCGTGCGCACAGGCGTTTATCGTGCCCACGGGACCCCCGTGTCCACGGGCCCAATGGAACCCGTGCGCACGGGCCCTTGCGCCAGGTCTCTGGATACCCCGTGCGCACGGGCTCCACTTACCCCGTGCACACAGGGCCCCCTGTGTGTTGCTGTGGGCTTTGCCCATGTAATCCCCATTTCGCCCCTGCTTACCCCTTCATCCCTTGGACCTATATATACTCCTTCATCTCCTCCATTTAGACTTAGCTAAGAATAGATCTAAACACTAGAGCTTAGCTCATGTATCTCCCCTTGTGGGATTCCTCTTGAGAGAGAGACACTCCATTAGAGTTCAAGGCCTCCATTGGAGAAGATCCCTAGTGGATGAAGACCCCCCTTGAGGGAAGGATCTATATAGATCATCAAGCCCTCATCTCCTTCATAGGATTTGGGATGAACTCTACCATGTATATTATTTCCCTTTGATTGTTCATGTACCTTGTGGATCTTGTGTGTTTGATTGTCTAGTGGATGTGTGATTGGACTTGTTCTTGAGTGTTCCTCTTGTTTTCCCTCTTGTGTTCATCTTGTTCTTGGGGATCCCCCTCCAATTCGTGAAAGATCTCCACTTAGGGTTCCACCCTACACCATTTTGGTATCATGAGCCATGGTTTCTCATGAAATTTGAGCCCCCCTCTTTGTTTTCTAGCCTAGTTTGTTGATTTCATCCTAAATTCGAAAATTCCGCACAAAAAATAACCCCAATTTTTTTGTGATTTGTTGGTTTTGATGATATTTTGTTGAATTTAATCCATGGATTTGCTTGGTTTCAAGTGGATCTTGCTTCTCTCCACCTTCCCCAACCTTCCATTCTTCGATTTAGACCCCAATTTCAAATTTACCCACGGATTTGGAGCAGTTCATCCACTCACAAAGCACCCCGTGCACACGGGCCATCGGGACCCCGTGCACACGGGCCAGACAGACCCCGTGCGCATGACCCTTCCAGTGTGTTTCAGCCGCTTCCCCTTCGACCACCCACCCTCCCATACCACCCCCATACCCCCAACTAAACCCCAACAATGAGATCCATCCATCTAGAGCCCAGATCTGGAAGAAATCCACCAAACCCGCGTGTCCCAGGTGACCCCATGCCCTCGGTGTGTGTACCGTGCACACGGCACCCCGTGCCCACGGGCCCTAGACCCCGTGCGCATGGCCCCCCCTTCAGCAGCTGCATGCACTTCACCGTTTCGGCCATAACTTCCACATCCGGAGTCCGATTGTCGCGTTCTTTACCTTGTTGAGTAGCTATTGACATCACCACCACTTCCACATTTCCATCTCCGCTACCACCATTTGACTTTTGCCCTTGAGATTTTGAGTTCACGGTTTTTACCGTTTCCTAAGGTGTTTCGGTACTTAGGGATGAGTCTCCATCATCTTGGTATCTACATCAAGAACACTGCCACTCACCATCTTCAAGGACGGTAACCTCGACGTGAGGTACCGCACAGGAAGAAGCCTTCACGGTATTGAAAGATAAGTTGACACATGCTCCTTTACTCCAACTTCCTGATTTCAATAAGACTTTTGAGCTTGAATGTGATGCTAGTGGAATTGGATTAGGAGGTGTGTTATTACAAGATGGCAAACCTGTTGCATATTTTTCTGAAAAATTAAGTGGGCCTAGTCTGAACTATTCTACTTATGATAAAGAATTATATCCTCTTGTTCAGACCTTAGAAACATGGCAACATTATATATGACCAAAGGAATTTGTTATACATTCTGATCATGAATCTTTGAAACACATTAAAAGTCAAGCAAAACTGAACCGTAGACATGCTAAATGGGTTGAATTCATTGAGACTTTTCCTTATGTCATTAAACACAAGAAGGGTAAAGAAAATGTTATTGCTGATGCATTGTCTCGTCGTTATACTATGCTTTCACAACTTGACTATAAAATATTTGGTTTGGAGACCATCAAAGATCAATATGTGCATGATGCTGAATTTAAAGATGTATTGCAGAATTGTAAGGAAGGAAGAACTTGGAACAAGTTCATTCCTAACGATGGATTTGTGTTTCGTGCTAACAAGCTATGCATTCCAGCTAGCTCTGTTTGTCTTTTGTTGTTGCAGGAGGCGCATGGAGGAGGATTAATGGGACACTTTGGAGTCAAGAAGATGGAGGATATACTTGCTACACATTTCTTTTGGCCAAAGACGAGACGGGATGTTGACCGTTTTGTTGCTTGCTGCACTACATGTCAAAAAGCTATGTCACGATTCAATCCTCATGGTTTATATATGCCTTTGCCTATACCTAGTGTTCCTTGGGAGGATATATCTATGGACTTTGTTTTAGGTTTACCTCGAACAAAGAAGGGGAGGGATAGCATATTTGTTGTCGTGGATAGGTTCTCGAAAATGGCACACTTTATACCATGTCATAAAAGAGATGATGCTGTTAATGTTGCTGATTTGTTCTTTCGTGAAATTATTCGCTTGCATGGTGTGCCAAATACTATTGTTTCAGATCATGATACTAAATTTCTTAGCCACTGTTGGAGATGTTCATGGGCTAAGTTCGGGACTAAACTGCTTTTTAGTACTACTTGTCACCCCCAAACTGATGGACAAACTGAAGTAGTCAATAGAACATTGTCTACAATGCTTAGGGCTGTTTTGAAGAATAACAAGAAAATGTGGGAAGAATGCTTGCCTCATATTGAATTTGCATATAATCGTTCATTGCATTCTACTAGTAATATGTTCCCTTTTGAAATTGTGTATGGTTTCCTACCTCGTGCACCTATTGATTTGTCACCTCTTCCATCTTTGAAGAAGGTTAATTTTGATGCTAAAGAATGTGCTGATTTGATTTTAAAAATGCATGAGTTAACTAAGGAAAACATTGAGCGTATGAATGCTAAATATAAACTTGCTGGAGATAAGGGTAGAAAACATTTTGTGTTTGCACCTGGAGATCTTGTTTGGTTACATTTGCGTAAGGATAGATTTCCTAATTTGGGCAAATCAAAGCTAATGCCACGTGTTGATGGTCCTTTTAAGGTGTTAGAGAAAATAAATGATAATGCATAAAAACTTGAGCTGCCTACAGATGTTGGGGTTAGTCTCACTTTTAACATTGCAGATTTGAAGCCTTATTTGGGGAGGACGATGAACTTTTGTCGAGGACGACTTCATTTCAAGAAGGGGAGGATGATGAGGACATATATACCATTGTTACACCCACAGCCCCTGCTGCTATACAAACTGGACCAATTACTAGAGCTTGCACACGCCAATTGAATTATCAGGTACTTTTGTTTCTTGGTAATGATTCTAATGTTCATGAGAATATGATGCTTCCTAAATTGGATACATTTGTTTTGTTTACAAATGAAGGGGCTAGCTTGGACAAGTAAGATGCACCTTGGAACAAGTTCAAGCGTGGAGATGATGGCATGCGTAAGGGGATCCAGAACGGAGTTACAAGTGATGATTTCAGGACTTTGAAGCCACCATAAGGAGTGCATGAAGCCTTGGACGAAATATACAAGATGCCACTTCAGAAATTTCGTCCAGAGACTATTTTTGGTGCTGTGTCACCTTATTATTGGGCCAGGCCCATGTATTTTCGAAATACTTAAGTATAGGCTTTTTTTAGAGTCCGTATGTGTGGGGAAACAAGAGTTAGGGTTGGTTTCAGACCCCTCCTCCAAGGGCCACGAAATCCCGCCTCTTCCTCCATATATACAACCCTTAGGGCGTCGTTTAGACTTTGGGTTTTGTTTAGATTAAAAGTTCGCCATAGCTGCAACTTCGCGTACTTCGTTTGTGTCCAATGACCAGACCAAGACGTCACAGAACCCCACCCTGATCAATAAAGCTTTCGTCTTATATTCGCAATATCCAGATTGCAATCTCAGTTTCTTGCTTGTTTTTCGTTTGCTCGCAGGAAACAGACCCTCATGGTCAGGTTGAACGTGCTCCGGCGTGGTCAATAACCCCTCGGAAGTTGGTTTAGCGATTGCTAAGGCGCGACGTCTCGCACGTTCATAGTCGGATCGTCAAGGTCGACTCCCACAGAAACGATAGCCACCATCTCATCGAAACATCGGTACACCTTTGCCTCTATCACACTATCCTCACCGAGCTCCACCATAAGCCTTATTTGTGTAGGTGTGAGAAACCAACAAGAATTGATATCAATTGTGCTATTTCCTTGTTCCACATTGGAGTGATCATTGATCCATCTTCAACTTCGGTCAAGGTACATTTGGTATTCGTTCTTCTCTTTCTCCCACTCATATTGGCTCGAGTCTTGTGATGGATAGGCAAGGCATTTCATCTCCGGTCTTCGACAACAACGATGATGTGAACAATTACATCACCAAAGCGTCACTCTTTGATCTACAATGACAAATGCAAGGCGCACAATCAAGATTGCGAGAGCGCATCGAGAACCTCTCCTTCGACATTCGTCACTCAGAAGCAAGGAAAAGGGACTACATCGACAACAAGCTTTCCGCACAAAAAAAGGAGCAAGATGCAAGGATGGAGGAGATTCGGGCCTTGATCAAGTCTACTTCCCCTTTGTCATATTCAAGGCGGTGGCGAGTACATCGGTCCTCTTCGGAGCGCCCAAGCGATACAAGCGGAAGTCGTCCACGTCCACATCTCCATGGCGACAACCATCATGTTCGTGATCAACCTCGTCATGAAGGGCAAGTCACCTCCAAGCAACATGTGCACGACGAAGACGAACGACATCTATGACGAGCTCAAATGCGACAACGCCAACATCATCATGACGATGCTCACCAAGTGCAAATGCACAAGTCACAATAAGCCCTACTTCATGACAAGTCCAAACTTCATGAGCACAAGAGAAGACCGCGAGACAAGCACCACCAAGACGGAGCTACAACTACAACAACCATTTCGGCATCTTCGCCAAGTGCTATCAAGGCATCTTCACCTTTGGACGTATGGAATCTTCGCCTAGTTCCCCTGAGTTCGCCTACATAGACGTCATCAAGTACAAGGCGACCACCTACGAGCGAGGGCGACACTTCCATCTTCGGAATCCCCTCAAGGAAAATGGCTAAGCATGGGAAATTCCCTTCGGTCATAGAGACGAGCTACGAGGTGCCACATCATATGGGCCTCCAACAACAAGACGGTGACAACAAGGTCGAGCAAGGGCCATCCCCTTCGACCACGGCGATGAGCATGAACCTCTTCAACAACATGAAGATGGCGCCCATATTGGACTCATACTTTGAGTCAAGCTACGAGACCGCACATGAGACCTTATCTTTGGTCTTGGAGGAGAGTGATGATGTGCCATCTTCGGCCTTCATCTACGGCTACGACTACAACGTGATTGAGCATGGAGACATTTGAACCAACATCTCTCCGCCACCGACATGTCACGAGATGCCCCAATTTCCATGTGAGGAAAGCCACGACCACATGAGTGACATGAGTGACTCCACCATACGCGACATTGAGTGCATTTCCTATGAGAGGATGAGTGTGACCACCACTAGCCCCATACATGAGAGCATGCCACATATCCTATGTGAGTTTGAGAGCCATTTGAGTGACTCCACCAACCATATGAGTGAGAGCATACAAGAGGGAGTGAGTGAGCCACAACACTTAGTGAGTGAGGTAGTTGACACGGCATGTGAGGACACTACGATTTCTAACAAATTAACCTCTACTTTGAGTGTGTTTTCTTTGGTGCTAGGTCTCCTACATGACGACACGCCTATCCTCGACAAGTCCATACCTCCAATGGAGACGACGATGGCCATGGTGGAAGAAGATGCACCCCCCACCTGGTTCCATGTAGCGACCCGACCTCAGACGGTCAAGTCTCCGTGCTTAAGTGTCATCCCTGGATCGGTATGCTGACACACACAGTACTCGAGGATTTATAACAGAGGTAAATCTCATGTATAAAGTAACGTAAATACTATTACCTCAATCCGAATAGCGGAAATAACAACAAGGTTATGGATTCCCATGAACACCAACGGCAAAGTTGAGTGTAGAAATCGTAACCCTAATGTATCACTTACTCTTCGTAAGAATCCTGCAACATGAGACGTTGCAGCCACAAAGGGTCAGTACATTGAATGTACTGGCAAATTTACACCAGAGGATAATGATGAATAATAGCTATCACTACATGCATATATGGCTGGTGGAAAAGCTCTATGGTTATAATGTTTTTGCGAAAAGCCAATTTTTCCCTATTGCAAAGGAATATATTTTATTTAACTACAAAGTTGGTTGAAAATATTGAGAAGGTTCCTCCAACTCAATCCCAAAATAATAATCATTAACCCAATCAAGTTGATTAAATAGAGTGTTGAGATCAACATGAATATCCAAAGACTAGAGACTCAAAATTGTCCATAACCGGGGACACGGCTAACCATGATTAGATTATACACTTTGCAGAGGTTTGTGCACTTTTCCCCACAAGACTCGATCGCCTCCATTGGATTTCTCGCACTACATGGTGTTTGAGAAACGGATGACCGAGACACAGTGTTTCAGAAACATTAACTCTCTACTCCGGGCAGACCATACCAAACCTACAACCCTCTACCTACTGATCCACCTCTTCAAGAGCTTCACGTAACTTACTCAACTATGTTAGAGCCCATAATAGCTTGTGGCTGCACACGGAAGTTTCTAGCATGAATAATCTTATGATCCCTTTGAGCCTGGGTGGCGGTCCATAGGAAAATCACGCGGGTACTCCGCGATTTCCAAAAACATAGGCAACACTGGGTACTCCAGGTGCCTCAATCCACCCAGATGTGTATTTAAGTTGCCACCTTAAGTTGAACCATTAATTAACAATCTCACATCTGTCATGGATTTCACTCACCCAAACCACGTCTACGAGCATAGCATAGCAAATTAAGCAACGCGTAGAAGTAACTCCCAAGGGTTTGAATGTAACAGGCTAATAGGTTCTACATCAACAACTACTTCCCAACCCACATGTTAAAATCACATCCTAACCATGCAATGTTTAAGGATTGGAACTAATGCATAAAAACTGGGAGATAAAGGGGTATGATCAAAGTGTGAACTTGCATGCAGTGTTGATGTAGATGATTCGCACTCAAAACTCTTGATAGTTCTACTTGTCACACTCTGGTCAATCTATCGTATGCAAGCAATAGTAACCACACGTAAGCAATCACTGAAAAGATCGGGAAGAATGAAGAAGACAATTCGGAAAACGTCAAAACCAAGCAAATAACTCTTGCAACATAAAACAATTTCTAACAGTACTAAAATTAAGTGAATTTGGCCTTATCAGAAAGTTTAGGTCAAGAGCTTCGATTTGCACAAAGAATCAACTAAATCGGAGTTACGAAACTCAAGTTATGTTCAAAAGAAGTTTGAATATGAATCTAAACAAAATTTGAAAATTGAAAATTTCAAAAAGTTGATGTGACAGGTTCACTGGATAGGTGAAAAACAAGACGAAGCTATAGCCGCTGGTTTCATCTAATTTGGATAAACGAGTGAAAAGTTATGGCTATTTGAAAAATCGGGGCCAAGCTGTTTTACGAAAGAAAAATAGTTACGGTTAAGGTATAACGTATAAATATGTAGACTAATTGATAATCTAATTATTCTATCGTATTAGTCTAAAATAATAATAAACTACGGAAGTATAAAAAGAAGAAAAAACAAAGAAAGACACCTTTACAAGGCAGAGAAAAGACGACTTCGGAGAGAAGAGACAATTTTCAGAAGTCGCGCCGGAGAGGAGAAATATATTTTTCTTAAAGAATCTAGTCAAACCAAAATATTGATTTAACCCGAATCGGATAATTTTTGGAGGCTCTATGGGTCTATATTTATTGACGGAAAAGAGGCTTAGGGTCAAAGGCTAGGCAATGTGGGACTAAATCTATATGTACGCAGATGAAATTTGAAAAAGATCGCATGGGCTAAAAGTTCGGCTCGGCCGCGCGCGTACACTGGCGCGGTAGTTTTTTTTCAAAGGAAGAAAGAAAAGAAAATCTGGAAAGAAAAGGCTGGCTGGGCCTGGCCCACTTAGCATAAAGAAAAACAAAAGATGGGGCGCCCGCTAGTACTACGATGCGCACATGGGTGACATTTAGTTTCACGCGCGCGCACAGATTTGTTATTTGTTTTTTAAACAGAAAGCGATAAACTGAAAAACAAAAATAAATATAAAACTTTATATAGGCATATTATATATCAACATTTTTAGAAAAATATTTTCTACAAGCTGAACATTTTCCTAGCATTAAATAAAATGCACACAAATTCAGATAATTCAAAGATTGCTACTGGTCTAATAAAATCCAATAAAAATCATTATAAAAATACCAAAATTAATTCAAATTTATTTCTCTCCAATTTTCTGATGTAGGGAATCATGTTACCCTATTTTCTGTATATTTTATTTTTGGAGAAAAATCATCTGAATAAAACCCAAATAACTCCAAATTGAAAATAATTTCAAAAGGATTTTAAATTTTGATCCTTTTAAACTCCCAACTCATATTTCATATAATTTGAAGAAGTCATTTTATCTTCTCTCATGAAAATCATTGAGTTGCTTGAAGTTTCCGAATTAAAAATATTTCCAAATGAAATTCAAATCTTTTCAAAACCCTTTTCATTTATTTAAATGGAAGAAGTCATGTCATCTTCTCTCGAGGGTTTTGTATTTGAAAACAATTTGAATTCACGGAGATCATAAATACAAAAATGGAAGTTTGGGGAAGTCCTTTTATTCCCTCTCATTTAACTTTCAAAAAGTTCGAATTCACGCACTTTCAGTCAATCAATCAAACAATCAATCAAATCTATCTATTTAATATAACATTCCAAAATTTAGAATTTTGGGATGTTACATTCCATCAAGATGAAGATGACCATGACTTGGTCTTCGACACCTCACCTACAACACATGAGCGATGCTCCAAAGGTAAAATAGGTGACGGTGCTTCTCTTGTCCCACTAATGGACTATTTTATGAATGATTGCTTGCATGTTGTTGACACACCTATACCCATGCTTCATGCTAGTGCGACTTCTTCATGTCATGACTTACCTATTTATGATGAATATGATGACGAGCATGCCGAGTTGCCTAGTTGTGATGCTATGCTCCATAGGATATCATGTGAAAATTCTTTTGGTCACATCATGTTTGACAATCCATTAACATTGTCATATGCTATGAGTGAGATATCCCATATTGCATCATTTCAATCTCAACATAGTGACTATGCATGCCCCATTACCATAAATCCCATTTGCACTTATGGCATAGATGACGAGATGATGGTCATTGGCTTTTCTTTCTCTTGCGATGATATTGCTATGCTTCCTTTACATGATTTGCGCAATTCATCTACTATGCCATGCCATGATCACATTGTTCCAAATATGCATTGTTTGGGATGTTGTCAATCTTCTCCGTGTGATGTTTCCATTAATGCTCATGAGGAGACCCCCATAGTTTCCTCATACATATTAGCAGATTTTGATGCATTCCATACTTTGCATGATTCCCATAATTGCTTGCACCATATGCATTCCATGAATAACAATGCTCTACGTATTTCTCGTGATGCATTACACAATTTGAGTCTCCATTATGCTATACATAACAACAAACCTATCATGATGGATGACATGTTTCTATATCACGCATCTCATTTATTTGAGCATTGGCTATTTTGTGCTAACCAACACTTGCACGTGCGCATCATGATGGATGATGTGTACATATACCATGCACACACAATTTTCCCTTAGTTTTTGTTTTGTGTAGGTACTCCCGTATACTCGTCAACCTCTCAATCCCAAGAGTTGACGAAACGAGCTCTTGAGAGCAAAGATGATTTGGGATCCCATAAACTATCCTTCCCACCACTCTCTTCGCACAACGACTACGTGCATCTCTCTCACATGGCTCTCACACGGCTATGGGCTATATACAACTTGTCGCTTCATGCTCATTTTACCGTGTTCACTTTGCATGCAATGCTTGCTTCTATGCCTTTGCCATGCATTTGTGACCCTTGCTTGCATCTACCCATGATTCATAATTATGCTACTCCTATGTGTATTTGCATGCTTGGTGGAGATCCTTGTTGCTATGATTCCCTCTAGTACGTTGCATCTTCGCACTACTAGCTTGCTTGCCTTGATTCACATGATTGCTTGCTTTGTCGCATCACCCATGTTCAACTCTTACTCGCTTTCTTGGGTTGATGACAAATATGTTCATGCCTCTCACATGATATATTTTGTTCATTGTCTCTTGCCTCCAATTGTTGCATCTATGCTTATTGATCGTGGAGACTTGGACACTTTACTTATGATGCATGCTTGCTTGATTGAGTCTATTGTATTTGGTTGTTCTCGCATCATATGCCTCCATACCATGAAATGCTCCCTTGTCCTTTCTTATGATGAGCATGATGCATACACTTGTTGGGTATCTTACCACACAAATGATAGGTTTTGCACTTCCACTAACCTCATTTGTTTTTCCGAGTGTTTGTTATGTTCTTTCATTTTGAAGGATTCACAAGGCGATACCGTCATGAGACAATTTGGTCATGTGAAGGCATACACGATGTGCAACACCAACATTTGTGAGAATCTCCTAAAGGTGAACTCCTTCCCTTTGAGCCATCCCCAATTACGCATATTGGATGGGTCACTCTTTCATTGTTGCCTCCTTCTTGTTGTCTACATGTTACATCTCGCTTATGGAGGAGTTACATGGGAGATTGGCTCTATGGACCTTCAAGTTGAGGAGCGCTCGGACTTATTGGAAGCACCTTCGAACCTCCGCTCACGCCATGACAGTGAGCATTGGTACACCAACACCTCCATACTTGTTAATTGTGCCCACACATGTCATGTTCGATGGACATATCATACACATGACAAATTTGCATCTTATGCATGGATTGACTCATATTACGATTGCCTTGTTGCATCTTTTCTTTCTATGTCATCCATGATATATGAGCTTGTGCATTTCATTAGCAAATTTGTTGTGATATACCTTGATGGCGTATTCAAAGATCATGATATTATTGCCTACCATCAATTGCATGATCACATCACATTGAGCATCCATTACCATATTCATGCTATTGATAAAACCGCCTCACTATGACATCATTTTGCACCGTGGTTGCATTGATCATATTCACAACACATTTGTGTGCATAATGAATGTTTTTGCTCCCATGAATGCTTTGCATACCATTCCATATCTTTTGGATAAGCTTCATGCACCTTGTCATGCTCAATCTTGTCGCGTGGACTCATTCTCACATGATGGGCACTTTGTGTGTGCTAACCATTGTATTTATGAGTGTCGTTTGTGTTTGCTCTTTTTTCATGTGTACCACTCCAGAGACACCTTGGAGTACTTGGATTGCGCCATGTCTTCCACTTCATCCAACTAGAAGTCCATCCATGACAACTGTTTTCATGGTGATGAGGATCACGATCCGAGGTCGGATCTTTCCCAAGGGAGGGGAGATGATGCGGAGCATCCTACAATCATCCCCATGTATACTCAAGCATACGCCTTTGGGCCTAAGGTGAACTCGCTCCTTCCCGAATCTTCCCTTTCCGCATGTAAGACATGGATGCTACTTCAAGCGCGGATCTTGTGCATACTCAGGTACACCCGAGGAGACCATGGAGAACCCAAGGATCAAGGCCAAGCGTGCGCAAAAGCGGGGACGGAAGAAGACGGAGATAGCTCCAGGACCCGGACATCCGGCCGCTGGAGACGACCCCTACAGCAACAGCCTCCCAGCCACCAAGTGCTACAGGCCCCGGACATCCGGCGTCAACCCCGGACATCCGGCCTCGCCTCGGAAATCCGGCACACTCCAACGAGAGAGCAGAAGAATCGGGCAATTCCAGCCCGGACATCCGGCTAGAGGCCTGGACATCCGGCTCTTCGTGAGCCGTCGGACATCCAGCCCCCAGCCCGGACATCCGGCACTTGCCTGTGCGCAGAGATCTGGCCAAGGGCCCATGTATCCCCCCTCTCACTTGCCCTTCGTGGGCTAGCACTATATATACTCCCCCACCTCCTCCTAGTTAGGGTTAGCATTGGTTTAGCTCATTTTACAGATAGAGCATTGCTCATCCATATCGGATCTACTCCACGAGAGAGATCGCGGCCCCTCTACGGAGAAGATCCACCTTGGATTCACGACCCCTCATGGGAAGATCCCCTTGTGGATTCAAGACCTCCTCTACTGAGAAGAACCGGTTACCTCTTGTATCGTCCGTTGTTGACTTTGGATATTGTATCTCCTTTGTGTTCATGGATCTAGCGCATGTGTGATCATTCTTGTTGGTTTGAGTATTCTCTTGTGTTCCCCTCGTGATTTCCCCCTCGTTTCGCTCCTCGTGTTCTTCGTGTTCATCGCGGGATCCGCTCCTTTCGTGAAAGATCGGGCCACTAGGGTTCTACCCTACATCATGTTGTATATGTATATGTCATCCATTTTAACTTCCCTTGATTTTTGCACATATGACACATGTATACATGAGTAACTTTCATAGTTCATAAAATCTGAAGCCAAAAAATTATCACAAGAAGTAGAAGGCATGAAAATATTGCAACTCAGTTTGCACATATAAGTGAAGCTCTTATTCATTTCATAAGATTGGCAATGTTCATCATTAAACCATCCCAACTTTGGTGAATAAACCTTACTTGCATCAAATTTACATGCTACAACATGCTTAAATAAGCAAGCATGCAATAAGTCATTGGACACGGAATCATCACTAAGATTAGAGGTCATATCAAAATGATCAAACATTGGTTCTTTTGCATCAACATTTAATTCAATGGGTGCACTCAAATTTGTTGATATTTCAGTTGTTTGATCACATGACGCATTCATGACAGTAACAAGATTCTCTAAAATAGGTGGTGTGCTCAAATCAATAGGTAACTCAACACATGATGCATTCAAGTTAACTAGGCATGCATCATTCTCATGTGAAGTTATATCATCAATACATTTACTGATGAGGACATGACTACCTTGGATACGACCAAAAATATTGCATACATGCATATTTGTCAGGTGATTTCTAGTGCAAACTATTCAATAATCTATTTATGTTATCCAGACCAAAAATACTTCTACACACTTTTGTGTTTTGTCTAATTGTAGGTGTATGGGAAATTTGTACAATCCACATATGAAGATAAGGGAGAAATAGATATTACTTTCTATTCAAAAAGTTCTCTCACGTCACTTTTGGCCCAAGAGAAGATAGAGTCCAAGTCTCTCACGTTCTGGATTCAGATTCGGACTGCACAAACATACCTGACTCAAAACACCAACAATGTTTTCATACGGACTCCTAATTGGGTGATTCTTTTTTTGTTGGAAACTAGATTTTGTGCTCTTTCCAACCCAATTGGATTCACCTTCAAATTCGTTCGGAGCATTGAGATATAGATGAAACAATCTGATGTTGTAGCAGAATCCGAGTCAAACAACAAGTCCAAAGGTGGTGCATCACCTCCACTTGGGCCCATGAGCCTTGTACGACCTAGGGTTAGACGTCCCAAGGCAGCCTAAAACTAACCCTAGGTCGTACAAGGCTCATGGGCCCAAGTGGAGGTGACGCAACACCTTTGGACTTGTAGTTTGACTCGGATTCTGCTACAACGTCAGATTGTTTCATCCATATCTTAATTCTCCGGACGAATTTGAAGGTGAATCCAATTGGGTTGGAAGGAGCATGAAATCTAGTTTCCAACAAAAAAAGAATCACCCAATTCGGAGTCCGTATGAAAAAGTTGTTGGCGTTTTGAGTCAGGTATGTCTGTGCAGTCCGAAGCTGAATCCAGAACGTGAGAGACTTGGACTCTATCTTCTCTTGGCCCAAAAGTGACGTGAGAGTACTTTTTGAACAGAACCTAAACTTCTCATTTTCCCTTATCTTCATATGTGGATTGTACAAATGTCCCATACAACTGCAATTAGACAAAACACAAAAGTGTGTGAAGTATTTTTGTTCTAGATAACATAAATAGATTATTGAATAGTTTGCACTAGAAATCACCTGACAAATATGCATGTATGCAATATTTTTGGTCGTATCCAAGGTAGTCATGTCCTCATCACATATAAAATAATAGCCTAGGCTAGATGGGACACATCTCCCACACATCCTAGTTGATACCCTTCTCTGTCCCGAAAACTAAAAAAGAAAATATTGTGCGCGCTGCTGGGTCCCGGGTGTCACCCGCTCCTTGTGTAGTTATCGCGCTTATTGACTACGCTGACAGTGGTGTGTGACCCAGATGTCAGGAAACCATCAGGAGGAACCCTTTTTTCTTGTAATAAAGAAGGCACTTCGATAGAGGCAAAGGTGTCCCGTGTTTCGATGAGATGGTGGCTATCGTTTTGGAGGAAGTCAACTTTGATGATCCGACTACGAACGTGCGAGGATGTCGCGCTTTAGCAATTGCTAAACCAACTCCAATAGGTTATTGACCACAACGGAGCACTATCAACCTGACCACGAAGGTCTACTTCCTGCAGGCAAACGAAGAACAAGCAAGAAACTAAGATTGCAATCTGGATATTGTGAATATAAGAGGAAAACTTTATTAATGAAGGTGGGGTTCTGTGATGTCTTGGTCTGGTCGCTGGACACAAACGAAGTACGTGAAGTTGCAGCTATGGCGAACTTTTAATCTAAACAAAACCTAAAGTCTAAATGATGCCCTAAGGGCTGTATATATGGAGGAGAGAGGGGGGAATTTCGTGGCCCTTGGAGGAGGGGTCCGAAACCAACCATAACTCTTGTTTGCCCACACATACGGACTCTAAAAACAGCCTATACTTAAGTATTTCGAAAATACATGGGCCTGGCCCAATAATAAGGTGACGCGGCACCTAGAATAGCCTCTGGATGAAATTTATGAAGTGGCATCTTGTATATTTCGTTCAAGGCTTCATGCACTCCTTATGGTGGCTTCAAAGTCCTAAAATCATCACTTGTAACTCCTCTCTTGATCGCATTGCGCGTGCCATCATCTCCATGCTTGAACTTGCTCCAAGGTTCATCTTTCTTGTCCAAGCTAGGTCCTTCATTTGTAAGCAAAACAAATGTATCCAATTTGGGCAACATCATATTCTCATGAGCATTAGAATCGTTACCAAGAAACGAAAGTACCTGATAATTCAATTGGCGTGCGCGAGCTCTAGTAATTGGTCCAGTATGTATACCTGCAGGGCCTGTGGGTGTAATAATGGTATTGATGTCTCATCATCCTCCCCTTCTTGAAATGAAGTCGTCCTCAACGAAAGCTCATCTTCCTCACTCAAATAAGGCTTCAAATCTGCAATGTTAAAAGTGGACTAATCCCAAAATCTGCAGGCAACTCAAGTTTATATGCATTATCATTTATTTTCTCTAACACCTTAAAAGGACCATCAGCACGTGGCATTAGCTTTGATTTGCGCAAATTAGTAAATCTATCCTTGCGCAAATGTAACCAAACAAGATCTCCAGGTGCAAACACAACATGTTTTCTACACTTATCTCCAGCAAGTTTATATTTAGCATTCATACGCTCAATGTTTTCCTTAGTTAACTCATGCATTTTTAAAATCAATTCAGCACGTTCTTTAACATCAAAATTAACCTTCTTCGAATATGGAAAAGGCAACAATTAATAGGTGCACGAGGTAGGAAACCATGCACAATTTAAAAAGGGCACATCTTAGTAGTAGAATGCAATGAACGATTATAAGAAAATTCAATATGAGGCAAGCATTCTTCCCACATTTTCTTATTATTCTTCAAAATAGCCCTAAGCATAGTAGACAATGTTTTATTGACTACTCCAGTTTGTCCATCAGTTTGGGGGTGACAAGTAGTACTAAAAAGCAGTTTAGTCCCCAACTTAGCCCATAAACATCTCCAAAAGTTGCTAAGAAATTTAGTATCACGATCTGAAACAATAGTATTTGGCACACCATGCAAGCGAATAATTTCACGAAAGAACAAATCTGCAACATTAACAGCATCATCGCTTTTATGACATGGTATAAAGTGTGCCATTTTCGAGAACCTATCCATGACAACAAATATGCTATCCCTCCCCTTCTTTGTTCGAGGTAAACCTAAAACAAAGTCCATAGATATATCCTCCCATGGAACACTAGGTATAGGCAAAGGCATATATAAACCATGAGGATTGAGTCGTGACTTACCTTTTTGACATGTAGTGCAGCGAGCAAGAAAACGCTCAACATCCCGTCTCACCTTTGGCCAAAAGAAATGTGTAGCTAGTACGTCCTCCGTCTTCTTCACGCTAAAGTCTCCCATTAGTCCTCCTCCATGCGCCTCCTGCAACAACAAAAGACGAACGGAGCTAGTTGGAATGCATAGCTTGTTAGCACAGAACACAAATCCATTATTAACGACGAACTTGTCCCACGTTCTTACTTCTTTACAATTCTATATTACATGTTTAAAATCAGCATCATGCACATATTGATCTTTGATGGTCTCCAAACCAAATATTTTGAAGTCAAGTTGTGAAAGCATAGTGTAGCGACGAGACAATGCATCAGCAATAACATTTTCTTTACCCTTCTTGTGCTTAATAACATTAGGGAAAGTCTCAATGAATTCAACCCATTTAGCATGTCTACGATTCAGTTTAGCTTGACTTTTTATATGTTTCAAAGATTCATGATCAAAATGTATAACAAATTCTTTGGGCCATAAACAATGTTGCCGTGTCTCTAAAGTTCGAACAAGATCATATAATTCTTTATCATAAGTAGAATAATTCAGATTAGGCCCACTCAATTTTTCAGAAAAGTATGCAACAGGTTTGCCATCTTGTAATAACACACCTCCTAATCATATTCCACTAGCATCACATTCAAGCTCAAAAGTCCTACTAAAATCAGGAAGTTGGAGTAAAGGAGCATGTGTCAACTTATCTTTCAATACCGTGAAGGCTTCTTCCTGTGCGGCACTCCAAACAAAAGGTACATCCTTCTTTGTAAGCTCATTGAGAGGTGCAGCACTGGTGTTGAAATCTCTCACAAAACGCCTATAGAATCCAGCGAGGCCGAGAAAACTCCTCACTTGTGTGACCGTTTTGGACTGCGGCCAACTCTCAATAGCTACAATCTTGGCTTTATCAACTTCAATTCCCTGTGGAGTAACAACATAGCCAAGAAAAGATACTCGGTCGGTGCAGAATGTGCGCTTCCCAAGGTTACCGAACAAACATGCATCACATAGAGCAATAAAAACAGCACGTGAATGTTCCAAATGTTCCTCCAAAGATTTCCTATAAATCAATATATCATGAAAATAGACTAGCACAAATCGTCCAATGAAAGCACGTAAAACTTCGTTCATTAGTCTCATGAAAGTACTAGGTGCATTAGTTAACCCAAAATGCATGACTAACCACTCATATAAACCAAACTTAGTTTTAAATGCCGTTTTCCATTCATCTCCAAATTTCAAACGAATTTGATGGTATCCACTACGCAAATCAACTTTGGAGAAAATTGTAGAGCCACTCAATTCATCGAGCATATCATCTAGCCTAGGAATAGGATGACGATAACAAATAGTAATATTATTAATGCCTCTACAGTCAACACACATACGCGACGTACCATCCTTTTTAGGCACTAGTATAATAGGAACAGCATAAGGACTAAGAGATTCGCGTATGTAACCTTTGTCGACCAGCTCCTGTACTTGACGCATAATCTCCTTCGTCTCCTCTGGATTGGTACGGTATGGTGCACGGTTGGGTAGCGATGAACCGGGAATTAAGTCAATTTGATGCTCAATCCCTCGAATAGGTGGTAATCCCGGTGGCACGTCTTGTGGGAAGATGTCAGCGAACTCCTGCAAAATGTTAGTGACAGCAGGGGGCAAAGAGGAAGGAACGTCCTCGAATGAAAATAATGCCTCTTTGCACACAAAAGCATAGCAAACATATTTGTTGAAGTCTAGCTCATCAATATCAGATTTTGTGGCAAGTAAACATGCACTTTTCAATTTAATTTCAGAAGCAACACTAGATGGTTTATTATTAGGTTTCATTTGTTGCTCGAATTCTTTTGCCACAATCTGATTTTCACTCTTATTTTTCTCCTGTTTTTCTTTATTAGCTCTATTAATATCATCTTTCAAAATGGATTCAGGAGTCATAGGAAGCAAAGTAATATGGCTATCCTTATGAACAAGAGTATACTGATTATTTCTACGATGGTGTACAGAATTTTTATCAAATTGCCATGGTCTACCAAGTAATAAGGAACATGCTTGCATGGGTACCACATCACAACCAACATAATCAACATATGTAGAGATAATAAAATGCTCATGAACAGTACGTGTTACCTTAATCTTGTCGTTGTTGTTGAACCATTGGATGTAGTAAGGATGTGGATGTGGTTTTGTGGTGAGAAATAGCTTCTCCACCATCTCCATGCTAGCCAAGTTGTTGTAGCTCCCTCCATCTATGATGACGCGAACTGAACGTTCCTTCACAACTCCTTTTGTATGGAACAAATTATGCCTCTGATTTTTCTCAGCTTGTGTAACATGCACACTGAAAACACGTTGAGCAACCAAACATTCATACATGTCAGCATCTTCAGCAGCCATGTATTGCGTCTCATGATCAGAATCATCTCCACCGTGTTCTTCATGTGTAATAAGAGCCAAAGTCTCCTCATCATAGTCACTAGCGAACTCATACGCACCATCCTTAGTAGCAATCATCACACGCTGAGATTTGCATTTTCTCGCAAAATGTCCTCTTCCCTTACAACGACGACAAATAATATCAATTGTGTGCCCTGTTGATGCCATGGAAGAAGAAGAGCTCTGCGCATGCCCGGCAGGTGTACTCTTGGCAGATAGTGGTGGTTGTGCCTGCTTTCTTGTATCACGGCTGGAGGTGGCACCTGATGGAGGTGCTGGTGTAGTGGAAGTAGACGATGCACATGGTGTCCATGATGAAGATCGACCTGTAGAAAAGTTAGTTCGCGCCAATGCATGTCGATCCTGCACTTCATGTTTAGCTTTACAAGCAAGATGGAATAAATGAGTGATATTAGTATACTCCTTATACTCTAGAATGGTCTGAATATCTCTATTTAATCCACCCATAAAACATGCATGCATAGCTTCATTCTCCTCAACAATACCAGATCTAATCATGCCAGTTTGTAATTCCTGATAATATTCTTCTACAGAATTTTTTCCTTGTCATAAACGCTGCAATTTTTGAAGTAATTCACGTTGATAATATGGTGGAACCCAACAAGTACGCATAGCAGTTTTCAAAGTAGCCCAAGAAGTTGGAATAGGATATAATCTACAATATTCAGACCACCAAACACATGCGAAGCTAGTGAAAGCACAAACATCATTAGGAACACGTCTCTCCTCAAGATATTGTAAACATGTAAAATGTTGTTCAGTTTCTAACTCCCAAGTAAGATATATATCCGGAACATATCTACCCTCAAATGGTGGAATATTCAATTTCAGTTTAGGAAGATGGTCATGATCTCGTACCTCATATGGTGGTGCGGCCCTACCGTTGTGATGATATACCTGAGGAAGACCTGGTGGTGGTGGTGCTGGTGGTTGCACATAGTTTTGATTTTGTCAACCTCATCCTCGTAATGGTCCTCCACCTCTGCAGTAGCAGCAGGAGCGACAGAAGCATCAACAGCGGCACCAGAATTTTGCCCAGGGTCAATGGGAACGCGCAGTGCTCGTCCCACTTGATTTGGAAAGCGACGTTGTTGTTGTTGTTGTTGTTGTTGTAGAGGTGCGTTAGGGGCAGCCGGTGGTGGTGGTGGAAGACGCGCGAGCAATTCATTAAACTTGTTATCGAGCTTTGTTTCGAACGTCTTTTCCATGCCATCTATCTTCTCCATGGCCTCTTCAAATCTGTTTAGCACATCTTGGACCTGTCCACTCATCATTTGCTGAAATTTATCATGCAACTCCTTATTCGTCATGTTCTCCCAGTCAGTCTCGTCGGCGTGTGATACTGCCATGGTTAGCAGCAATAGAAACATACAAGAATATGATCCTACAGACTACTAACAAGAGGTGGTGGTGGGTGTTACAAATCCGTCAAGCAAATCTCAAATTCTTACCAGTTCTTACCCAGCAGCAGGCGGTGATCGGCACCCATCGTAGTCAAAACTCTCAAAGCATGGATGGAGCGATTACCAAGGAAAATCTAATGCACGACATAGATGTATGTGGAGCAGGGAAGGCTTATAATATGGTAGCAAAAAGGGTCAGCAATAATCAATTCAGAGATGCAAAGTTGAATAAACGCTAAATGACGCTACTGTGCTAGTCCTAGGCTAGACCGTGCTACAGACGGAAGCATAGAACACTAACAAATTCACGGCGCTACACATAAACAAGGGAAAAGCACACTCTGGAACTTTTTTTTTGCTTTTTTTGCCCTCCTCTTTTTTTTGCAAAAAATCACTATAATGGCGAGTGTCTCAAAACTCTCCCCTCATCAAACTGACAGGATGGGCACACAATTTTTGTTTTGACTATTTTTTTTCAAAATCAGGGCAGCGACGACGAAAGTGCGACAAAAATCACTATGATGGCACGTGGCTCAAAAGACTCAGAAAAGCCTAAAAATAGGATAGGGAAAAATATTTTTGGTCGCCGAAATTTTGGCCTAAAAACTGCCCAGGGGTCTCCGGAGTTTTTTTTCCGAGACCTACTCAAGAAAGGAAACACAAAACGAAAACTAGATGGATCTCGAAGACAAACCTAATATGAAAAGAACTCGGATTGGTGGTGGACAGGCAGATGTATATGTGGACTCGAATTGGTGATGGACAGGTAGATGTATATGTGGACTCAGATTGGCGGTGGAAAGGCGAATGTATATGTGGACTCGGATTCGTGGTGGACAGGCGGATGTATATGGCAGCGGTAAGGAATATGTTGGTAGTGGTGGTATGTGGTAGGAACGATGACGATGGTGTGGTGGCGGCGTGACAACTTGTGAACAGAACTAGAAACTCTAAAGGAAACTAGACGCTAAGACCAGCAACTAGACACGATGATGCAACCGCAAATTCAACAATGCAAAACCCTAAAAAGATTATGCAAAGGCTCAGATTGGTTCGGACATGATGACCTAACCCTAATTTTTTTGGCTTTTTCATGGACTGTAGGTATGAAGAACAGACTCGATCTAAACTATGAAAAACTGTAAAATCTCACTGAGCAACCTGGAAATCTGATACCACTTGATAGAGGCAAAGGTGCCCCGATGTTTCGATGAGATAGATATTGTTTTCTGTGGGAGTCGACTTTGACGATCCGACTACGAACGTGCGAGGACGTCGCGCCTTAGCAATCCCTAAACCAACTTCCGAGGGTTATTGACCACACCGGAGCACGATCAACCTGACCATGAGGGTCTATTTCCTGCGAGAAAATGAAGAACAAGCAAGAAACTGAGATTGCAATCTGGATATTGCGAATAAAAGAGGAAATCTTTATTAATGAAGGTGGGGTTCTGTGACGCCTTGGTCTGGTCGTTGGACAAAAACGAAGTACACGAAGTTGCAGCTATGGCGAACTTTTAATCTAAACAAAACCCAAAGTCTAAACGATGCCCCAAGGGCTATATATACGGAGGAGAGAGGGGGAATTTCGTGGCCCTTGGAGGTGGGGTCCGAAACCAACCCTAACTCTTGTTTCCCCACACATACGAACTCTAGAAACAGCCTATACTTAAGTATTCCGAATATACATGGGCCTGGCCCAATAATAAGGTGACGCGGCACCTAGAATAGCCTCTGGACAAAATTTATGAAGTGGCATCTTGTATATTTCTTCCAAGGCTTCATGCACTTCTTATGGTGGCTTCAAAGTCCTGAAATCATCACTTGTAACTCCATTCTTGATCCCCTTGCACATGCCATCATCTCCATGCTTGAACTTGCTCCAAGGTTCATCTTTCTTGTCCAAGCTAGGCCCTTCATTTGTAAGCAAAACAAATGTATCCAATTTAGGTAGCATCATATTCTCATGAGCATTAGAATCGTTACCAAGAAATGAAAGTACCTGGTAATTCAATTGGTGTGCGTGAGCTCTAGTAATTGGTCCAGTATGTATAACAGCAGGGGCTGTGGGTGTAACAATGGTATTGATGTCCTCACCAAGAAGGTTAAAGATGCAGTTCCTCTGATCATGGCCAAGCAACAACTGCTGAATGGCCTTGACAGCAAAGAGGAGATGAAAGAGCTTGTGAAGATAATGGGAAAAATCGTTGTGCTCTGTAGGATGATTGTCTCTTTATTTGTAGTGTATGTAGCACTCGTGATGTATTCAGTGACTATGATATGAGCAGTTTGCTCAAACTAGTAATGAATGAAAGCTGTTTAGCAGGATGGGTGTAGTGTTGTGAACATCTAGTGATTTGAATTAACGGAAATCAGGGGGTATCCCCTTTTGCTCATAAATAAGTAAATAGCAGAGGCCCTTTTGCTAATAAATAAATAATTTAGCAGAGGCCCTGTCGGCTGAGCTTCGTTCCCATTCGAAGACGTAGAGCAAATTATAGTCCAACAACAAACTATGTCATCATATACAAGTTTCACCACCAAACATGAGTACAACTAAGTGACAATGTCATCATGCTTTAGTCATCATACAACCACCAGACACAAATCAACATACATAAAAAGTGATGTTCTCACAGCAAAATACTAAACAACAACTTCATCAGGCTTCAGTTCTCATAGCAAACACAATTTCACATAGTAGATAAAAAGTCGTCTTCTCACAGGCAAATACGACAAAAGCAATCTAATCATTATCCGCAACAGCAACGGGATGCGGAGCATCCCAAGATCATCCCCATGGACGCACCTACACCTCCAACGACACCACTTGGACCAATGACACGAGCCCGAGCCAAGGCTATCGAAGATAAGGCGAACTCACTCCTCTCCGAACTTCCACTTTCTATGCATGAGACATGGCTACTACCTAAGTCCGAGGTGTTGTGCATGATTAGGCACCAAGAGGGCCGTCCCGAAGATGCGCATGAAGATGTACAAAGCCCCCAAGTCCACGGATGAGGAGACCCAACGGAAGGAGCCAAGAACATCTCCCAGGACCCGGACATCAGGCCCCTGGAGCGTCGTCCACTACAGCAGCACAACCGCCAGAAGCTACAGGCCCCGGACATCCGGCCTCTCCCGAGCCCCCGGACATCCAGCCCCTCCGAACCCGAGAGCAACAAATGCCACCACTCCAACCCAGACATCCGGCCTCCCCAGCCCGAACATCCGGCGTCGCCTGAAAGCCCGGACATCCGTCCCGACCAGCCCGGAAGTCCGGCCTCCCTTGTCTGCGCACAGTGAAGGGCCGAGGCCTGATGCGGAGCATCCCAAGATCATCCCCATGGAAGCACCTACACCTCCAACGATACCACTTGGACCAATGACACGAGCCCGAGCCAAAGCTATCAAAGATAAGGTGAACTCACTCCTCTCTGAACTTCCACTTTCTATGCATGAGACAAGGCTACTACCTAAGTCCGAGATGTTGTGCATGATTAGGTACCAAGAGGGTCCTCCCGAAGATGTGCATGAAGACGGACAAGACCGCAAGTCCACGGATGAGGAGAACCAACGGAAGGAGCCAAGAGCATCTCCCAGGCCCCGGACATCTGGCCAAGGCCCCGGACATTCGGCCCCTGGAGCACCTTCCTGCTCAGCCAACAAGTGCCTACAGGCCCGTACATCCGGACCCGCAAGCCCGGACATCTGGCCCTTCCCGAGGTCCTGGATATCCGGCCCCCTGCTCGGAAATCCGGACACCCCCAAACCCGAGAGCACCATGGCCAGCTTCACCAGCCCGGACATCCGGCCTCCACAGCCCGAAAATCCGGCCCCCCACGAACGCCCAGACATCCGGCCCGACGCCCAGATGTTCGGCCTCCCTGTCTGTGCACAGTAAAGGGCCGAGGCCCGTGTACCCCTTCTACCCCCCTAGACTATATATACTCCACCTCATCCAACTTTCTAGGGTTAGCAAAGGATTAGCTCATATTTTGTGTGAGAGCTTTGCTCATCCACTTGGTTACCTTCTCCTGGTGATTCGAGCCTCCACTGGAGAAGATCCCCCAAGCAGATTCAAGACCGCTCTTTAGGGAAGAACATCAAGACCTCCTCACGGAGAAGAACCGGCTACCCTTTTGTATCGTCCCTAGTTGTCCGTGGACCGTGTATCATTCTATGTATCCGTGGATCTAGCACATGTGTGACTTGTTCTTGTTAGTTTGAGTGTTCCTCTTGTGTCTTCCCTTGTGATTTCCCTGTTTTCCTTCGTTTCCCTCTTTTTGTTCCACGTGTTCTTTGCGGGATCCGCTCCTTTCGTGAAAGATCGGGCGATTAGGGTTCTACCCTACATCATCTTGGTATCTAGAGCCACGTTGATCATGATTTCGGAGCCTCCCCGTTGTGTTTCTAGCCTTGTTTTGTTGTTTCTTGTCCTAATTCAAAAATTCCCCACCAAAAATAGCCCAAATTGTTTTTGTGATTTGTTGGTGTGTTGAGATTTTGTTGGTTTGGATCCGTGGATTTGCTTTGTTTTGAGTGGATCTAGCTTCCCATCCTTTTCCCCCCAATTTCCATCCACAAATTCCTCCAAATATTGCCCGGATTCAACCTCTCCACGCGGTGTTCATGCCGTTTGACCCCGGATCCAGAGCCCGGACATCCGGCCCCACCCGGGCATCCGGCCTTCCACCCAGTCGTCTGGCCCCTGGCAGCAACATATCCATCCACCACCCCAATTTCCACCGGATTTTGTTCTGGTGCCCACCATATACCATATATACTTCTGCACACCTACACCACTTCCGCATAACCCAACCATTTTTGGACCGTTTCGCTCTCCGACACAATTGCTACTTCGAGGTTTGAGAATTTGAGTTGCAGTACCATATCCTTTTGTGTTTCGACTATTTAGGTACGGTTCTACATCGACATCATCTCCGCTCATCTTCGCCACGGACGCGTCATCAACAACGACCACCTCGACTACATCTTGGTATTTGTGCCACCATTTTGACACCAGAACGGAAGCAAGATAGGTAACCTCATCTTGGTATTGGACATATCATTCTTGCCATTACATTAATAACCATCATGGCCTTACTCCTTTGCATTGCTTACCCATCGAGACTAGCCATTGAGTATTGCTGGCAACGAGACTTGTGCACATTAGTGATCATACTTCCCATAGCATACATACATCATTTTTGCATATATTGGTATCATCTCTTGTGTCACAAAGTTGGCATCGCATACTCATTTGCTATCTTGGTTCGTCAAGCATTGCATGAGAAAAGAGCTCAAACATCAAAGAGCCAAACAAGCTTTTAAGCAAATAGAAAAGATAAGCAAAGAGCTTTTAAGAAAGAACCATAGCATCTTACAACATTAAGATTGTCATACTCGATCATCTTGGATCATATCATAGCAACACCTTGCATAGAACATATTTGGGATAGAAGTGGTTGCATTTTTGCTAAGTAGGTTGTGCACAAGTTCTTCCATCCTCCTATTGTGCAATCGTGCTAGCGTCTCTCTAGTGTTGTGCAACAAGAGCATTTTTGTGGAATCCACATTTTGGCTCACCCTTGGTTGCACAACCCCACTTATCTTTTTGCGCGTGTGTTTCCGTTTACCTTATATTCTTGGTCTACTTGTTACATTGCATCTTGCAAATCTTTTCCAACATTATTGAAGCTCACTTACAATTGCATCAAATTTTGTGCCACCATCCTAACCAAGCTCCACCAAAAGGTTTTACTTGTGTAGGTGTGAGAAACCAACAAGAACTCATACCAATTGTGCTATTTCCTTGTCCTACATTGGAGTGATCCTCGATCCACTTTCAACTTCGGTCAAGGTACATTTGGTACTCGTTCTTCTCTTTCTACCACTCACATTTGTCTTGGAATGATGGATAGGCCAAGTACTTCTACCAACCCACTCTTCATGGAGCAAGACGACGACATGAACTCCTTCGTCACCAAGAGTCACCTCTTTGGTGCACAACGTGCTTTGCATCAAGAGCAACAAGCTATGAGTGAGCGCATCGACAACCTTGCCGCCGACTTGCGACTTTCCGAGCAACGTACATGGGACTACTTCGACCACAAGGTCGATGATCACAAGCAAGAGAATGATGCAAGGATGGATGAAATTCGTGCTTTGTCGCTCAACCGCCCGTCTTCCACTTCAAGAAGGAGCCGTTTAAGCCGCCACTCCGACTTCACCCTCTCCGGCTCTAGTACACCGACATCGAATACTCTTCGTAGAGCCGCATGCACCGACCGTCAATCAAGCCTCAATCCCCTATGAGACACCGACTCTCAAGAACGCCGACAACGTCAAACTCAAGAGGCCTTTGCGCTAGCACGAGAACGGCAACGACAACGCCAACATGAAGACGAAGAGCGAGCGTGTCTACACCAAAATGCTCAAGATGTCGAGGCACAACATCAAGAAAAACAACTCCGTGACGCTCAAGCACTTGCGGCATAAAAAGCTCTACGCGATTCGAGTCGAGCGGTTGCCGACCCAAGCCGACAAGCCCGTTAACAAGAGGAAGCATTTCGCAAAGATATTCAAGAACGAACATTTCAAGCTCGCGTGCATCGGCAAGTTCCTCATCGATCTCGACAAGCTCCTCCACAAGCTCGCCAAGAACAACAAGTCAATCAACAGCATGAAGACAATGCAGATCCTCGACGACAAGAACAACATGACGATAACAACCCTCCGCGCCAAGAGCACCACGAGTTGCACAGTCATCAACAACATGGGCATCATCATCCACGACCCCAACACAATGAAGAGCAACGTTATGGCAAACTCAAGTTCACCATGCCCAAGTTCAACGGAAGCAACGATCCCGAAGAGTACCTTTCATGGGCATTGAAGGTTGACAAGATCTTCCGTTTGCACAATTTCGAAGAAGAGAAGAAGATCGCGATGGCATCCCTTGAGTTCCAAGATTATGTCCTCATTTGGTGGGAACAAATCATAGAGTGCCGAGAGGCAAGAGGTGAACCACCCATCACTACTTGGGCGCAAATGAAGGATGTCATGTAAGCATGCTTTGTACCTACCTACTACAACCGCGACCTCTTCAAGAAAGGAACAAAGAGCATTGAAGAATACTACAAGGAGATGGAGATTGCAATGATAAGAGCCAATGTCACGGAAGATAATGAGCAAACAATGGCACATTTCCTGAACGGACTCAGTCAACCTATCAAGAAGATCACCGACTTCCAACCTGTAACACCCCAGATATGACTTTCCCAATATGTATTCCAACTCTTGCCGTTTCCGGCATTAAGTTATTTTATTTTCTCGGGTTCGGGTCTTTGTCTCCGTGTGTTGTTATAGTTGTCATGCATCTCATATCATGTCATCATGTGCATTGCATTTGCATACGTGTTCATCTCATGCATTCGAGCATTTTCCCCGTTGTCCGTTTTGCATTCCGGCGCTTCGTTCTCCTCCGGTGGTCATTTCTACCTTTCTTTCGTGTGTGGGGATTAAACATTTCCGGATTGGACCGAGACTTGCCAAGCGGCCTTGGTTTACTACCGGTAGACCGCCTGTCAAGTTTTGTACCATTTGCACTTCGTTTGATGCTCCAACAGTTAACCGAGGGACCGAAAAGGCCTCGCGTGTGTTGCAGCCCAACACCCCTCCACTTTGGCCCAAAACCCACCAAAACCATCTCCATCATCTAGAGCGTTCGATCACGATCTCATGGCCGAAAACCGCACCTCATTTGGACTCTCCTAGCTCCCTCTACCTCTATATAAAGACCCCTCCTCCAAATTCGCGGATCCCCTCTCTGAAACCCTAAAAATCGGATCTTCGCCACCGCCGGACACGTCCGGACGGAGCCGGACACGTCCGCCGCCACCTCCTGCCCAACCGGGAGCTGACACGTGTCCTCGCCGGGACTCGAATCGCCGCGGCCCGCCGCAGCCCGCGCGGGGCCCTCACGGCCCGCGCGCCTCGCGCCCGGCTGCTTCTTCCCCGCCGCCCGCGCCTCCTCGCCCGCGCCGGTCACCACCTCGCTGCGTCGCCGCGCCGGCCGGTGCGCTGAACCCGCCGCCCGCCGCCCTACCGCCCCTGGCTGGCGACCACCGCCCCGCCGCCTCATCCTCCACGCTGCCCCGGCCCGGATCCGGCGAGGTCCGGCCGGCCACCGACTCCGGCAAGCCCCACGCCGCCTCCCCAACAAACTCTCGCGGCCGACTTCAAACTCCGGTGAGCTCACTCTGTCCAACCTCGGGAAACGCGCTAGATTCAGATCCAGACGTGGTTGACTTTCTCCCGAAACCCTAGTTCATATGCTCCTGTTCATCGCATCGTAACTTTGCATCTGTAACTCCGTTTTGGGCATATAGCATATCAAAATGTTCGTCTCAGAGAGCACATCATTTCATTCCATTGCATCATTTTCATTTGAGTTCATCTTTATGCCCGAAAGGCTGTTAGAAGAGTGCTACTTGAGATATTTGTCAGATCTGCTGCTCCATTTAGATATTTGTCATTTTTGCCATGATTATTGTGTGCATGATATGCCCATGAGCTCTACATATGTTTTGTTAAGGGTTTTTCCATCTTTCCTGAGGTGCAACCCATGTATTTTTGTGATGTGTGTGGTGACTAGCACGAGCTTGCAAAGTGAGGCTCTTGGTAATGCTGATTTCAGGGACTTAGCATTTCCACCAAGTCCTTGAGTTGTTTATCTCATATGGCCATATGTTCATGTTGTTTCCTAGTGATCTGTGCCTCTTTTGAGGATGATCAGTAAGGATGTTTCGTTAATCTTGTAGTGCTCTATCCATCCATGTCTTTGTTTGCAATTATGGAGCACCCTATCTTGAGTCAATCGAGCTCTACTTTTGCTACTTCATGAATCTGGGCAGATTGTCTACTTGTTAGCAATTTTGCCGAGGATGTTGTAGTTGATCCGTGCATGCTATGCTATTGTTCTTGCCATGTCCAGCTTGCATTTTGTGTATTCTTGATGGGTGTATGCTTAGCTTGTCATGACTTGCTCTGTAGTGAGTGCATCGAGCTCGTAAACATGCCTACTTGATATCTGTTTCAGCATGCTCCAGTTTTTCACTAAGTCTGAGAACCGATTATGGTTTTGTCATGTTCACATGCTTGCAATTGTATTTTCTGATCCCTTTTCGCTCAAGGTCACTAAGGGACTTTTGTTAAGATCTTTGAGTAGCTCCATGTCATGCTTTACTTTGCCATGTTCAGGTCCTGTAGCATGTAGTTTTTCTGCTCCGAAGAGTGCTATCTGATCTGAAATTCCAGACAAGTGTTAATTTCACTAAGTCTGAGATCTGTTTACCATATGCATTTTTTGTCATGCTTGTTTGAACCTGTTAATGGATGAATTGGCCGTAGCTCAGTGCTAGACTTTTGTTAAGCATCATGAATGAATCCCTGCCATGTATTTTGATGCCATGTTTGGGTGCTGTAGCATGTTCATCTTGTTGCATTTAGATGGCTACTTGTTGTAAATCGCAGAACGTGGTCATATTTGAATTGCTTGCCATTTCCAAACCGTAACTCCGATTCCGGCGTTCTTTATATCGTTTTCAAGCGATTTCATCTCATCTTTCCAGTGGCACACTTGGATTCCCATGTTGAGGCCAGGTTCATGCATTCCATGTCAAATCTTGCATATGCATCCCGCATCATATCCCGCATAGCATTCCATGTTTGCATCATATTGTTTGATCCTTGCACGTGGTTGATTGTGTCCTTGTTGCTTGTTTGTCTTGTTTGGGTAGAGCCGGGAGACGAGTTCGCTAATGAGGAGCCCGTTGTGTTTGCTTTCGAGGATCCAGTCAACTCTGACAACTTTGCAGGCAAGATGATCATACCCTCGAAATCACTACTATCTTTGCTTTGCTAGATGCTCGCTCTTTTGCTATGCCAATGCTACGATGCCTACCACTTGCTTTCAAGCCTCCCAAATTGCCATGTCAAACCTCTAACCCACCATGTCCTAGCAAGCCGTTGATTGGCTATGTTACCGCTTTGCTCAGCCCCTCTTATAGCGTTGCTAGTTGCAGGTGAAGATTGGAGGCCGTTCCTTGTTGAACATTTATTTACTTGTTGGGATATCATTATATTGCCATGTTATCTTTATGCATCTATATACTTGGTAAAGGGTGGAAGGCTCGGCCTCTCGCCTAGTGTTTTGTTCCACTCTTGCCGCCCTAGTTTCCGTCATATCTGTGTTATGTTCCCGGATTTTGCGTTCCTTACGCGGTTGGGTTATAATGGGAACCCCTTGATAGTTCGCCTTGATTAAAGCTTTTCCAGCACTGCCCAACCTTGGTTTTACCATTTGCCACCTAGCCACTTTTTCTCTTGGGTTTCCGGAG